>NW_026057580.1:109237206-109376532 GCF_023721935.1 Panthera uncia | reverse complement strand
GGCGACCGAGCCCGGGCCCCGCGGCTCCTGCGCGCGGCCTTCCGTGCGGCGCCGTCGGGGGCGCCGGGGCCGCGGGGCGGGGCGGCGGCTGGCGACCCGGGGCCCGGAGGCCGAGGCGCAGGCTCCCCGCGGCCGGGGACGAGGGGGCAGAGCCGCCGCCCGGGTGCCCCAGCGTCGCCAGCGCCTCCGCGGAGTGGGCCGGAACGAAGCCTCGCCGGCCGTCCTTCTGCCGCCCCCGGCCCCTGGACCGGGGCCGTCGGGGGCTCCCGGGCCCCCACGCGGCGCCCCCCAGACCCCCGCGTCCCAGAGGCGTGGTCCCAGCCGCGGGGCCGCACGTGTCGCCCCCGCAAGGGGGCGTGTCCGCGGCCTGGACTGAGGTCCCGGAAGGGGTGCGGGGTCTGTGTCCACCTCCCACCCCCGACAGCTCCCCCGGGCCGCCCGCGGCCCTGCGCCCGGCACTCTCTGAGCCCCTTCCCGGGCTCTCCCGTCTCTAGACCCCCGGGCCGCGCCCGCAGAGGGGCCGTGGCTGCGGGGGCCATGCCCGCCTCTCCTGCCGCCTCTTGGCGACTCCCCAGCCGTGTTTCTGGCAGTTGGGGTTTTCACGTGCCTTTGCCCAAGTGTTTGCCTTTCCTTCGCGTGATTTTTTCCCTTCCTACCAGCTAGTGCAATGTGCACGGTAGAAAAAGGACAGATAAGCAAACGAGGGAGAAAAGCCACCTGACGTCCCGACTTCTGTCAGTAACCGTATCAGCGTCTCGGTGTATCCACAGCCACATTTTGCGCTGGGTGTGGGTGTGGGCATAGATGCATATTATTTTTCCAAAATAGGGGTGGCATCGTGTCTCTGACCTCTGTAACCTGCTTACCCACTCATCAGTGCAAACGGAACATCCCTGTCTGCGGCGGAAGACGCACCCAGGAGTCCCCAGGCCCTGCCGGCGGAGCGTCGTGGGCCCCTGTCCCCAAGGCCGGCACCGCCCACCCCCGCCGTCAGCTCTGCTGTGAGGGCTCCGCCCTGCCGCAGCTCCCAAGGCTCCATTTTGTTCCTTTCAACAGCACTCGGGAGAGCACCCCATTCCCGTCCCTTTCCTCTCGTCTTCCCTGCCCACCTTTGAGTCGAAACAAGTCTGCCCTTTGTAGAGTGGTTCTTCTCTCTTGTGACTTTTTTTTTTTAATGTTTTATTCATTTTTGAGAGCAAGAGACAGAGGGTGTGGGGGAGGGGCAGAGAGAGGGAGCCGTGGAATCTGAAGTAGGCTCCGGGCTCCAGGCTTCCAGCTGTCAGCACAGAGCCCCACGCAGGCTCGAACTCAGGAACCATGCGATGATGACCTGAGATCATGACCTGAGCCAAAGTCAGATGCTTAACCAGCCGAGCCATCCAGGCGCCCCTTCTCTTGTGACTTTAAATATGAGCAATACAGGGGCACCTGGGTGGCTTAGTCGTTCAGCATCTGATTGCGGCTCAGGTCAGGATCCCGCAGTTGGAGGGTGTGGACCCTACATTGGGCTCTGTGCTGACAGCTTGGAGCCTGATCTCTCTCTGCCCCACCCTGCTCACACTCTGTCTCTCTCAAAAATGAATCGTTAAAAAAAAAACAAACAAGAACACATCTCTTTTATAAATAAATAAATAAAAAGAGCAAATCAAAATGAATCTGTACTGACACATGAAGGACAACATTCTTCCTTGCTGCATGTGGGGCAGGAAAGATGGGCCTCCAGAGCAGTGGTGTGGGGGTGTGGGGAGGCGGCTCTGCCCCCCTCCCCGGGGACGTTTGGCAATGCCTGGAGATGTTGGGGGGACTGCTCCTAGCATCTAGCGGACAGAGGCCAGGGCTCCCGCTGGGCGCCCCTCCATGCACCGGACAGCCCCCAGAAATAATTAGCCACCCCCAATGTCAACAGTACCAAGGTCCAGGACCCCTGCTCCAGATGTTTGTCAACACCCTCTCTTGGGGCCCAGGAGCCTCCCAGCCGTGGTCTGCCTGCAGCACTGCCTGAGGGGCCGTGGCCTTGACTGGTCACTCCTGGGCCCTGTCCATTTGCCCCCAGACATGACCTGGTGGCAAAGAAGGGCAAGAGGTTGAAAGGCCGATCTCTGCTGAGATGAGGTCCCAGAGCAACCCGGGAGGTGGGGAGGAGAATAATCCAGTAGCCCGCGTGCCCGGTTTTGCCTATTTTGTTTTACTGAGTGTGGATTCCCATGGTTTTCTCAGGTGTTGGAGGGGAGACAGGACTCATTTCAGCCCCTTTGCAGAATCCCAGAGTGTGAGAGCTCAGAGGAGCCTAAGACATCGTCTAATGCAACCATCTCCTCTTCCAGATGGGACACGGACCCAGACTCAGGTGTACATGACGCCCCTGTGCCTCAGTTTCTTAAATTACACATAATAGCCTCTCCCTTTTGCCAGGCACTACCTGTGCCTCGGACGTGTTCACACACATTCTCCGCATTGCTCACAACAACCCTGTGACGAAAGAGTTACTCGCTCAGCTCACGGGTGAGGGCGCTGAGCCTCGTGGGCTCCAGGTTAATTTCCCTGAAGCCGGAGAGCCAGCAGGTTGGGGAGGAAGCCCACCAGGTTTCTCTCACCTTGAACAAGACAGAGCCACTGGCTCTCAAACTTGGCTGCCCGTCAGAATCATCTGGAGCATTTGAAAAAAAAAGCAGATGCACAGGTCGCCCCTCAGGAGATCTGAATTAACTGGACTGGGGTGTGTTCTGGGCACTGAGATTTGCAAATGCTCCCCTGGGGAGTCCAGTCATAGCAGACTTAGGGAACCCTCCGAGGCAGACGCCCTCTGAGCCATACGGCGGGACCTGGGTTAATGTCACGGATGTGATTTGAGGGCAAGGAAGGGTTTGTTTCAAGAAATGTTGAGGGCCTCGATACTTCCTGGTAACAAGCCCATATTTTGTGTCTAGAATTGGGATTGGCTTCAAATGAGGTTTCTTTCCATCTGAATATTGAGGTCTCCAAACCCGGTCTGTTTTGAGACCTGTTATTTTCTGGCTGCTCCCTAGATGCGGGGAGGGTTGAAATAACAGCGTAAAATATACTCCTGGGCCACCAGGTGAGAGGCGTTAGCCCGAACATGCCGGATCTGTGTGGGCAACAGGAGGGTGCCAGCCTGGAAGCCACCTCCCCACGTTTACCCGCTCAAGGCATCTTGCACCAAGGCATCTTGCACCAGGGACATCTGCACCTTTAGCAGAAACTCTGGAAATGGAAAGCCACTCAGACGAAGAACATGCCAGAAGGGGCATTCCAGAGACTAGACAGGGATAACTGGAGCTGGGGGTGGAGTGGGGCTTTGACCCCACCCCACGTGCCCCCCACCCCCGACACACACACACCTTTTCTTCCATTCCTTTTGAAAACATGAGGCTGGAGTCTGGGACAAAGGAACAAATATTTACATACAACTTCAAGCCGGTCTGTTTTTCCCTTGAATTGCAATGGAGCAGGCCGCAATCTCATTCAATCCTGGCAATGACCGGAGGCATCTCCAGGCCGCTAGAGGCCTCAGGGCAGCCAGTGCTGGTCTGTGGTCCTGCCCCCCACCGCCTGGACCATCACCTTCTCGTCTACGCTCTTCCCTCCAGCAGGAACCCCTCCCTGCCTGCCGCCTCACCAAGCCCCCTGCCCAACTCTCCCTCAGTCCCTGTTTAAGTTCGGCCTCCAGCCGTTCCTGAAGGGTTCCATCCCCCACTTAGGGTAGCTTATGTTTCCCTGAACCTCAAAACTTCGCATAATCTCTGGAAGCCCCAAATTCACACCTCTGGGCCGCTATTAGAACACTACTCTTCTCAGCTGGCTAGTATGATTTTATCTCATCATTTTAATTTCTTTACATTCTTCAAGCTTTCTTTTGACAAGAATTTTTACATCGAAAAGGGCTGCCCCATTCTGCAAGGGTTGATGCACGAGTCTGTGGTGTGTGTGCCCGTGTGTGAGTCTGGGTGTGTTCTAACCTACTGTGCTGATTCTCAAGTGTGGCCCGGAACCAGCAGCACCTGAGAACCTGTTCGAAAACGCAAACTATCAAGCCCCGCCCCGGATCTACTGACTGGGAAACGCTGGGGTGGGGCTCAGCCGTCCAGCCAGCCCCCTGGGTGTTCCCTTGCATGAGAAAGTTTGAGAACCACTTCCCTTCCGCGTACTCCAGTTTTCTGATGATCTGCTTAAGACAAACTTACGCTCTGTTCTGTTACGATATGAATATGTAAACAAGAGCTCTGACAATGTTGCAGAGGGGTCGGCAGAAGTTTCCTTTTTTCACATTTCTTTGTTCATTATTTAACTGATAAGGCACGCACGTGCGTGCGTGTACCTGTGCGCATGCCCGCACACTCTCAGCCTCACACACACTCATTGGAGCTCCCCTCCGACTGCAATGGTGCCACGGTGGGATTTCGGGCACCTGGACGAGTGGTGGTGAAGGTGACGGTGGGGTGGTGATGGGGGTGGTGGCGATAGTGGGGGTGGGGCGGAGGTGGAGATGGTGGCAGGGAAGGTGGTGGTGGTGGCGTCATCGGTGTGGGTGATAATGGCACTAGCGCTGTCTACACAGCAATGCCTCAGGTCATATCACCCTCCTCCGACCCCTGACCCGAAAGGTCCGTCCTGCGTGGTACGTGCCATGGGGCGTGTGAAGGTGCACGTGCGCTCGGACTTACGTGAGCGCGTATGTGTCTGCCACGATGGCTTTAGGGCCTCCAAAGTTTACAAAACCCCTAAAGCTTTTAAAATAAAAATAGGGGTTAAACCATTTGGATCTTCCAAATTAGAAAGAATAAATGAACCACCCAGCTGTAGTTATAGGCAATTAATGTGATTCTGGGAGGGCTTCGCTGCAAGATAATGGAAAAGCTGATTATAAACGAGCCAGGAGTAACGAGGGAGGTCAGAGCGGTCCCTTAGCTCTGAAGGAGAAGCCGGAGCTCTACTCTATCCCGCGCTGGCTGCTGCCGGGTGCGGGTCTCCTTCCACGCTGGCTTCCAAACCTGGCTGCCCACGCGGGCCACGCGGGGAGGGCAGGCCGGAGCTGACGTGGGCCTGTTCCCCCAAGGAGGGGAGGAGCCGGAGGGCTGGAGCCTGGCCTCCTTTGTGCAGCCCCTGCAGCTTCAGAAAGAAGAGGCGGCTGAAAATAAACCCAGGGCAGGGCAAGGGAAATGAGGGCAGAGAGGGAGAGAGCAAGAGTGAGGTCCCCGTGAGAACAGACTAAAAACAGGACTTCTGACCTGGAAAGACGCCGGCAGAAGCAGGGAGACTGGAAAACGTGTGAGTCAGGGAGCTGACTGGATGTGTCTTTTCACTCTGGCCAAGAAGAATCTCGAAACCACACTGCAGACGCACCCTGGTCCTTAGGCCGACCCCCATGGCTTGAATGTTTGCATTCTGACTTTATCCTTGTCTTAATTTTGGTTTTAAATCTCTCTCCTGGGCTATATATATATATATATATATATATATATATATAATTTCATGTTTTGCTTTCTTATATCCTACTGCAGATTCTTTTCTAAAAACAAGTCAGCGCTCGAATAAACAGCCCAACGAACAAGTCTAGAGTACTTTTACCCTCCGAGCTGACCAAGTTCACCAGGCAAGTGGTGGTTCAGGCTGAGCTAGGACCACCTTCCACAGCATGCTGTCTTCAGAAGCTGCAGTCTGGGCCATGCCCCCTCTCTGGACACCTGTCCACGCCCCGCCTGCCACCCCCGGCCAAAGGGGTCTCGCACTTTGCATGTCCAGCCTCTGGGCCTCCCGCTGGGAAAGACCAGCTTTCTGGCCCTATTCGGCTCTTGCGGGAGCTGTCGTGTCCTCAGAGACGTGAAGGGTTCACCCTCTTCCTCAGACAGTTTGCCTGTGGGGACCCCTCCCCCACTCCCAAGTCCCCCTGTGTGGGAGGAACACCGCGGGATCCTTAGGGGATATCCCTACCCGGTGGAGGACAGCCATGTCCCCTACACGCCGTGTGTTGTCACACTGGACCTTGGGGATCCCTCACACGACCCACTGCGGCCTCTGTGTGGTAGTATATGTGGCTAGGTTGGGAGCGAGACTTGGAGAATTCATGTCCGCAGCTTGCACAGCAACAGCACATTTTGTGGCTAAGGAGTAAGGACCTGGGTTCGAATCCCAGTCCTCCACATACCGGCTGCATGCTTTTCTTGGCCTCTCTGCACATCAGTCGGGCGGGGATAGTAATCAACCACCTTGTGGGGTTACTGTGAGTGTTCAGAGATTTAAAGTGCTTGGTTCAGCGCCGGGCACAATGCAAATTAGGACGATGATCATTTTTATTATTATTTCCCTTGGGTGGTGCACCCTGGCCTAACAGCCTGTTGGAGAAATTGCACCACTGGAACTCTGGGGTTCAAAGCAGGAGCCGCTGGAAGCTGCGGAAGCCTGGTAACCGGGACACTAGTCTTGTGTGACCCCAGCCCCAGACCTCAGTGGTCAGGAGAGGCTGTCCACCCGCCCAGCGATCTGTCCCCAGTCCTGTCACAGTCTTGTCATGGGACACCGTGTTGCCACCGCCCCAAAGACTGATGCCAAATGGGCCTTGGACAGAGAAACCAAGCCCCTGGCTTAGGTGAAGACTAGTTTTTGAAGTTTCCTTTGATTTTGGTGCCCATGCTCCGCATCGTGTACAGCTGTCTCATATGTAGATACTTTGTCTTCTAAGCTTTCCTTATTTGAGGAAATCTTCAGGCTGAGAGGAATTCTCTCTGGAGAAGCCAGGATTCGATCCCCAGCTTCCCTTGCAGCTAGGACGCAGCCCCATCAATGAGCCACGCCCACGCAAGCCCTTGATCCAGAGGTAAAGAATATGCGGGAACAGGCTCAGCGTGGGGGAGAGGGGGAGGGGGGGCTCCTGTCCTGCTCGCCCTGGTGAAGCAAATACGCCTACTTTCGGGTGAAGATGTCGGCTGAGGCTGCAGAGCCCGCCCAGAGCTGCCGGGTCCCGTTCCCAGGGCAGAAGTGGCATCAGGGCGGTGGCCACTGAGATGGCCATGGGGCTGAGCTCCTGCCACCTGAGGTGTGGGACGATTTTAGGCACGGATCCTGGAAGACCAGCCTTGCTCTCTTTCTCCAGCTCCCTAGAGCTTTCTGTGGATCACCCAATAACCAATAATTCCCTTTCAGCTTAAACTAGCCCGGGTATGTTATGTTCACGAACAAGAGGACTGAGTGATAAGCCACCGACTGACCCATTGCCTTGAGCCGGGGCCCCCCACTGAGCACTTCGCTGCGTCTTTCCCGAGCCTCACAGCCCCCTGAGGACACAAGCGACTTCAAAGAGCCAAGCTGCCTGGTGTCGCAGCCTCAGGCCAAGCCATTTGAGGCCAGCAATGGGTCTCTTCAGAAGAGACAGTAATTTTTAGCCTTCAAACCTAAAATGCTCTCCAGATCTTCTCTAGAAGGGACTGAAACACCTGCTGGGGCACTAGAGCTACTCAGGCCCTTGAAGGTGCTCCCCGGGCCACCTGGCGCAGGCTGGGGATCCCTGGGTCCTCTGCATCCCAGCCCCCTCTCGGCCTGATGCCGCTGGGTCCGAGGTCAGAGGCGGCTGCACCCCAGGACTCCTGGGGAGGGGTGCGTACCTCCCCGGCAGCCCCCTCAGTCCCGTGAATCTGGGGCTCAGTCCACCTCCCAGCTGCAGGCAGAGACCTCCCCACTGCTCAGAAGAGCGACACTGCCTTAGACTCTGTGTGTGGTGTGCGTATGTGTGTGTGTGTGCATGTGTGTCTATGTGCATGTGTGTGTGTGCACGTACACGTTCGTGTGCGGTGTGTGTGCACATAGGTGTGTGTGTGTGTGTGTGTGTGTGTGTGTGTGTGTAAGGTGCTCTTCTCCTGGGCACAGTCCTTTACTTCGGTTCCTAATTTTATTACATCAGAGCTCTCCACTGAACATTCAGGATATTCAATTAATCCCATCTATGCACGAGTCAGTGCCAGTACCACCGAAGGGACAGTTGTACTCACTCTGTCCTTCAGATGACCCCTGTCCCAAGTCAACGTCACAGAGCAGTTAACGCTTTCTGTGAACAACACTCTTGAACTCCTTGGTTACTTCCTCCGAGCCACAGACAGAACCCAAGTTCTGGAACCAGACATTTGTTATGCTCACTTGTGAGGAACATATATAATGCACGTGACAAAACGTGTGCCTGTGGGGCCTCTGGCGTACAAGGGACAAGGTGAGCCTCCAGCATCACGGAAGGGTCCTGATGCCCCAGCCCCGGAAGAGGGTGTGACGAGAGGGTGGGTGCTGGGTGGGCAATGAGCAGGCGGGCAACGGGGAGTGGGGTGGGGGTCTTCTCTGAGGCTGGCTCGCCGAGAAGGCAGTGACCCCACAAGGAGCTGGTGAAACAGCCAACGCCGAGGAGGACAAGGACACCCGGGTGTTCTAGAGAAGGGGAGCTGAGTGTGGCAGGTAAGAAGGTAAGGACAGGACGTAATTCATGGGCCCCCATGCAGAACGGAAATGCAGACCCTTGTTCAGAAGTGATTAAGAACTTCCAGGCAGTGACAGCAGAGTCAGGAGCAAGCCTGGGGCCCTGTGCGCTGCAGATGGGTCGCCCTGAAGCTGGCCCTGAGTGAGGACAGGGGTTGAGAGGTGGGCAGGGTCAGACCATGAGGCCTCGGATTTTATTCCACCCGTAATGGAATCGCCACAGGAAGGGCCCAAGCCGCGGCAAGATCTGACATGGTGCCCGTCCTTGGACCGCGGCCTGGCTGCTGGGAGGAGCCTGTGCTGAGGAGGTGAGGGCAGGTGGGGGGCAGGAGGGGACCAGGGAGTGGCTTGCTGGGACCACAGGAGAAGAGGTGGTGGGAGGAGGGTGGGCTTTAGAGAGAGCTGATGGATTGGCTGCAGGCGGGGAGGGGATGGAAGCCCTAGAACCCCGCTTGATTTGCAATTTGAGGCGCCCCTTAGCCAACCCCGTGGGAGCACTGAAGGGCACCCTGTCCCAGGGAAGCAGCACCTCTCCCGCGGACGCCCGTTCTCTCCCTCCTCACAGAAGTCTCGTCGCAGCTCACGCCCAGCGACAATGCTTGCTGGAGACGGGTCACAGTCAGGGGCCATCCTGCCAGATGCTAAATCTCCCCCACAAGAAATCCAGACACAAAATGTGCAGTGGCCACCGTCCAAAACCGCTGTGTACAGAGCGGCACCGAGCCCGTGAGGACAGGAGGTGCCACAGTGGGAAACACTGGAGCCCGACGACGTGTTGACTTTGGCAAGCTCCTGCGTGTCTTGTCACGGAAATGGAGTTTATGGAAATTGAAAACGGGGACGAGAGGGCTAAGCGAGGCTACCCTCTCCGACCGTCATCCAAAGCGATGTTAGGAAGGGCAAGAGTTACCATTTCCTGAGCACGTGGGGCGTGCAGGGGACGGTCAAATGCCCTGGAGACTTCCCACACATCATCTGACTCAGTCCTTCCCACCGTCCTGTGACGTTAGTGTGATTATGCCTCTATTTCAGCTGCTGAAAACGGGGCTCAGAGAAGCTGAGTGATTTGTTCAATATCACACAGGCAGTTAAATGAAGCCCAAATTTTATTATTATTTTTTAATGTTTATTTATTTTCGAGAGAGAGAGAGTGCAGAGCGCGAGCGGGAGAGGGCAGAGAGAGAGAGAGAGAGAGGGAGACACAGAATCGGAAGCAGGCTCCAGACTCTGAGCTGTCAGCAGAGAGCCCGATGCGGGGCTCGAACTCATGAGCTGTGAGATTATGACCTGAGTCGAAGTCAGACATTTAACCGACTGAGCCACCCCGGTACCCCAGTGAAGCCCAAATTTAAAAAACCAGGTGGCAAATCTTGTGAGCATTATGATTGGGCTTAGCGGGCCACAAGAATCCTGGCGCCCTTGCCAGTGGCTGATACGGGAGGGAGCATGGGACCCGTTCTGGGCAACGAGTCCGGAGAAAAAAGTGTGGGAGCAGGGGCTTCTGGAAAACACTCTCTCCCTGTGAGTCTATCACCTCTCCTCCCTGTCTATCGGCATATTGTAGGAAGGTAAGGTGTGTGGCCCGGGGCAGCCTTTTAAGATCCATGAGGTGACAAGGATAAAGCCAACCCGCTGAAGATGGGAAACGGAACTTGGAATGTGTGGCCACTGGCCTGTCAAACCAATCTCAGGACCTCCCACCTCCAGATTTCTTGAGTGAGTGGAAAATGTCTTTATGGTTGGAAGTCACTGTTAGGTAGTTATTAGTTACTTCCAGTTGAACACCTCCTAACATAAATCCTGGGCTGGTCTAACTTCAAAGCCCATGACTTTTTTTTTTTTTTTTTAAGTTTATTTATTTATTTTGAGAGAGACAGAGACAGTGTGAGCGGGGGAGGGGCAGAGAGAGAGAGAGAGAGAGAAAGAGAGTGAGAGAATCTCAAACTGGCTCTGCGCTGTCAGCATGGAGCCCAACATAGGGCTTGATCCCCTGAACCGGGAGATCGTGACCTGAGCTGAAATCAAGAGTTGGACGCTTAACCGACTGAGACACCCTGGCGCCCCCAAAGCCCGTGATCTTTTTCCTGTTACACTCCAATGTTTACATGGGGGTCCAGCTGTCATCCGATGGCCACGGTCAACCTAATGCCCAACAGTTACAGAAACAATTGGATTTAGAAACTGAAAAGAAAACTCAGTTTAAAGAAGGAGAGGTGGTCAGTTCAGCAAGATCAGAAATCTGGCTTCTGGCCTTAATTGTTCTTGGCATGAATCCTAGCATCACAGAACTTCAGAGCTGGAACAGACCAAAACAATCATCTGGTCAAGCCCCGTATTACAGGTGGTGAAATTGAGCCTTTGGGAGGCTAAGGCTTGCCTCAAGGCCCACAGATAGCATCAGCCCCCAACTGGAACTTGGCCCTACCAGTCGGCTCTCAGACAAGTGATCTTCTCCTTGCTCTCCACACAAACTCCTTATCGACTTTGTCCCAAACTCTGATTGGCCAATCGTCTCAAATCAAAAAGAAATTGTCCAGCGCCTGGGTGGCTTAGTCAGTTAAGCATCGGACTCTTGGTTTCAGCTCAGGTCATGATCTTGTGGTTTCCCGAGAGCCCAAATTGGGCTCTGCGCTGGTAGCACAGAGCTTGCTTGAGATTCTCTCTTTCTCTCTGCCCCTCCCCCACTTGTGCTGGCACGCACCCTCTCTCTCTCTCCCTCTCGAATAAATAAACTTAAAAAGAAAGAAAGAAAGTAAGAAGTTCTCAATTGAATCACATTCTTGTGACAGGATAAACCTTGGTGTCATTGACTGAGGTTTCTTTCATGCACATTTCCCTGTTGTATCAAGTTGCCTCCCTCTTCCGATGACTTCAGCAGCACACCCTGCCCAGAAAATAGAAAGAGCCCAGAGACAGGGGGACAGGGTGGAGAGTGTCAAGTTCTTGGCTTTTCAGATTAAAATTGGTTCTTGAGTCTCATCACAGAGACAGCTGTCTTGAAAGCAAGTGTTGGACATTTGGAAATTGAGAGATTAGGCTCTGGCGGCATGCAGTCGACCATAAATTGGGAAGAGAAGAGCTGAGGAGTCAGAGCACCATGCGCCTTAATGAAGACTGCCCAGGCTGGAGAGAAAGGGAGCTCAGGTGCTGGAGAAGCCCTTTGAAGGTGACAGACGTGCAGGGAGAAAGGGCAGGGAGGGCAGTAGAGGCCCCAGAGCAGACCTGGTGACTCCAGCACTTTCGGGCACTGGCAAGTCCCTACAGGCGTCTGTGGTGGGTGGCTATGCGGTGGCACACACCGAGGCTGTCCTACCCAGTTTATGGGTGAACCAAATCACTCAAGGTCTCCCCACCAGCTGGGATGCTGGAGCCACCAGGTCTGAGATCTGCCTTTTTCCGCACCCATCTCTGATGCCCAACCTCTGCATTGCCAACCTCTGCCCCTACCTGGGAATAAACGCCTGCTGGGGTCAGAGAGCCACAGCTCAGGGATCAGGATACTTAGGACCCACAGTCCCCTTTGTGATTTTGCTCACATCCTGAAAACGCTCCCCCAGGAAGCTGGGAAACCCAGTTGCACCCACAGCTTTGGGAACTTAGACTTGGACCCAGGGGTCAGCGGCCGCTGGTGCAGCACCTCCACTCCCCCTGAGGCCCCAGGAAGATGGTGTCCAGGAAACCCGGCCCTGGGACACCCGCGGGAACTTGCTTCCCGATGCTGACCTCGAGAAGCGGTGCGTGGGAGGCACACAATTCCCCAATCTCCCGGGTGCCAACGCTGAACGCCCCCACTGGCCACCCGGTCGTGGGAAGTTGCAGGTCCCAAGACCACCCGTCGGCTGGGCTGGCGGAACCCCGTTTCCCCTGCCCCGCAGCGATCGGTGGGACCCGTGGCCCGCGCCCCCCACCCAGCGCTGCAGCCCAGTGTCACCTGCGCCCGGTGCTGGGCTCCCCGTGATTCCAGTTACTGGGAGGCCTCGGTGGGTTTTAGATCGTTCTGAATGACTTGCGGCGGGGCCTGAAGCCCCTGCGTGCGCTGCGCCCCAGCCCGCGGCGCCCACACAACCGCAGCCCGGCGGTGCACCACACCTCCTCCGGCTCCGGGCCCCTGGGAAGTGTTCCTCTGCCTCTCGGCCCTGGCAACACCACCCGTTCCTTCCTTCAGGACAGACCCCCCCCCCCCCCCCCCCCCCCCCCAGCGCCAGGAGGCGTCCTGATTGGCCCAAGCCCAAGAGCAAGCTGAGCTCCCTGACGGTGATTGGTTGGAAGTGGGCCCCGCGTGCAGCTTGGGCCACGTTCCTCGCTCGCTCGGGAGAGACCCTGAGAGACGCCCTTCCTCTCGAGACTGTGTCTGGATGTCCAGCTCGACGGGGACCCGGAGCCCCACGGGCCGAAGCTGGTGCCACCCTACCTTCAGCCGCCTGGTGTGAAATAACACGTGGCACCGTTTTCTGTGCCCGATGCCAGAAGCATCCTCGCTGCTCCCTGATTCTATAAATGCTGAAAACACCTCCGGGGCTTCTGCGGAGTCAAGTCCTGCTTTGGTTTTGCCCCGGCTCGCCTGGGGCATTTTCCTCTCTTCCTCGTTTGCACGCTCTTTGCTTGACCCTCTCTGGTGACCAGCTCTTTAGTGAGAATCACGTCTCGTTATGCTTCCACCCAAGTCCCCCTGCCGCCCAGAAGCAGCGAAGAGACTGGGGACTTACACGTGCTAATTCTTAGCCTCGCCTCTGGGCCATTATTACCCTGATTTTACATACGGGCACGGTCACTGGAGCTCAGAGAGGTTGACGGGCTTGTCTGAGGTCACAAAGCTGGCAGCTGACAGAAACAGAAATCGAGTCCTTACTAGACAGTCTCGTGGCACCTGGGCTGCTCCACGCCCCTGCCTGGGGCCTCTGCCGTCCACCGTCTCACCCGCCCCTGCTCTTCACCATGTCCTCACCCTGACCTGGCTTCACCGTCCAGGAGCAGGAGAGGGAGACACCTCCACCGCCCGGAAGAGGAAGGAAGGGGGTGTGAGGTGTCGTTGTCACACAGCATCACAAACCACCAAGGTCCTCGGTGACACACGACGGCGATCTAGGCATCCCTGCTCCGCGGGCTCTAGGCTTGCCCACGTGACTCGCTTAGGCCAGCGGGCACTGGGGAGAGTCCCACGTGATGGTTCTGGGGAGAACGCGTCTGTTCCCATCGATGTCTTGCACTTTTGCCATCGCCACGAGGAAAGGCTCCCTCGGAGCAGCTGCCGCCCCTTGAGCTGGGCCCAGAATGCACACACCTGGGGTGGAGTCATCCCTGAGCTCCGCAGGGAGAAGCTGAGGCTTCCAGCCACGCCCAGCCTAGAGCAGCGACTCCAGGCCAAGCGCGGACGCTGCGCGAGGCCAACTGAGGTGAGCAGAGCTGCCCAGCTGCCCTTGTAGACGCTTATGAGGTGGCACGAGGTTCTGGTTATCGGCGACGTGTGCGGTGGTGAAGATCCTCTGTGCTCGGTGAGCGCCTACGTTTTCGTGACTTGTATCGGTTTACCGCCTCTTTGACGCAAGAAGTGTTTTGGCCTTTGGGTGCTATTTTTAGAAGATCTTGTGGGCCAAGCACTTAACAGAGGACCTGGTAGAGAGCAGACACTTGGTAAATGCAGTCGTGATGATGATGGTTTGGTGACGTTGATGATGGTGGTGGTGTTGGTGGTGAGGATGATGGTGACGATGATGGTGATCATGGTGGTGGTGATGGTTTGGTGACGATGGTGATCATGGTGGTGGTGGTGGTTTGGTGACGATGATGGTGGTGGCGGTGGTGATGTGGTGATGGTAATTTTATCAGGCACTAATTAGAACCCTGGCTTCTCAGGGCCACTCCTGAGCTCCTGACTCCTCCACCGAAGGAGAACTTCCTTCTAGAGAGACCTTGGTGCTTCAGAAAGCCTCAGGCTTGCCACCCAGGTAGCAGCACCTCCTTCGTCTCAGGCCGATTCCACGGCAGCTGACCCAGGCCTGAGTGGCTCTAACGGCATTTACCTGCCCCTGTGTTTACCACACAGAAGATAACTCTTCAAAAAAAAAAAATTAATGATATTATTATGGAAAATAAACAATCTGAGGCATCACAGAGAAATGTGAATTAAAATGAGCTGTGTGATGGACTTTCCATCTTGTTGTTTCTGGAAGGAGGCCAAGACCTGGAAAATAATGAGGTGATAACAAGGAGAAAGAAAGGCTGTGATCCTTCTGCCACCTCCTAGGCCTTCTGGGGCAGGTTTAAGTCTCTCCTCTCTGTCCCCTGTGGGTTTCCTGGAGCCTTCTGCAGCTGAGGATAGTGCCGCTGTCACTAGAAGGGGGAGTGGGCCACCAAGAGGCACAGGTGAAAGCCAGATTCACATAGCCCGCAAGTGTGGTAGGTCCCCAGGGGAGAAAATGCTCAGGGATGTTCCATTCAAGTGGGAAAGATACTTTCCAAACAAATAAATGAAATGACTGCAGGTACTAACAAATGCTTTAAAGTAAAGAAGGCAAAAAAAAAAAAAAAAAAAAGGAGAGAAAGAAAATGGTAAGAGAAACTTGAGGTGGGGAAAGGAGTGTTGGGGGTTGAATTATGTGTCACCCCAAAATTCAGATGTTGAAGCCCTAACCCCTTGTCCCCCAGAATGTGACCACATTTGGAGACTGGTCCTTTAAAGAGGTGACTGCATTGAAATGAGTTCAGTAGGAAGGTCCCTAATCCAAAATGACACTGTCCTTATAAAAAGGGGAAATTTGGACACAGACACACAGGGAAACATGACGTGAACGAGAGCTGGGCCATTTCCTCGCCAAGGACATAGGCCCGGAGCAGGCTTTCCTCCACAACCCTCAGAAGGGACCAGCCCTGCTGTCATCTTCACAGACCCCAGGACAGAACACGCAGAGTGAATTAGCTGAATTTCCAGGCTCTTTAGCAGGATTGCAGTTGTTTGCAACCTGTCAGTTACTGAAGGCCGTGCTTGAACTGGTAGAAACTCAGCCACTCCCTGCCCATCCCTGAAGTAGGTTCCTCGTCCCTCCCGGCCAGACTCCAGGCCTGTGGCTGCCTTGCTGGTGGCTCGATAGGTCGGAACGGGCCGAAAGGACAGGAAGCTTCCAGAAGAGCTTTACCACGGATCCTCCAGCTCTGGAACCTCTTTCAATCCCAGCCTCAGCCTTTGCTTGCCAAAGGCAGTCCTTACTGCCCATGGGAACCAACGTGAGCCGCGTGTGGCCGCGGACCCAGGACATACTGTGTAACCAGCCTGCCATCTTGCCACTGGCAGCCTCTGCTGCCACCACTGGAGAAACAAGTTCTCAATTTCCTTTCATCTTTGTCCACCACTCCAGCCGTAGAGTAATAAGAAAATACTTTTGACAAGGGTCAAGCTTGTGGATGACACTTTTTTGGTATAATGCTTAGCCAGTTACTTTGCATAAAGCTGGAAAGCGATCGCTCTGTGCCATCTGGCTGTGCTGGTCCTCAGCATAGAATGCCATCAGTAAGCGATTTAGAGGGCAAGAACGATCCTTCTACTAGGGTATACATATCTGAGTCCTCACCTTATACTGTTAGATTATAAGCATGCATTCTCAATACTTCTCTTCAGTTTGACACAGAATAATGGCCAGGCTTTCAGGGCTGCTCCTGTTCTGCCTTTATAGCTCTGAGTCTGGCCTCTTTCAACACCCCTGGTCCCAGGAAGGCAAGCTCTTTCTGTTTTATTTCCTGCATCTTCAAGGTCATACCCTTGAGCTTTGGCAGAAAGTCCATAAGGATTCTGGGCGGCTGTGTCCGGAGGGCCTCAAACTTGCAGAACTCTGAGCCCATTCTCGTTTTTTCTGGGCACAGATCCCCATCTCCTATGACATCCCTGTGACTAAAATGGGGACACACAGGCTGGAGGCAACATGGAGCCCTCATCCAAGGGCTGAGCAACTAGTTGAACAGCTAAACCTAAAATGTGTCCCAGAAGCAGATGAGTGTTAGTTCAAAGGGCTGTCCAGGGGAGGGTCCCCGCTGCCCTTGGCACTTTCTTGTTCCGTATTTGTGTAACACATGGATTCAGACACGACCGGGGCATAGAAAACATATTATCCTAATAGTTAAGAATCTGGGCTGGCACTGTACTGCTGGGGTGAATGAAAGCCAACTCTCTTGCTAGCTAAATGTCCTGGGGCAGGTTATTTAACCTCTCTGTGCCTCAGTTTACTCAGCTATATAATGGGGATCATAGTAGTTTTGCCTTTAGAATTGCTGAGTGGTGGGGTGCCCAGGCGGCTCAGTTGGTTGAGCGTCCGACTTCGGCTTGGGTCATGATCGCGCAGTTTGTGAGTTCGAGCCCCGCGTCGGGCTCTGTGCTGACAGCTCGGAGCCTGGAGCCTGCTTCTGATTCTGTGTCTCCTCCTGTCTCTGCCCCTCCCAAGCTCATGTTCTAGCTCTCTCTCTGTCTCTCAATAATAAGTAAACATTAAAACAATAAAAAAAAAAAAAAAGAAAAGAATTGTTAAGAGTGTTAAGAGTTGGGACTTATGAAGCATCTAGAATTTACCATCTGGGTATTGGCTGTTGTTACCACAGCTACCCTGGTTGTAACAGGGGGGTGGGGCACTGGGGGACAGGAGGAGTAAATGCACCAGTGAGCAGAATAGCATCCAGAATATCTAAGTCATGATGATGGGTGAATTTAATGGTTAAGCTGATCGTTGTGCCCCCAGTGTCTCGAAGTGGTATGGGGAGGAAATGTTCAGTAGCAAGTTACACAGAGGTCAGCCACAGGGTGGGCTCCCCTCCCAAAAAAGCTTATGTAATTTCACTCTGTGCCCCTAGATATGGGTGATCGGAAGAGGGAGAGCATCAACCTTTGCCCTAGACAGACGGATCACACATGGACAGATTTGGGGTGCCCCCTGTAAAAAGAGTCCAGACAGGCAGGAACGTGTGCAGAGAGGGAGATGGTAATGCAGGAGCTTGAAAGCATGCGAATCAAAGTGAGGCTCACCGCAGTGGCAGGTAACGCGCTTGCCATAGAGACGGAACACAACAGCTTATTACTTGCTCACTAAGTGATGCTTCTAAGTGGGGAGCAGCCCTCCTCCAGCAGCGGGGTGGGTGCCTCCCTTCGTGCTGAAGGAACGTGGGGCCTGTGAGTGGAAGGTTTGCGAAAGCCAGGTCTGCAAATGACCACATGGCCTGCGCTCACGTTCATCCCAGGGCCACGCCGACCTTCAAGAGAGGGTGGGAAGTGCAGTCTGGCCAATGAGGCCAGAAGAAGAGAACTCTGTCATCAGCCAGTGACCCCTGTCACTCTGCCCAGTGTGAAGAAGGTCCAAGAAACTAAGGATGTCAAGCCTGAGAAAACTTGGGAGAAAACAAGACGTGTCTTCAAACAATGGAAGGGTCTTCTCACGAAAGAGAGGATCATCTTTGTGTCACTCCAAAGGGTAGGAGTCAAATCTGTGGATGCACAGACCTAGGGAAGCAGGTGGGGTGAATCGACCATCCCAGTTTGCCCAGACTCTCCGGTTGTAGCCCTGAAAGTCCCACCTCCTGGGAAACCCTGAGGGGTTTCCAAGGACCAGGGCACTTGGTCATCCTAGTTAGGGCCAATTTTGGGTTGATACAGGTGTGTCTAATCCTAAGAGTTCTCTCGGGCAGCTCTCCTTCCCCCATCCCCATCCCCACTCATTCAGATAGGAGTTATAGTGCTGTTGACTGTGAGTTCAATGTTAACGAACCAATAATATATATTAAATACTGTGTCTTTAAGCAGAAACACATGTACATCAAGGTTGTGGGGTTTTTTTAATTTCTAAGTTTTTGTTTGTTTATTTTTTTGTGTGTAAGAGAGAGAGAGAGAGAAATCGTGGGAGGGACAGAGAAGAGGAAGACACAGAATCTGACGCAGGCTCCAGGCTCCGAGCTGTCAGCACAGCGGCCGACATGGGGCTTGAACTCACGAACCGCGAAATCATGACCTGAGCCGAAGTTGGACGCTTAACCGACCGAGCCACCAGGCGCCCCAAGGTTGGGTGTTGATTGAGGAAAATGTTCTGACCAGTGGCTTTTGGAAACCTAACCCTGTATTTCCCCTAGCAGCAATGGTGCGGTATTTGCTAATTCAGTGATTGTGATGACATTATAGAATGTAATTACCAAAAAATAACAAGGCCGAATATCTACGCAATGGAATATTTTTTGGCCGTAAAAAGAAATGAAGTACTAATACATGTTGTAATGTAGATGAACCTTGAAAACATTACGTTGAGTGAAAGAAGCCAGTCACAAAGACCACATACTATGTGATTCCGTTTTATGAAATGTCCAGAATAGGGGACTCTCTAGAGACAGAAAGATTAGTGGTTGCTCAGGGCGGGGGGAGGGAAGGGGGTTGGAGAGCAGAGGAGCAATAGCTAAAGGGCACAGGGTTTCTTTGCAAGTGATGAAAATGGTCTAAAATTGGCTTGCGATGGGTGCACACATCTATGAATAAACTAAAAAAACACTGAATTGTGCATTTAAAGGGGTGAGTTGTGTGGTATGTGAATTACAGCTCAATAAGCCTGACATCCCTCTGCTCTTCACAGGGGGGCTCAGCCCCTGCCCCAGCATCGCTTGTGGGAGCAGCCCCCATGCCTCTCTCTCCGGCGCCACTCTCTCCAGAACGCTAGGGGAGTGGGTTCTCTCCTCACAGGAGGAAGACTTCCCAGCAGAGGTGCTGGTGCAGGCCGGGTGCTCCAGGAGAGCACAGGTTCTCTTCTTTGCTTGTTGGAGCACAATTTAGAAGATCACCCCATGGACGTATCAGAGCAGGAAGCCAAGCAGCCCGTGGCAGTGATTCTAGATGACATAGCTGTACGTCTCTTCCGACCCGGAGAGCCTTGTATCAATCAGGAATGCTTTTGCCCACGAGTAACAAAGCACCTGACAAACAGTAGCTGAGCAATGAAGAGAGGTAATTACCTCACACGGCCAGGAGTCCGGAGATCTGCCGGCCCAGGATGGGCACAGGTGCTGGACGGCTTCCGCTCCCCCATCCTAGGCCTTCCACCTCGTGGTCATGAGACACCAGCAAGCCACGGCCATCACATCAGCACACAGAAGTGTTCTTTGGGGCAGGAAGGTGGCAGACGTGCACAACGGCATTTTCCTTACTTGACTTCGCCAGAGTAGCTTGACATCAGGAGCCTCCAAAACCCCATCAGCAGGCTTGCCCTGTGTCTCATTGGCTGCAACTGGGTCACATGGCCGGTCTCCGAGCATCGTGGGATCACAGTGTCGTGCTTAGATCAAGCACGGTGGTGCCTTGGGAGGTTGACAAAATGGAACCCCTGTCTCTCTACCTCAACCAAATCCAACCGCTCCCAGCAAAGTGAGACGAGAGATGGGCAGTGGCTGCTAGGTGGGCCGTGACCGCCATGGGTGATGTAACGGGAGACAGAGGAATATTGACGGTGTTCTCCTCCAGGGATACTATTTTGACATTTGGAGAACCACCAGAAGAGAGAGAGCGTTTCCTTGGTCCCAGGAGGTGAAGCATTATTGTGTGACTGGGTATCCATCTTGTGGCCACCTTCTGGCCTCTGTGTGGCCCTTGGCAACTCCTGATTCTCTGGGAGTGGAATGCGCTTTGAAACGCATGTGTTGGCATTGACGAGGCTGAATGATGGCTCATATCTGGAGATCTGATGCGTCTGTGATGAGCGGTCGGATGCCTTCCACATGTGTGTGCTTTCGCAGACACACACCCTAAATGTGCCCACCATGTCTTGTGAATACAGCAAAACAGCTGCAACCTTCTAAAAATTAATTGGTTTCTGGATCATTTGCATTTTTTATAGTTTGCCAACAAAAGATAGGGAGAGGGGAGGGAATTTATTAATGTTTGAAGAAATTCTCCAAAAGGGGAGGCAGCGAGCATTTTCAGCAAGACCCAGAGACGCTCATCTAAATACGACACCACGTTGCTTTCCTAGCCGCCTCCCGGGCCAGCCCCTCCGAGGGGAGAATTGATATGCAGCTCTAAAAGTAGACAGCTGCTGTGGGCGCCAGAAACCGCCTGGGGCTCACATTATTTTAGTCGGGGTCTGCATTATGGTTTGGTAACGGCCATTTTCAGAAAACAACCAAGGCAATTTCAGGATTTGCTGTCACAATAGGCACACTAAAAATAAAGTCAGCATAAATAGATTAAGAAATTGACAGAATAACAAGGCATAAAGAATTAGAATGAGTGCACTCGCTCCAGATGACAACCCAGTGCCCGGAGCCGAGGGAGACGGGGGTGGGGGAGGAGTCTGAGCTGCTGACTCGGTGGTTTCTCCGCTGCCTGACTGCGGAGAGCTTTTCACAGGGACAGGGGGACAGCCGGCGCTTAATCTAATTCCACGTTCGTGGTGGCGGAGGCACTAAGCTGAGGGGGGGTAGCCACTTAAAAGTGGCTGACACCCCTTAAAAGACAGATTGGGAGTTTTCCGCAGCTGGCCCTCTAGTCCCAGAGGTGACTTTGGAGAAAGGGAGGGATGTAGTAAGAAGTGTTGAGGGGTGGGGGGGAGAAAAAATGTTTTTAATTCAGTTGTGATATTTGGAGAAAATAAATCTGTGGCAAACTAGCACGAGAGGAAAGAAGAGACAACTATGTGCTAGAAACGGACTGTGTCATCAGAGGTCAATACGTGCTAACTTTGGGGAGGTGGACTCTTCTGATCTAGCCGTTTCAGGCAGTCTTAATCAACTAGTCAGTGGCAGAGCTCTGGCTGGGGATTCTGAATCCCTCCCCTCCCCCGCTCCCCAAACACACACATACCAGTGTGGCAGGAAGATGTCATCGCTTCTTTCCCACATCCCAAGCTGGGTGCCAGAGAGAAGCAGGCAGGGAGCTCGGGGAAACCCCAAATTCCTCATTGTCTTCACCCTTCACTGATTCTAAGCTGAATAGAATAAAGCGACAGACGCTTTTTATCAGAACATCTTATGGCATTTGGGGGGGAACATCATTTCTCAACCAAGTTCCCTGGTGTTAACAGATGTTTGGCGGGGGGGGGGGGGGGGGGAAAGGTGTTCTTAACGTAAGTTTAGGAAATTTCTGGTGAATTTGCAGAAGGGCTTCTCAAAGCCCTTAATGTGATAAGGTGCTTTGTGGACCTTGCAGAAGGGATAGGATGGATGAGCTCCTCAAATGAATCTTACCATTAAAACTCACCCTTTTAAGAATTTCTTTTTGGTGGGCCACCTTGAGGGATGTCTCTGGATACTCACCACATGGTTTTCAGCCACCTGAATGTCCTGAAGGCAGTGCCTCCTCCTTGAGAGAGGTGGGAAAGTTAAGGACACAGCCCTCTGCATTCCTGCCTGGCCAGGGTCAGTTTACTTTGAAAAGGGTAACATTTTTATTGTGATTTTTTCCAGTTCGGGGTACCCATTCAGTTGTCTACAGGAGATGTGGATGAAAGACTGAGGACAATGGCAGGAGTTCTCCAGCTTGGGGAAGGAGGAGGGACCACAAGGTCAGTCTAGACCCTGCCTGCTGGTGGATGCCTCGCTTGTGCCCCTCCATGCTGTGCTAGTATTTTGGCAGACCTTCATTACAGGTCAATAAAAGTTACATAAATGAAATGGGGCTCCGCTGCGGAGACATTTAATCATTTCATTAAGCATACTATTGTGTCCAGGTGCTCTGCCAAGTGTAGACCTGGTTATGACTTCATCTAATTCCTAACTGCTGGGGAAATAAGCGAGCGATTCCTCTGATGTTCCTCTCAGTACAGCCCTCCCCAGGCAGCTGCAAGAAGACAGGCGGCCAAGACGGGCTCTGCCGGAGGAGTTAACCTCCCGTGTTTTTGTAAGGCAGACAAGACTTCTAATCAATCTTTCTCTTGAAGGTTCTCTGGCCTGACTGGAATGAAGAGAAGACGAGGGGGGAGGTTGTGTGCTAGGGTGGAGGGTGAGAGGATGTGGGGGAAATCTGGGTCCTCCAGCTTGGCCAGGGCTTCAGAGCCTCTTGGGTACCCAGTACTATGTTCCAGAGGGGGGTATGCACTCTTGGAAAATGTGGTAGGCCCCCCTCCCCGACCCCTGGGAGATCTGTGCATGCATCTGCAGCCAGCCCCACTAGGGCAAGGCTCAAGAAGCTTTGAGGCTGTAGAAGAGCCGTCAGTACTGCCTGTGGTGGGGACCCACCAGTGAGCAGCACTCGTGGAGTGAGAGAGGATCCTGTCTGGGCATCGTAGCAGCTGAGAATTTCAATACAGGACTATATGGTGAAAATCGAGATGCTCTCCAGAATAGACCCACACATAGATGGTCAGTTGATTTTCAGCAAAGGTGCAAAGGCATCTCAATGGGGGGAAAGGATGGTCTTTTCAATAAATGATGCTGGGACACCTGGATATCCATCTGCAAAACATGAACTTCCATCCAAACCTCACACCGTATACAAAGTTTATCTTAAAATGGACCACACACCTCAATGCGTATAGAAGAACACTGTAAAACTTGTAGCAGAAAACATAGGAAAAAGTTTTGTGACTTTGGTTTAGGCAAAGATTTCTTAGCTACAACACCAAATGCAGGACTCGCATAAGAGGGAATCAAGGTGATAAATTGGATTTCGTCAAGATGAAAAACTTTTTCTCTTCAAAAGAAAATAGAATGAAAAAGTCACACCAAGACTGGGAGAAAATATTTGAACAATACCTATCTGATAAAGGACTTATACCCAGATTGTATTTTTTTTTAACTCTCAAAACTCCACAACAAAGAAAATAAACAACACAATTAAAAACTAGACAGAAGATCTGAACAATTTACCAAATTGTCAGAAAACGCCAAAGAAGATACACAGGAAAGATGCTGAAAAAATTCATCACTAGGGAAATATAAATAAAAACCTTGATAAGATACCACTATACACCTACTAAAATGGCTAAATTAGGGGCACCTGGGTGGTTCAGTCGGTTGAGCTGATCCCAGGGTCCAGGGATCAAGCCCCATGTCAGGCTCTGCACTGACTGTGGAACCTGCTTGGGATTCTCTCCCTGTTCCTTCTTCCCCACTCACACTTACTCGAACTCTCATTCTCGCTCTCTCAAAAAAACAAAAAACAACAAAAAAAACCCCAAAACAAAAAGAATGGCTAATTTGAAAAGACTGACCATATCTAGTTCTGGTGAGGGTGCAGAACAATGGAATTGCAAATATAAGTCAGAAATAATTGGGTTACTTTCTAGAAAAAGTTATTCTGGAAGAGTGCAATATGACAAAATAATGGTTAATTTGATGTCAGGGACCTAGAGCTCAGTGTCCTGGGTCAACATACAGATTACTCCCCACCCCCTCCCATCTGGCACCTCTGTATCAGATATTTGGGGTAAAAAAAATGTTTGAAAAGTTTGGAAACATAAAGAATATCTCTAGGAAGAAAGGTGGGATTTCTCAGTGTATTTCTTTTTCTTTCTTTCTTTCTTTCTTTCTTTCTTTCTTTCTTCTTTCTTTCCTTTTTTAGTATAATTTCTTTTTCTGTTATCCTCAACCAGAATGGAAAAAGTTAAATACAGACTCTTGATAAACTTCCAGACTTGTGCACGGAGACCTTAGGAAGATTGCCAAAAGTTGCAGAAAGTTGTTCATCAATACATATTATTTGCCAATATTTACCTACTCTTATTTAAAAAAAATCTTTTTTAACATTTATTCATTTTTGAGAGACAGAGAGAGACAGCACTAGCAGGGGAGGGGCATAGAGAGAGAGGGAGACACAGAATCAGAAGCAGTTTCCAGGCTCCAAGCTGTCAGCTCAGACCCTGATGTGGGGCTTGAACTCATGAACTGGGAGATCATAACCTGAGCTGAGGTCAGGTGCTTAACCAACTGAGCCACTCAGGCACCCCCACCTACTCTTAGGCTAGGCGGTAGTATTTACCTCCTGCTAGAGAGGTTTTATAAATGATAATGCCATTGAGTTTCTGAAGGAAGGTATGAATAGCCAGATTTTAGAGATGATTCAACTGGCCTTCAGAAAAGTTAAGTAACTTGCCCAAGGTCACACAACTCCTAAGTGGCAGAGCCAGGATTGAAATTCAGGTTAGTCTGATATCAGTCCCTGTCTTTTCCCTTCCATTCACTGCTTCCACCAAAGGACTGGTCTCTTGGATATACATATATGGGTCCTCTTGGGGCATGTACTTGACTTACTTCCCTCCTATTTTGTCTTTCATCTTTTATGTAATGGTAAGAGATATGTGTTCACGGTTTGCTCTGTAATTTCTCTCTTTTTTAAATTTTTTCAAACTATACACAAGTACTATATTTATTTTTATTTACTTTAAATGTTTTTAATGTTTATTTTTGAGAGAGAGAGAGAGAGAGAGAGAGAATCTGAAGCAGGCTCCAGGCTCTGAGCTGTCAGCACAGAGCCCAATGTGGGCTTGAACTCACAGACTGCGGGATCATGACCTGAGCAGAAGCCGGACACTTAACCGACTGAGCCACCCAGGTGCCCCTATTTTTTTTAAGTTTATATATTTATTTTGAGGGAGACAGATACAGTGCAAGTGGGGGGGGCAGAGAGAGTGGGTGAGAGAGAGAGAATCCCAAGGAGGCTCCGCACTGCCAGTGCAGAGCCTGATGCAGGGCTGGAACCCACAAAGCCGTGAGATCATGCCCTGATCTGAAACCAAGAGTTAGATGCTGAACCGACTGAGCCACCCAAGCACCCCTGCTCTGTAATTTCTAATGGTTACAGCATCGGCCCCCTACCCCAACCCCACCAGCAGTTTCCAAATACTTCCCAGGCAGGAATTACACATGCCATCTCTCTCTCTCTCCCCCTGCCTGTCTCTTCTTCAGCAGCTTGGCCTGTTTCACTAACCCTAAATAGAGAACTTAAAACCTAAACTCCCACAGCTCCAGTCCCCAGACAAGGAAAGAGGCCTAACTATGGAGTAAGGTCACCCCGGAAAACCTCTAGACCTTCTAGTAATGGGGGAAGGTTGTGCTTCAAAACTTCTCTGATCAGTTCTGAGAATGAGGTCATGTTTGACAAACAGCATTGTTCTGTGCGAGCGGCCGTCAACTCACTTGGCAGGAATAAAGACTTGGAACATGCCAGTGATTATTTTTAATTGGATGGGGCTCGTGGCTGTACCAAAAATCCATGTATTTCTGATGCTGCTGCGGCTGTGTTGTCTTGGCCCTGCCACTCCGGATGGCCGGATGTCCAAAGGGTGCTGGTGCCTGCAGAGAGGAGCCCCTAAGCCTGGGGCAGGGGTGGGGGGGTGGGGGGTGGTAGCAGATGCCCCCCCCCCCAGGGCTCCTCCTACCTGCTGGGATGAGTCCGCTATAGGCCAGCAGGGGCTGGGCTGGAGGGGTGGTGCTTAGGGGGCAAGGGGAGCCAGAGGCTGCAGGGTGCAGGAAGGTGTGGGGTGCACCGGGTGGAGGAACCCGCTTGCACTCACCAGCCCGGGGCTTGGAGGGTCTGACAGTTTGTAGAAAATGCAGATCCTTGCTGACGATCTGCCACTCTATGGGGGTACTGGATCCCATAGCAGGGGTGGCACTAATCCCATGCACCAAAGGGCCAAGTAGGAGGCGGTAAGACAGGGAGCCTTGGAATGCTCTTGTTTCTGGCTGCAATCACCATTGTGAGATATTAAAACTAAAACAACAGAATGTCACCTCTTGGACATCCATGGACAGCATGTCTGTCCTCCTTTGCCGGCAGCTGCCAAGGTCTTTAGGGAGATGGGGTTGTTGGGTTTTGTTGTTTGTTTTTGTGTTTTGTTGCATGGGAGGGGGTCGTCTGGGAGCAAAGTAGATGAGGCAAGTTTCTATGGAGTCTTTACAATTCTTTTTTCTCTTTTAGAAATGATGCATTAAGGAAAGCAAAGTCACTGGATACTCACACTGTTCCGGAGGCCTCCAGTATAGTTTCAAGGTTTTTCTCAAGAAAGACAAAGGCATGGCGTCCCTTGCTGTGTGGCAGTTTGCAGGCAGAGTGACCCCTCTGTCTGTGGGCCCGGAGGGGCCCCAGAGCCTGGAGAGCAGGGTCCCTCTCTGGGCAGCGTGGCTGGGGCGCAGTACCACGGCAGACCCGCCAGGGCCGCAGACAGCAAACGCTGGGCTGCGGTTTCGTGGCTGGGCCTGGGAAGTGCTCTGCGCATGGTGCTGTGTAAGCCGGCCGCCATCAGCGCAAGAGAAGGGTCTTTTTCAGATTTTGGGAAGCTGCTTCTGGACCACAGAACACCTTACCAGAAAGATAAGGGGGGATTCCCCGTGGCGTGTGGGGGTTTGCTGCAAGGCCTGTGAATTGTGCCAAGTTGAGACTCCTCTTGTCCTGAGAAGTCCCCGTTTCACATTCAATAGCATCAAAAAGAACTTAAAACATTGTATGGTAAGACCAATTACAGCTTCTAGTCTTTGTCCCAGGTGGGTCTTTAACCCCCCTCTGTAACTAACACATACATCTGAAGAAGAAATCTCAGAATTCAGATAGCCCCTAAATCCACCTGAGCCCGGTCCTCTGGAAAACACCCTTGACATCTACATTATGAGCCCGAGGAAGCTTTGCTTGTAGACTGGGTTGCATTCCCTACAAAGCCCTTGATTTTCACAGCCACCTAAGCTATTTCTCTCTCAAGGCATTGCCTTTGTGTAGAAATTTATCATATTTTTTTCCTCAGTCCAGAAGTGAATTATTTTTTTTTTTAATTGAAGAAATCCTTTAAGCTGTTTTGGACTTATTCAAGCATGTAAAAAGGGTATTTTCCATCCGTAGTTCAGATGCCTAGTATGTTCTCAGATAGCCCAAATAATTTGAATTTAAAACTTTGAATTGGGCCTCTTTATGTAACATCTTAAAAAGGTGCCATTTATGAAGAAAAATATGGTCATGAAATAAAGGATATGGGGAGTAAGTGATCCTGCTGGTTACAGTAATAGATGGGGACTCATAAATCTTAGTTTCTATTCTTGGCTCTGGAAAGAATTTATGTGTTCACTGCGTTTGGCACATGGAGGCAACAGGGAGATAGATTCAGGAGCTTGGATAAGAAGGAAATAGGATCTCCCTGTAAAAGTTAAACTATGAAATCCACACAGAAGAGACCAGAGCAGGGGTGCCTGGGTGGCTTAGTTGGTAGAGCATCTGACTCTTGATCTCAGGGTCGTGAGTTCAAGCCCCACATTGGGCGTGGAGCCTACTTAAAAGAGAAGAGACCACAGCAAACGTGTGCACAACCACCTTAAAGAAGCATAACAGTGGGCTAGTCAGATGGGGGTCAGCTAGAATTGCACAGGGAGAGTGGCGAAAGCAGCTGCTGGCAGCTCGTATCCAAGTTCAGGAGGAGGAGCTGGGGGGCACAGGGGAGACTGAAGAGGTCACAGGATACCTCTGGATACCTCTGGGCTGAGCACTGCAGCATTCTGCATTGTGAGAATCAGTAGAGTATCCCTGGCTGACTGGGTTTCAAACCCCTGCTCTGCCATTTCCCAGCTGTGTGATCTTGAGTCTCTCTGAGTCACAATAGCTTTACCTGGGAAAATGGAGATAACCATAATTACCCTACAGAGTTGAAGAAGGATAAAATGATAAAATGTATATCAATCACTTAGCAGGGTGGTGGTGGTGACTGGGGTGGTGATGATGGTGGTAGTGAGAAAGGTGGTGGTA
The DNA here is from genome assembly GCF_023721935.1 of Panthera uncia. Classification (NCBI taxonomy): domain Eukaryota; kingdom Metazoa; phylum Chordata; class Mammalia; order Carnivora; family Felidae; genus Panthera; species Panthera uncia. The sequence goes on along the minus strand of NW_026057580.1, from coordinate 109,348,391 downwards.
GTCATAATAATGGTGGAAGTGATTATGTTGGTGGTGACCATAGTAACGGTGGAAGTGATTATGGTGATGATGATGGTGGTCATAATAATGGTGGAAGTGATTATGGGGGTGGTGGCCATAGTAATGGTGGAAGCGATTATGGTGATGGTGATAGTGGTCATAATAATGGTCACAGTGATTATGGTGGTCGTGGTGGGCCTATCCTTGATGCAGAGTTGGATAGGTCTGGTTGGCAAAATCTCATGCCATGATCAATGCCCACTCTCCAAAGACACCAGGAACACACAGGTAGTTGAACAAAGTTGGGTTTCTTGCTACTCGTTGCCTCCAGGGAGACTGCACGCTATGGGGAATCTTGGGGTATCTTGGTAAGGAGGTGGTGGAGGGACCATTTTATAGGATTTCAGCTCGCACTAGGTGATGTTGGAGGCTGTTGCTTTGGATGGGGTATTAGAACGTTGAAATTGGGTAGGACTGGGCATCACTAATTTTATCTAGGAGGTGGATGAATGAGTGAGGCTGGGGCTGTAATTGGCAAAGTGGCTGTCATTCACACCAGGTGGGAAGGAGGCACAGGCGGTCATTTTGTGGTTTAAACAGTATGCTTGGGTTTTTTTGTCTGTGTTCAGACATGATTACAGGAGTGGCCTTGTTTTTGTCTCTCCCCATCCCGGTCACAGGGTGACCTTGTTCGATGTTGGTGTTCAGTGGAATTGTGTTTGTTCAACAAAAGAACACCATGGCCTAGCTGTGAGTACCAGGCCGGCTCCCAGCTGACAGCTGCCAGGGCCTGCTTTTTTGTTTCTCACCATCGAGCCCCAGAATCCTTGCTCCGGTTCATTGCTCACCAAGTACCTCTTTGATTATAATTGGGCTTCCCACATAGGGGGCCTGCAGGGGACAATTGTGGGCATATAGATCTGAGTATTTCAGATCCCCATGGTGGTATTAATGTTGGATCATATGAAATTGCCACTCCTGTAGTTCGAAAGCATTTGAATATTGGCAATGTCACATAGTTGAGCCTGTTTCTCACTGTAGATTAATAAATTGTCATTCTGGAGCCCATAACAGTCTCCCGTGAGCCCCTTGTGAGAGGAAGGACTTTGTCTCTGGGTGTGAATGCTTTGGGACTTCTGATCCTTTAAGGTAGACAGTTTAACTTTCAACCACACTGAAAATTATCAAGGTCATAGGAGGCTCTTGAGAGAAGACCAGATTTTTGCCCATGGCACCTTCTTTAATTTATCCAAGGGAACTTCCTCCCTATAAACTTCCACCACGTCAATCAATTCACCAACTTGCAAAATGACTGAATTATGACTTTTCTTGGGCTTAGAGGCTGCCCACTCTTCCCAGGTGGAAGGGATCGGGTCAGTGGTGGGGGGCTATGAAGGGAAAACCAAGGAGAAAAGTCCAGATGCAACTACCTCGGGTGGCGGTGAGAAGAAACATGGAACTTGAAAGTGACTGGGGTCTAGACAAGGAAACCACCCGAGGCAACATATACGGCCCAGGTGCAAGCCACATGCCTGGCATCACAGGCTCCTGTTCCATGTCCCCAAGGCTCATTGTGACCTCAGTAAAATTCCAGGGGTGATTGCTGCTTTGAGACTTTTACCTGGCAGGAGTCTTGGAGCACCTGAATGGGTTAACAAATGCAGGCATAAAAGGCCTCCTGTGCTTTGGATGGTGCTGTAAGAGCACTTGCTGAGGCCAAGGAAGGAAAGCAAGGTCGCTGAGTTTTTCCAGCACTCTGCTAGGCCGGGCCGTCCCCGTGGGTTCGGGCACTCCTGGCCAGAACCTGTTGTCCCCAAGAATGCAGGAGCACCTGCCTGGAAGACAACGTGCCTTTCTGAGCCCAAGTTTGGGGAGGAGGCACACTTTTGCCTCTGTGGCTGCTATCCCTAATTACCATATCCATGGTGGCTTAAAATAACAGAAATGTATTCTCTCATGGTTTGGAGGCCAGAAGTCTGAAATCAAGGTTGGGGACTGGGGGCAGGAATCTGTTCATCCCTCTCCTAATTTATGGTGTCTGCTGACAATCCCTGGTGTTCCGTGGCTTGTCCCCACATCACTCCGCCTCTGTCTCCTCTGTTCTTCATCTCCTGTCTTGTCTCAGACCTACCTCGGCCTCTCTCCCATAGGGACACCTGTCTTTGGGTTTAGGGCCCACCCAGATAATTCAGGATAATCTTCTCAAGATCCTTAATTATATATGCAAAGACCCTTTTTTCCCCAAATAAGATCACATTCACAGGGCCCAGAGATTAGGACGTGGACATCTATCTTTTGGGGTATCACCATTCAGGGCACCACAGGGAGTCTGGCTCTGCTTGAAGATGCCCCCTGCACTGGCCCTTCATTAGGGCCTGATGAACGTCTCTCAACTGGGCCGGTGCTCCATAGACACGAAAGCCCCCTTCGGTGGCAGGTGTCTTGGTCCCCATCCTGCCTCGGAAGCGGTGCCTCTCAGCGTGGCAAGGCCATTCATCATCTCTACTTAGCCTCATCGCAGGCTTCCCATGGTCTCCTTTCTTATCTTGGCTGCCTGCCTTCCTCCCCTCCCACCCTCTTCCAGTATTTACTCCAGCTGGGGCCTGATGCAGGTGCTGGGGGTCCAGAATGGAGGGACCCAGACCAGCTCTCGAGGACCCACAGTCTAGAGAGGCAGACAAACAGACCCTCTCCCCTCCCCCAGGGTTGGGGCATTGGCCCCCCTTCTGTGCCTTCTGTAGCACAGCTCACGGGTGAGGAGACCCCCACAGCATGCCAGGTGCCCTGGCCTGTCATCCTGACACAGATACGTACTAAGGATGCTCTGCATCCTTGGAAATGGCTCCTAATCCCCCAGCAGTGACTAAGCACCTTTCAGTCACTGCTCCAGCCATTAATTTAAGCGCCGCGTGGCCTGGATGTCCTGTTCTCCTGGAGCGCCAAGGCTGTCCACACAGCCATTGATTTAAGAGACAATATCACTTGCTTCCAAGTTTATGAGGCAATAAACAGGCCCCGCATATTGATGAACGCCGAGGTGTTTGCTCAGCACATTTGCTGTGCACATTTATTACGAGGCTGTGCTTTAAAGCAAATGAAACTGCACTATTTTCTTTCCCTTTGGTGGGGCTGTTCCCCTCCCCCCAACAGTTGTCTTAATCTAGTGGATCCCCCGTCCCTCTTCCCCCAGTGCAGGGATGCAGGCTAGCGGAGACATGCACTTGGATCGCTCAAAACTCGCCACCCCCGTTCCCTGGGGTCCTGGGGAGCCTCTTGGGGCCCTGACACACTGTCGGGAGGGTCTGGGAAGAAGAGGGGAAATAAGGGTTGTCAGTTTTCTGAGGGCCCCACCCGTGAGGCCTTGCCTCATCCTCCCGGGAGAAGAACACACACGATAATAATAGAACCTAGCAACCCGCCAGCAGCCATTCCCCGCGTGGCATAACACACCAAATAAAATTCCTTTTCATCTTGAGAAGCTGAGACGCTACAAGGCTGGGCTGCTAGTCCATAAAGATGAATCTTCAGAGCATTTACTAGCTGGAATGCCCCGTGAATCCAAACCGGTTTATGTATAAAATATTAGGAAGGTTCGAGGAGGTGGCGAGGCCGCGTGGGGAGCAGGCAGGAGAGATTGATTGCAAACTTTGTGCCAACCGAGCAGTTCCGTGCATGCCAAACGGCGAGAACAACACTTGAAAAATGTATTAGATTATCCAGAACACAACACTGATTTATAGGCACAGTAATCCCCATCTTGCCATCCGTTTCTGTAATGGAGAGAGATTAGGGTGATGGTGGTGGTCTGTTGGGATTTTCTAGCTCAGTCCCCACCCCGGCAGCCCCAAACCCACAATGGATCACCTGGTAAAATCAAGGGTTAGCACTTTTAACCGCACGTTCTGATGGGGAGGGTTTTGAGGTCTGGAGCATTTCTGAGTTTGGAATGAGAATTGCCTGGATGAGGAATTCGTTTTTAAAAATCTAATAATACCGATAGCTTAAAAATCACAAAGAGTTTCTTAATGAGCAAGAGGAGGCAAATTCTCCAGGAGCTCTTAGGCTGTTCACGACATGAGACATATGTTTGGAGTGGCTGGGTGGCTCACCTCCAGAGGGACCTCACGTGGTGGCCTCTGATGGTCCCACCTAGATGTAACTATGGCCTCGAGCACATAGCGTTTGGGGCCACCTGAGTCAGGAAGGACAAGAGCAGAGCTTGCCTTGAGAACGTAACATGCACCCTCACCTCTGTCCCCAGCTATCTGTCTATTCATTGGCATTAGCCAATGCCCAGGATGTGTAATTCGTGATGCTAGGCACAGGGGGGATGCTGAATGTGGGGCACCCCTCTGGTATCTACTAAGGGCTTTGTGAGACATTTGAGGAAGCAAATCGGGGATCCTGCCCTCCAGAGCCTTATAATCCCAGCTGGAAGGGGGGCACAGGAGCCAGATGCATGAATACATCTAGAGCAAGTACACAAACCAAGTAAGAACAGGTATCTTGTCAAGTCAGGGGTACGGAAGAATGACCGAGGACTCCTGGGGAGGGGTGAGGTGTGCTCAAAGGGACTTTTCTCTCTGTGCAAAGGGCTTCAGGGAAGTGCTGGAGAGGGGAAGTTGTCTGGATAGACAGGGTCCATCCACAGGACCTGCTCACCAATACTTTTGCCTCTCCGGAAGGCTTGGGACCCCTGGAAGTTCTCTTCCAAAAGCCCTCAGTTCTAAGGAAATGGCATTGCCAAGTTTATTGCTTTAGGAAAGAGTTCAAAGAACTCTCATCTTTTCTTCCATCTCTTGCACATGCCCAAGGCCAAGGCTGTTCAAGGACTCCTTGGCAGCTGTAGAAACCCCAGCAAAGTTCCCTGTGCCCACGCAGGGTGGGAGAGTCTGCCTTTCTGCACCATCCACTTCATCAACAGATGGAGCTCTCAGGCCTGGGAGGAGGGGAGCGCTAATCCTACCATCCTGCAGGACTACCAGCTGCCATAGCTGTGCGGGTGAGAGAGCCTGCGGAACGACTGGCATCACCGCCGTCATTAGTACATAGCCATGAGTAGTGCCATTACCACCATCACCACCATCACCCGTCGCGATGTAGCCTTAAAGGCGCCTGTGGGCCAAGCCCTTTTCTGTAGGCTTTACACGTATCTAGGTTAACCCTCACAACAACCCAAGTGACGAAAGGACCACTGTGATCTCATTTTAATAGGTGAGGACACTGAAGATTAAAGAGATAACCCATATAAGAAGTGACAGAGCAAGAATTCAAGTCCGTGCAGCCTGACTCCAAAGACTGAGCTCACCATATGCCAAACTGCCTTCCCTCCTGGGTTAGGGCCTCTGGTTGCTAGTAGTTTCTTGAAGGCCTGACCTGGGAAGATTGAAACGATCAATCACTTTAGGCCATGGGCAAGCTGCAAATGTAGCAAGAATGGAGATATGATGGCTACATCCATTTGTTCTTTGTCTCATTCATTCATTCATTCATTCACCACTGATCTGGGTGGAGAAGGCATGAGGAGACACACGTGCCTCCCTGGAGGAGCTCATCCACAGCCCTTCAGGAGCCGAGTATGGATGGCCGTGTCCCTGCCTTGGCCTGGGAGGAACATGAAGGCCCCCAGGGATGTGTCTTCACTCTGCTCTGAGAGCCTCGGTGGGACCAGGTGGCGGGAAGTCTGAGCATCCTTCCCCGATGCCCCCTTTCTCTTTTCTTCCCCCTACCAACCTGAATGTTACCAACACTGTTTAAAAAACTACCTGCACAAGACAAAACTCTAATCCATCTTGCCTAAGACATTTTCCCTTAGATTTAAAACCCTGTGTAATTTAAGAGATATGTAATGCATGTGTCTGCATTTAAACCATCAAAGTGCTTTTAAAAGAGCTATTTGAAATCTTTGGAGCTTTATGAACCTTTAAAGTTCTTTCTTTGAAACATGGGAAATCACACACTGCCAAGGATAAAGATAGTCAAATACCAAAGGCTAGGGGTGGGTTTGAGATTCTAAATCCATGACATTTCACTTTACCAAACTGAATTTCTCATCTTTAACATCCACTTCCAATTAGGACCGCAGGCTGACATGGAATTCTCACACCTCTGCGTGCCCCTCCACCCCGAGCATCATTACTCAGCCTGCACCAAGTGGATCTAGGGCATGGCGCCCGTCAGCAGGTGGGCTGGGACGTGACTGTCACAGGGGGTACCAAAGCGCCAAAGAGAGGGCACAAGCCTGTGGACCCAGCGCCGCCCAGTTTCCAGCCAGGGCGACAAGGTTGGGCCGGCAGGGGTGGGCGGTGCTGGTTGGAAACGCGCATTCTCCCAGTGGTTGAGTGATTGGTCCCGGGCGGCTCCGAATCTGTGCGTGACCCGAAGTATCCCCGACACACACGTACCCAGGTGGTGCCTGGGCTCCCCGAGCCGTGGGGAACCCGGATCGGACGGTGTGGGTCCTGCGGCCCAGTCCCTATGGAGCTGAGCGCTCGGGAGGAGGAAAGGGAGGCGCCAGACAGCCGGGCCGTCGTTGACCTTGGCGCGGAGGCGCTCGCGGCCCGCCTCAGGGCCTTGGCTCTGGGGTGCGCTGTACCCGGAGCCGCGCTCCTGGGGGGTCTTTTGTCGCCTGAGGGAGCAGCAAATGCTTCGCTGGCCGGTGGAGGTTTGGGTGGTTTAGGGCCGCCGAACCCGTCCACGCTGTCGCGGGCAGAGGTCGGAGTCCTGCGTGGGCCCCAGGGAGGGCGCCCTCGAGGGGAGGAGTCCGTCTGCCCGCAGCCTGCTTCTGCCTCCGCCTCACCCGCAGGCGACCTGGGCGCGCGTCCTGGGCCGCGGGCACCCGCCCTGCTCGGCCTGGGCCCGGGCAGCACTTACCCCACACCGAAGGGGGGCTGAGGCCGACGGACCCCAAACCCGCGAGAGGGGCCGCGGCAGCCTGCGTCTGTCGTCCCAACGCCACCCACCGCAGCGACTTGAGGCCTTGCCCAGCGTCCCCTCTCCCGGGTCCCTCTTTTCCCCTGTAGAGCTCCCCGGGGGGCGGGGAGAGGGCCTTCTGGCTCTCCGCCTCCCTCCTCCTCTCCCGGTCATGGGAAGCCCCTGCCTGCTTTTATACCCCTGGAAGGAGGCATTTTACTCCCTCTGCCCCCTTCTGCCCTGCTCAGGAGCGGCCTGTAACCCCCACTCAAGGCGTCCAGGACTCCAGGGCTAATGACGGTCCAGGGGGCCTGTGTGTGGACTGCGGCCCAAGGCAGAGGAGGGCGGTCGCCTGGAGCCTCAGTTCTTGGCAAAATCCTATTTTCTTCTGGTAACTGAAGGCTGGGGGAGCCACCCACCCCACCCTCCTATCTGGCAGGGTCCTGTACCTCCCAGCTCCACTCCTGCCCGGGCTCTCAGTAGAGCCATCAACTAGCAAGTTCCAAGTGCTAAAGAATGTTTTTTGTTGTTGTTATATTTGAGCAGTGGCATAAGATTTTGAATCCTGGAGCTTTGGGTTACCTTCCAGAGCAGTAAAGAAAGCGAGTTGATGTGACCATGTTAAAATTGCTAGAGACCAGGGTGCCTGGTCTATGCCCACTTCCTGCGGGCTGCCCCCACCAACCTGGCCTGCGATTGCCTCCCCCAGCCTGAGTGTGTTCCCCTTAAGCCCAGTTCTTGCCACCAGCACCCTGAATGACTTCCACGTTACCACCTCAGGCCTGAGTCTTCAAAGTGTTCTTTGCTGGTGACTTCATCTATCTTCCATGGCTATACTGCTGACAGGAAGTTCACCCTGTTGAAAAGGAAGGAGAGCATCTCCCTGTTCAGGGACTCACTCTCCTTTCCAATGTCCCCACTACTTGCAAAAGCTACACCCCCCAAGCACTTCAACATTGAAAACACTTGCCCTGGGATGCCTAGGTGGCTCAGTCGGTTAGGCCTCCACTCTTTATTTTGGCTCAGGTCATGATCTCACGGTTCATCGGTTCGAGCCCTGCATCAGGTTCTGCACTGACAGCCTAGGGTCTGCTTGGGATTCTCTGCCTTTCTCTCTCTCTCAGAAATAAATTATAGACATTAAAAAATTTTTTTTTCTTGTGTTGACATCTTTCTCTTCCTTGCTCTCTCAACACCAAATTCAGCCTGATCCACATCCTGCCAATCCTCTTCTTGAAATACACTCAAGGGGCACCTGGGTGGCTCAGTCGGTTAAGCACCTGAGTTAAGCTCAGGTCACAATCTAGCGGTTCGTGAGTTCCAGCCCCACATCAGGCTCAGCACTGACAGCTCAGAGCCTGCAGCCTGCTTCGGATTCTGTGTCTCCCTCTCTCTGCCCCTCCCCTGCTTGTTCTCTGTCTCTCAAAAATAAATAAACATTTTAGAAAAATTTAAAAATAAATAAATAAATACCACTCAAATCCACACAATATTCAATGAAGGTTGAATCTTAGAGGCCAAAAGCAAGAGGAAGGGTGTTCTAGGCAAGGAACCAGCAAATGCTAAGGCAAAGGGCCGCAAGACCCCCCCACTGTCGGGAACACGCAAGTGTTTGGAGGCCCCTGCTGGACCTGGGCCACCTGGCCTTTACCCCAGCGGTTTAGAAGCCAACACATCGCTTCCAGTCCTCTTCCCTTCAGAACCTCCTGTCTTCAGTTGCTGAACGCATCCAGGAGCTCTTGAAGTCCACTTCGACCTTTGGTCTCCGTCACTTCTTGGGGAGCAGTGAGCTTCTGAAGCTCTTACCCAGGGTGGTTCCGTGCACGCACTGCAACAGTCTACCTCCCCTCCTGGAATGGCAGCCTGTGTCCCTCCTGGCCTTTGAAGGCTGGGATCAGGCTACTGCCTTTCAGGACAGAAGAGGCCCAGTCAACCTTTTCCACCTCGGCTTCTCCTCACATCTTCCTCCGACAGGCAGATTCCCGTCCCGATTGCTTCCCCCGCTTCCCATCAGCACCCACCCCCAGACCTGGACTCCTGGGAGAAGGTGCTCCTGGAGGTACAGGGTGTTGCTGAGCGCTGCTGATCTGGGAGCCGGGATGACTGCCAGGCAGGAGAGGGAAGCTCTCTGGGCCTCTTCGTGGAGAACACGTGTGCTGGTTGAATAAAGCAATAGCAGCCAGACGAGGTGCGTGAGCTCTGCTGACCACACCCTGCAAGGCCTCTTCTCGGGCCCAGCCTGTTTTCACCTGGGCTGGTGCTCACGGGGAACGACACAGCATCTTCAAATGCAGAAGGCGTGCATGACAACCAGAGATCTCCGAAGTCCCACGAACCCGGAAATCTTTACGATGTGCCTGTTAATATGCGTCCAATGGGATATGTTAATATTTAAGAGCTGTTGGTAGAAGCCACCCATCTTCCAACAAATCACCTAGAAATGGAGACGTTTGACCTGGGGGCTTGGGTCCTCCCTCCCCCCCTGGAATCAGGTGTTGCAACTGTGGAATTAAAGCCAGTTGTTGACCAAATGGAAGTGTTTTCAGGAGATGGTCCTGGTCAGGCTGAGCCTTGCTGTCTGCACCTGCCCCACCTGGCTTAGTTTCTTCTTCCCCAGCCTGTTAAGGGAAGTCAGGGAAGTTCTAGAAGGTTCTACGGAGCTTTCTCTGGAGTCCATGAGGGGGGGCTTCCTCCCTCATCCCCAGGGTTCCAAGACAGATACTCAGATTGGAAGCACTGGGCTATGTAGTGCTGGGCAAGTCTGTACCCTGAGAGCCTGTTTCTTCCGGGAAGGGAGGAAGAACAACCCAGGGCCTGGCCTGTGTCGTTGCACGTTTAACAGAGATCAGGGACACAAAAGTAATGTGTCAATTATATATTGCTGTACAAGTATCAGTTATTGTTATGGTGCTTCATTCCCCTCCCCCAGGGACTGGAATATGAGCCAGTAACGTACAGAAAAACCAGGATAGTGATGAACGATTATGAAGTACTTAGCGCTCTGAAGAATAATACTTTGTACGCAGTATTTAATCCAATCCTCACATCAGTCCTAGGAGGACAGGTACCACCGATGTCTCCACGTAGACATAAAGGAACAGAAGGGTGACACGGCTCGCCCGCCACTGGAGTTCTAGGTCGCCACTCAGCCAGCACAGATGTGGTCACTGTTTGGAGAAAGCCCATCTTTCTGTAGTTTCATCCTCACACACGTGTGCTAACACACACACACTTCTCTGGTCCTCAGACGGGATCTCCTGGTCCTTGGGGCCTTGCTAGGCCTGGAGAGATTTCCTGCCAAGCCTAAGGCCCATCCACATCCCAGAGGGTCATGGTAAGAAGTCCTGCTCCATAGCCCTAGAAACAAGGTGCTGTCCCAGATGGCTGAGGGGTCACGTGGATGGGCAAGGAGGTTTCTCTGTCAGTCCCCCGACCTCTGGGGTATCTTCTGTCACCGGCCAAATTGTCGGCAGGGAGCCACTCGCTGCCCAAGCCTGGAGTGCCGACCCCTGGAGCCCCACCTTGAGCCTGGGGCCCCTCTGCTGGGTTTCCGGTGCACCTTTAGTTTACTGCCACCAAAGAGTAGGGGATGAGGGTCATGGCAAATGCATTCACTCCCTGCCCTTGGTTCAGCGGTGGAACCACATTGCTTTTTGCTTCTGCCTCTCCTTCATCCCTGGCTCCTGCCTTCTCATGGTTAGTCTCTAGTCCTTTCTGTGTGTCTTCAGGCCAGCCACAGGGACCCATTCCTGGATGCCAGCTTGGGTGCCTGTCAGGGCTATTGCCCATTGCCTGTTCCTTCCTGAGCTCTGGCCACAGCCTCCCAAGACAGAGGCCACTGCCCTTTGTGCACAGAAGTTGGGCCAAGGAAGCTCTCCTCAGTCGGAGGAGATCCCAGCTCTCTGACGCCGTCACAGGTGCCCAGAAAATTCTCCTCCGACCAAAAGGCAGCACAGTTAAAACACCCGTGGGATAAGCCACCGTGTAGACTACGGTATTTTTAAAGCAAAGCCCACTTGTCACCCCTTGCAGGCACTAAATCAGATGCCCATTACTTGAGATATCTCAGGAAAGAGGATTGGCTACGTTAATAATAACAATGTACTCACGGTGCACTTTTCAAGTTGAATTAATTTCTGTAGCTAATTCTGGTTGCTGAACGTCTTCATTTAAAATATACATATACATGTATTTTGTTCAGTGTTTTAATTAGGCCCAAAGGAATATACTTTCAAATTTTGGTACACTTCATTTGTTATATTAATGAAAAGCCACTTTAAATCAAGTTACATGTTGATATTTCATTATGTATGCTGTTCTCACACATCTCTAAAAGAGATTTACGTTACAGGTAGTAACCACAAATACTGGCAGTGGACACGCTGTTAATTTAAAATGTAAAGTTTTCTTTCGAGGGGCAGCAAAATTATAAGGTTACACTCCTCCCCGGTGCACCCACCTCCCCCGTAAAGTGGCTGTGCCTAGAATTCCCAGTGGATGCCCTCCACCACCCCCAGCCTGGCCTTCCAGAGGCCCAGCCTCCAGCCCGCGGGATCAGTGGTCCACGCCAAGATCTGCCAGACCGAAGACAGAATTACAATACGGAGCCCAGACTGAGGGCTGAGTAGCTGACGCGGGCTGTCGAACATCTGCGACTCGGAGGGAAAGGATCTGGGGCCTCGGGGCTCGGTGGGTCCATGCACCTGCTGTAGCGTGGCTCAGATATGCGGGCAGGATTGTGGCCCTCTGCACACACGCACTCACACTCACGTGCTCAGTGATGCCGGTATCCTGCCCGGCCCCGCCCCAGTGACGCGGACGGCCTTGAAGGTGGTGTTGGCCTTGCCCTGGGCTACCGCTCAAGGTTTCTGTGTTCCACACACCGTGCCAAGCAGGTTAGCCATATGCCATCTCCCGCACCCACACCACCTCGCCGAGACGTGGACGGCTCTTCCGCCATCCCCTTGTGGCCGAGGAGAAAGCCAAGACTCACGTGGCTGATGGGCAATGGAGTTAACGCGTGAGGTCCCCCAGCCGTTGAGCACCACGTCCCACCGAGAGCAGGCTCTGCCGGACACAGACCCCGTCCCTATCGCTGGGCTACTGTGACACAAGCCTGTGCTTAGTTGCTAAAAAAGGCCCGCGCTCTCTGTCACGGTCCCGTGTGAGGCGTGAGGCGCGGCTCCCTTCAACACTGTCCGCTGACATTTAGCCTGACACGTGTCCCTGCACTAAATCTGACTTCAGTCCTTGTGAGTAACTTTGTCAGGTCATCTTTCCTCCCCTTGGCAGGCTGAAAGCCACCTGCACAGGAAAATGAGGCAGGAAGATGATGTTTCTTACTGCTCAGGACCCCGGGTCTCCCTTTCCTTATCCTTCTGGTGAAGGAGGTGGTAACTGAGACGATTATGACGGAGGCAGCAGTCGGCCCATGCTTCCTCCATGCGGCCCTCAGTGCCTGACAGACACTTAGACGTTGTTTCACTGGACCCTCCAGGTGACCCTCTGCACCGTGCACCCCTTATAATTATTATCCCTGCTTTACAGAGGAGCAACCCAGTGCTCAGAGAGGTCGAGTGACATGTGCCAAATCACACAGCAGACGTAAGGCGTCAGGGGTGAGTGGAGGCCCAACATCTCTGCTGACCAACGGGTGCGTTTCACAACTTTCCTACTGACACTGGGGGGTGGGGAGGTCCCGGCTGATGTTTTAACGTCTTCTGATGGAAAACAGGAGTTTCAGACGACATGCTGCATCTTAATCTTTTCAGATAATTGTTAGATGTCCAGGCAAACGTCTTATGCCTGGCTGGCCTGTATTCAGCACCATGCGTGCCGAAATGGCCTCTTTATAGAAGGTTAGGATAAATACGGCAGTTTAGTGACTGAAGGAGTGTTTCATACCGTGTCTGGAACTCAGAGTTGGCTGAATTTTAAAATCATAATTATTAATAACAATACAAAATAGCTAAGATTTGTTGCGCACCCACTCACGGTGGCCAGGTCTATTATGTCATCAATTCCAGTTGTACACTCCTGCTTCCTGGTCCCTCCATCCAGTCATACTGGCCTGTTTGGCTGAGGACCACGGCAAACTCTCCTACCTCAGCACCTTTGCACATGCTATTCTGTCTGCCTGGAATGCTCACCAGTGGCCTTTGCATGTGGAGGCTTCTTCCCATCCCCCACGACTCCAGGAGACCATCCCTAACCATCCAGTTGGCACCTTGGGATGCTCTCGAGAGCACTGGCTTTTTTTTTTTAGGTTTATTTATTTTGAGAGAGAGAGAGGGAAAGCGGGGGAAGGCAGAAAGAGAGGGAGAGAATCTCACGCAGCCTCTGTGCTGACAACAGGGCTCGAACTCATGAACCACGAGATCGTGCCCTGAGCTGAAATCAGGAGTCAGACGCTCAACCGACTGAGCCACTCAGACGCCCCTTGGGATCACTGGCTTTTTCTTCTCAGCACCCACTGGAGTCCTGGAATTATGTTACCCTCATATTTTCTTATTTGTTTTCTTTCTCTCCCACTTAGGGTTGTCAGATGCAATATAGGATTCCCAGTTAAATTTGATTTTCAGGTAAACAACAAATACCGATACTTACGCTAAAAAAACTGTCGTTTATCTGAAATTCAAATCTAACCGGGCATCCTGTATAGTTACTTGCTAAATGTGGCAACCCCGTTCCCACCAGCCCAAAGGCTACATGAACAAAGAGACTATATGGTCCCACAGTGTAGGATTCCCAGGGCCTGGCTCACCGTGGGCTCTCAGGAATTACTTCCTGACACACCCAATAAGTGGCCGTGTGGAGATTTCAACCCAGACAAGCCCACACTGCAGCCCATGCCCCTCCAGACAGTACATAAAAGAGCACTGTCCCTGGCTGGACCATGGCACCCACGCAGGGGATCGACACCCCTGGCCATCCCCAATCCCCACTGTCAAGAGACCGGATTCCAGAGCGGGTTGGCACAGGTCCAAGTAAAACTGGGTAGAAAACAAGAGAAACAGGGGGAAATGAATCTTGGGAGGTGAAACTAGACCATGGGTACGCGTTGGTGATTTGGGGGCAGAAGAGGCTGTGTGTGAGCAGGCGGGGAGGGGACAAGAGGCAGCGGGCATGACCTCATGGGAACTGTGTATCCATTAGAGGTGCCTGTCGCCATGGAGACCAGACAAATGGGCGAGCCGGCCCAGGGAGGCAGAAATAAAGGGGCTGTAGGGACGAATGTTCAAGGAGAGCCAGAGAGTTAAGTACGTGCAACGTTGCCGAACGAAGACTCGGGGTGCAGACAGCTGCCTGGACAGCCGCAGCAGATGTGCCGTGAGGGAAGGAGCGGAGCTGCAAACCAGGAGGCTGGTAGCCGTGATGTGGAAGGATGGGGGAGCTAAGACAGGCTCAGGATCCACGCCAGGGGGCCTCCGAGCTGGATCTTCAGGAGGCGGCATCTCCCGGCACACAGAACAAACTCTAGGGTGCTTGGGCACACACCCAGAGGCAGACGCCGGGAGAGGACAGTCCCCAGTGCCACAGCCCTGTGGTGCCTCCCACTGCTAGGGCCTGATGGGAGCCGAGCCTGATGACTGATGACCGAGGGCCTTGCCGGACACACGGGCAAACCTGAGCCCATCTTAGACTTGGTCCCGTTTGCCCCTCAAGTCCCTGTGAGGCAGAGGCACAGGAGGGAGCAGGCCACAGGAGCCACGGCAGGCCGGTGAGTCCCCTGGCTCTGTGTCCCAGGTAGTGGCGGCCCCTGTGGGCCAATCCCCTCCTTTTCCAGACGGTGGAGCCGGAGGCGGCTGGGAAACAAGGTCCTCCTTGACAAAAGCAGACAAGGCAGAGAACCCTCTTCCTTACCTTCTCCTTCTTGCTGTGGCTGAAGCAAAGGACATAGAGCCTGGGCTTCGGCAGCCATCTTGCAGCCTGAGGACAAAAGCCAACCCTCTAAGCACGGCGGGGTGGGAGGGTGGAGGGGGCCTGGGGCCTTGGTGACCTCACCGAGTTGGAGAGCCGACCCTGGGACCTCTTTTCCAGAGTGGACTGTCCCATGAGGAGAATGAGCCTGAATGACGAGGGGCTGCGGTCAGGTCCCCGGGCTGAACGTCCCGGCCTGCGTGGTGCCCCCTCACCTCGCAGCCGCCTTCCTGCCACGTGCCTGGGTCCACCCGCAAAGCAGGGGGTGTCCAAAAGGTGCCAGAGAGAGGGGATTTTAAGTAGGCTGTGGGGGGCTGAGAGAACAAAAGGGAGACGCCGGGAACAGGGAGTTAACCCCCCAGGCCACCCTGGGCAATGCCACGAGGGACAGTAGACACAGGAGGCTCCCCTTCCCGCTCTCCCCTGCCCATCCCCACCAGTCCCCCAGCCCAGCACGACCACCACCACACAGCTAGGGACGAACCGTCAGGGTGCCCTGGTGGGGAGACCCACCGCACCTGCCCTGTGGCCACACTGAGGTCCAGGCAGGTTCCCTGAAGGTAAAGCCCTGCTCAGTGCCCCCACCCTGCCACCTCATCCAGGCCCCTCATCTGCTTACCTGCTCACATGCTCCGCCCTCCTCTGGGAATCCTGCCCTGTCCTTGGACGCCTTCCCCAGTGCTTCCTTCAAGAAGCTCTCTTCAGTCCAGTCAACCCCGACGGACTCCTTCCAGACCCTGCCCATCCTCCTCCCAGCCTTCTCGCACCTTCCCCAGGGCTTCTCCCTGGGCTCCTGCGGTCCCTCCCAGCGGGCTCCTCCCTCTGACTCCTGCCCCATCTCTTCCCATGGTGACCTGCCTATGCCACCTCCTCAGAGAAGCCCTCTCTGATACACCAACATGGGAAACCTCCTGTTATTCTCTGTTATGTTGACTGAGATTTTTCCCTTTATAATACATATTCGATTTGTAACTTTTTTTCATTTGTCTTCTTGTTCATTGTCTGTCTACAGCATCAGGTTGATTGATTCCCACTCTAAATATGGGTCTTGGTTCATAGTAGACATCTATCTATAATCTATCATCTATCATCATCTATCATCTATGAATCATAATATAATATATAACATGTAAAATATATGCTATAAATATATAAATAATCAACAACTGACTCCTTCCTTGTCCTCCCAGATCACTCTGCCTGTCAGTCTCTAATCATATTTTGTCGTGATAATAATTTGACTAACTGCCCTACTCTTCATTGAATTCACCCCTGCTAGCCCAGGAACTGATCTTCCACTCTGTGTGTCCACTGCCGGGGGTGAGGGGTGGGGGCCCTGGCGGGTGCTCGTCCAGCCCTGTTGACCTGACCTCCCCACCGGGCCCCCTGGGGTTTCCCTGTTCCTGGTTCCAGGCAAAAGGAGTGAGTAGTTACTGAGCTCCTGCCTTTCTGGGCCCTGAGTGGTGAAGCTCACGAGCATGACCTCATTTAATCCGAGACCTGTATGAGAGTTCCCATTCACGGCCCAGAGTCTGGGTGCCGTGGTGGGGGGCAGGGGTAGTTTAATTTGCGTGAGGCCTTCCTGATTCCGAAGCACCCCACCCCCATTTATCCACATGAGAAACTGGAAAACTGGGCTTTTTTTTTTTTTTTAATTTTTAAAAATGTTTACTTACTTGAGAGACAGAGTCCCAGCTGTCAGCACAGAACCCGACACGGGGCTCGAACCCACGAACCAGGAGATCATGACCCCAACGAAGTGGGGCGCTTAACCGACTGAGCCACCCAGGCGCCCCAAACGTAAGGAATTCTTAAAAAGAGCCATCCCAATAGCCCCGGGATCTGACAATTCTGAAGCTTGATACTAATGTGTGTTTGTAAGATGAGTCGTCATTCTGGAGCAGCTCCACCTTCCACACCCCTGCTCCGGGCCCTTCCCCGGAGCCCCTGGCCCTCCCTGCTCCCCCAGCCTATGCTGCAGCTCTCTAGAAGGATCTACTTCCTCCCACACTCTGAAATTTGGGGGACGGCCTCTTGGCATCCGGAAGGAGGATGGAGGCATCCGGAAGGAGGAAGGGGTCTGCTATGACCCCCAGGCTGATACGAAGCATCTGACTCGCGGCCCCGCATTAAAGAGGCGCATCCGGCGGTCAGCCAGGGCCAGGCTGCCGCCGTAGGACCCGGGCTCCAGGAGTGGCCTCCAGCCGGTGGCGGCCTGGCTGGTCCTCGGCGGGCCCACGTTTGTGAGTCCTGATGGATGTAGTTACCGAGGAGCTCGGCCCCCGCAACTTCAGCTGAAAACAACACAGCGCCGACTCCTTCCAGCCGGTTCACGTCTGCAGTTCTGGGCGTGGCAGACACTCGACCGCGCGGCGGGAGCGTCCGGCTTTTTCTCTTTGGCTACAGACACCGTGGCTGCAGCCTGGACTTCACCTGTCACAACAAGACAGCTGTTCTCGTGTCCTCGGAAAACACCAGCCTGGAGGGGCCAGGAAACGTTCCCCAGGCCTGAGATCGGTGGCCTTAATCTTCGAGACGTGTGCACACGCACACGCGTGTGCAGGGGTGTGTGTGTGCTGGTGAGTGTGTTAGGGCAGGTTAAGTGTTCAATTCCCAGACCATGTTTTGTTTTGTTTTGTTTTGTTGTGTTTTGTTTTGTTTTTGAGAGAGAGAGCGAGAGCGAGCGAGCGCGCACGCGCGCGCATGCGCGAGCGTGGGGGAGGGGCAGGGAGAGAGGGAGACAGAATCCGAAGCGGGCTCGCGGCTCTGAGCTGTCAGCACAAAGCCCGACTCGGGTTTGAACTCATTAGCCGTGGGGTCATAACCTGAGCCGAAGTCAGATGCTTAAGCCACTGAGCCACCCAGGCGCCCCAGACTGTTTTTCTGTTGGCCCTGGAGTGTAGTTTAAAACAGCAGGGCAGTGAATTCTGCCCCCACGCCCTTGAGAACCCCTGTTTTAGGAAGTTCTGAGCCCAGGCCTCGAGATCCACAAAACGGCCAACAGGAGAAAATTCTTCCTGAAGAAGCCCCATTCCACGTACAGCAACCAGGCCTCTGCAGACCATCCTTCCAGTGCCGACAGGCCTGACATGACCCGGCAGACGGTGTAATGAGGTTCCACCCAGAGCTGCCTATGACACGCTGGCAGCGGGGACGTGACTTCAGGGGCAACTGCCTCAGAGCAGTCCGTTTAGACGCGACATCTGAAGGGAGACAGGAAATGGAGGGGAGTTGCTCAGGGACCAGCGATTCACATTTGTTCTCAGTGTGTGTGTGTGTGTGTGTGTGTGTGTAAGGGCTTTTATTTCTCTGGAATCTACTCTTCTTATTTAAAAATAAATTCTCCCATGTCACAAAATTTGCATCTACATCTGAGTCCATTGTGTGGACTTATTACTTCTTCAACCAATTGTGGGGGGGGGGGTTGGCCCTCATAAGGGCCACAGAGACCCCAGCCGGGACCCCTTCCTGGGGCCAGGGGAACTGGCTTCCTCTCCCGCCGGGGGCCTATGTAGGGGACCTACCTGGATTATTCAAGTGGAAGGTCCACCTTGGCAGACAAGTCAAACTCAAGGTCCCAGGAGACATACTAATGAGTTTGGAGCCCCAGCATGGCTGAAAGGGGGGTTACAACAGAGAGGGAGGGCTGAGGGTTTTGAAATGACCTTGGGGTCGAGAGGTCGTTTGGTCCAAGTAACCCACGTTGCAGATAGAGACTGAGGGTGAGACACCAAACTAAGGGAGAAAAAGGGGAAAAAGTGACACAAGGGTTTTGGAGCTTATGAATGTAACTCCTACAGGTTCAATTTTTGTAAAAAATTAATATTCTGGTGGAAAACATTGACAAAGGATACAAACAAACATTTTCCAAAATGCCAAATAGAGATGAGTCAAGAACATCTTTTTAAAAAGTCCAATCTTGAGGTCAAAGGAATGAAAACAAAACAATGTCTTTTTTGCCTATCAAATTTGAGGGGGGCAGTGGGTACTCAGTGCGGGCTGGGTTCAAGGGGCTGGACCCTTTGGTAAGCTTCCACTGGGATTTTCAGTGATGGGACTTCCCCCGAGTGTCCCTGGAGGAGGTGTCCAAATAGCTTTCAATATAGTCATCCCACTTGACACATTGTTTTTACAGGAATTTATCCTAGGAATTTATCTTAATGAATTAATTAGAGATAGTCACAAAGATTTACCTTCTAGGATGTTCACTGCAGCATTTTTTACGATGGTAAAAATTTGGAAAAGACATAAATGTCCAACAATAGGGGATTGGTGTAATAAATGGAGCCCTAGGCAGCCACTAAGATTCAAATTTTAGAAAAATTAATGACACGAAAAGGCTCATGATCTGACACATTTTAAGATTTGCTTATAAAATTGAACCCTTTATGAAAGATATTTCTGGATGCCAGAATTACAGGTAATTTTTATTTTTCACTTTTATCTCTATGCTTCCGTACTTTTCAACATTTCTGCAGGGGATGCTTTTCCAACTCCCATCTTAAGAAATGGACACAGAAGGGAGCTTGGATGACGGAAGGAAGGGTGCGACAAGGGAAGGGAATACGTATTTGCGAGATGATTTGCTAACTGCAGCCCCAGAGCTGTCTCACTGGGCAGCCCCCGAGCCCCGCAGGGCCTGCTGGACACTTGTGGAAGGGTCGAGACAGGGCAAGACGATGGTGTGGAAGGCCTGCCTGCACCCGGCCCGGGGTTTCCACACATTCTCGGTCCTGGGACTGTCTGGAGTTTCATTTTCCCAGTGTTCCCGTCCTCCGTTCCCACCAGCGAGAGGTGGCTGGGAAGGACTTGGCACCCCTTTGTTTCATCCTGGTGCCCGGTAAGACTTGCCCTCCCTTTCTGACCCTGACAGGCCAGCTTCTGGTTCTGGGGGCCGTCCCCCGAGGCTGCTTTGCCCAAATGGCAGGAGCGCTGGGCCAGGAGCAAGGGTCGGGCATCGGGCTCATCGGGCACGAGACAGGGAGGAGGCAGCTGAATAAAGCCCAGGCGACAGGGAACCGTCACCCCTCTCTCTGAGCAGGTCACGGTGACCCCCCAGAAGGCTGCACGGGGTCGGGCCGGCCGTCGGTGGAAACAGGCGGCAGAAAGGGCACAGACAGGTGGCCTGAGCCTCGGCAGAAGCTGGCACTTCCATTTGACCCCATCTGACGCCGTTCCTAGGAAGGGGATGCGGATCACCCTGAAAACATTTGCAGAAGGAAAATTCAGGGACCAGATTCTCCCTCAATCTACATCACGTTACGCACAAGAGAAAATAAAGACATCTGCCCTGTTAGAAGTATGTTCCTGGAAGGAAATCCCACGGGCTCAGTTCAGCTGGGATGAAACTCACGTATGTACTTGGCCACATTAATGAGGTGCTCGGTGCCCGGTGACTCCCCGCCTCGGAAGGTCTGGCAGTGAGCCAAGCACACCAGCCCTTGCCCTCGCGGGGCTCTGACGATGTTTACTGATGCAAACGCCGGGTTGGACGATGTGGTGAAGAGTAAGGGTGAACTTTGGAAAGGCGTGTGGTCGGCGGGAGAGGGAGCCTTGGCGAGGTGGCGACGGCCTGTCCAGGCTCGGGGACGTGCCCCGTGGGGGCCCCCCCTACCGGTGCTGCCAGGCCGCGCAGGTAGAGGAAGCCGCCTGGCCCAGCCGGGAAGAGAGCTGCTTTTGCCCATTCCTAGTGGTGTCCTTTTGAAGCCATCTAACGGCTCAGTTCCTAAGAAAGTTCCAGCAGAGGCCCTTGATTGCCCTCTGGAAGGCTAATTAGTCCCAGAAACTGAGCGTCTGTAGGGCCTGCGGGACAGGGGAGCCATCAGCTGGCACAAATGGCCGAGACGGCATGGGGCTGCCTTCTAATGGCTTTTTGAAGGTTGCTCTGCGTTTGATTGACAAATGCCATATGTCCCCAGTGCTCAGGGCTTTGGCCTCTCCTCTGAGCTCTCTCCCCAGCCTCTAAAACAGGTTCCTCTTTGCTTTGATCTCATGTGTATGGTTTATCCGTCCCTGCTCTGTGAAAGAGGGGAATGCACCCCTCCCACGCAGGGGCAGAGTGGGCGCTGCCCCCTCCCTCCTCGCCCTGCTGGCTGCAGCCCGGCTCCGGGCGCCAGGCCCCGCAGAGGCTCCGAGCCGCAGGGATGCGAGGCCTGGATGGCTGCGACCGGGCTGCCCAGGCTGGCGGGGAGCGTGCGACACCCCACGGGGCCACCTGTCCCTGTGGGCTGCCCCCCGGGGGGCCACAGCTCCACCACCTGCAGGAAAGTGGCAGGGAGGGCTTGTTTCTGCCTCATCCTGCCAGAATTGTGGCCCTTTCCCTCCCATCCCGGCTCCTCATCAATGAGCACCCGCCTCCGTCCTCATCCTTGAGGGCTGACGTGCTCTTCTCCAGGCGGTTCCAGAAACTTCTCATCACTTTAATCGGCTTCTCTTGGGGAGGCCCACCGAAAACCAGAGATCTCGTTTCCTCACTTGGTTCTGCTGGCTGGAAAGTCCCGGCCGGGAGGACAGGCTTGCTCCCAAAAGGTGATCGGAGGGGCAGGAAAATTAGAAGCTGGCAAAGCTGTCGGGGAACACGGTGACAGGCTCGTCACTTGCTCCAATGACTGCATGTTTGGTTTGCTTTGTCAGAAACAACAACGCCCTCCTCGCATGACACCGCAACATCTGTGTATCCCCGCACGCCCTTCGGATGGTGTCCTCACTCACTGTGACAGTTCTTCCATTCTGGAGGACCCCCACCCGTGTCCTTCCCCACACAGCTCGCTTTCTCCCTGCCAGGGGACCCCGTTGTTTTCTGTCGTCTACATGGTCTGACCTACCGTGTCTTGAACCCCATCCAGGAGCACCCCCTGAACCGCCCCAGCACCTGCTCTGCCCTCCCAGCGAAGCCCTCAGGAAACTTACTAAGCCCGGGAGCTACTGGAAACCCCCCAGGGAGAGAATTCCTTCTGGCCCTCCTCGTAGCCAGGTGTCCCCTTGCCACCCGCTGAACCACATGAGCCACGTGGACAGTGACAGCCGCAGGATCCCAGAGGACAGAGTTCACAGTCAACACGGGCTGGGGGATGCTTGGCAGGCTGGGCAGAGTATCTGAGGGCCAAGTGTCGTATCGCTGACTTCACGCATCACTCCCTCTGGGGCCGGGGCGGACTTCTGAGCTCCAGGTTCACGGCTAGGAGGGTCACGTGGACACTCCAGCTTGGCTGCGGTGACCGAAGACTCATGAGTCACGGAGCCTCTTTACCTCGGCACAGAGGTTGCACGAGCCCCCCTCCACGTGGCGGTGGGGCCTGCTTGGGTCTGAGCGGGAGCTGTTTATCACTGTGGGCTCGCTCCGGACCATCCGCACCGTGTCACTCTCCCCTCCACGGGGTTCTCCCCTGGGGTCCCCCCGCCCCGACCCCGGTGGCCCATCTGTACTTCCGTCTACTCTGAGCAGGGCCTGGCCATCGCAGCCACCGCGTCAGCAGTCTGGGCCCGAGAACCATCCTTCCCAAGCAGACGGATCCTGCTCACTTCCAGGGACCGGAAGGAGGGTCCTTAGTTCTGGCCACAGAACAGACAGCCACACGGTGTCACTGAGGAAACAAGATATGTTACCCGCCCCCACCGCCCCCACCCCCCGTAATAGTAAATAATAAATGAGCAAAAGAGAATGAGAAGACATACTTAATAACTATGAACGGTGTTTTCTCAATCGCTTAACTCTATTCCTTTTGACAACAATTTCCTTGGAGGACGTTCGTGTTTCCCTCCGGGTGGACCCTGATCTTCCCGGGGTCCGAGCGCACACTCCTGCCGGGCCCTGCGTGGACCAGTCCCAGCTCCTGCCCTCAGGCCCGGGTCTGGGGACAGGTGGCCCGCTCTGCTGTGCGGCTGGAGCACACCCCACACGGTGCTTGCCTCTCCTTCCGTACCGGGGAAGGGAAAGGGCCGGGCGCTCTGGCAGCAGGAGGGAGCGTCACCCTGAGCAAGTGACAGGGCCCAGGGCCTCGGGGAGGCCCTCCCCTCCAGCTGTGAGGGGCAACGCCCGGACCAGGTCTGAAAACCCATCCAGAGAAGCAACTGTCCGAAGGAGGGTTTGAAGCCACAGACAGGAGAATAACTCACATCGTGTAAGCGAGGCTGCAATGGACCGTGAGTGCGTTTCGGACCCGAAGACCCCACACCCTGAAGCCCTGTGAGCACACAGAAGTCCGAGAGCAGTAACCGAGAGCAGATAAATGGAAAACAAAGGAAGAACGCCATCGACGAGCTGGAAACGTAGCTTCGCTTTTGGAGTTGCGATGCAGACAGGACCGGCAAGGTACACAGGCCTGACGGCCACCAGCAGGGCTGTGGCGACCCCAAGCTGGGAGCAGGACTGGGAACGAAGTGGGAGGTTTCCCTGCGGGAAGGATTTAGTCATTTTTAAGAGCAGCTAGCTGCCATTTAAAGTTGCCAATAGATCTTCTTGTGGAGGACGAGGGCCCAATTCCCTAGTGAGGGGACAGCACGGGACAGCCCCCATTTTGGGGCAGAAATAGGGCGAGTAGGTGTCCTTGGTTCAGGGGTGAGGTCAGCCACCACCCCGGGGGCCCTGGAACATGGGATCGCTAACACGGAGGAGTCTGGGTGAGCTGGGACTGGTTGGCCACGGTCTCTGGAGGGAAGGTCTCACGGGACTGTTAGAGCCAGACTCGTGCCCCAGGCACCTGAGCGCGAGGGCTGCTGGTAAGTGGGCCGTGGGGTGTCTGGAGAAGAGACCAGTGCCCCGGGGGCCCCATAGGGTTTCCCATCACTGAAACGCCTCTGATGGCTTGAGGTCGTCTGTGAGCAAGGACCTGGGGGCCTCCTGAGCCGGCCACTTGGGGAGGGAGGGACGAGTCGGACTCACACCCAGCGCCGGGGGGATGCTGGGGTCTGGAGAGGAAATTGCGCCTGTGAAGAGAACCATCTGAAATTTTGACAATATTGTTTTTGGAAACAAAACATTCACTACCCTGTTTCTTAGCTCCCCAGAAGCAGTGAACAGCGTGCAGGACAGTACAGAGAGCCAAACTCATACCTTGAGAAATTCTCTGAGCACTCAGAAGGAGGGGTAAAGAGGGACACTAAGGATGACGAGGGAGAGGAGAAAAAGGCAAGAAGACAGAGTGGCCGCCGGGGGAGTCTGTGCAACAGGGATTCCGGAAAGAAATGATGGCGCAGAGAAGAAGCCAGAGAAACGATCCAATCCGGAAATTAGAGAACACGAATTCCATGACAACGGTGCAATAAGGCCAGAGGTCAACAGCAAAGGGAAGAACGGGAGGGGGAGGGGTTGTGGGGGTTAAAAACAATGACACACTTTCAAACTAAAAGAGAGTCCCTCCACACCACCTGCGGGTGGAAGGAACAGAACATCGCCGCTGCGGGGCCTTTAAGGAGCAGCGATCGTGACCACACAGCCATCAGCGCTGCAGACACGTTCCGACGAGAAAACTGCTCACCTGAAGGTGGTTCGCAAAATTAAAGAGATGAAAGATTTCCACGAAGAGGGAGGAAAATAAAGAACACGATGAACTGGAGAGAGGGGTCGGAAGGACAGGCTCAGAAATTCGCCACCGAGCAGCGAGCAGAATGCGGGATCCGAGCCGCAAAGCTCCGGCGAGGGGAGGCGAGCTGGGTTCGGGGCCCACGGACGGAAAGGCTGGGAGCTGCGGGCCGGGAGGCCCGACGGGAAAGGGAAGGCGGTGGGCGCTCAGGGAAGGGCCTCGCTGGCCGGCGAGAGGAGATGGCGAGAGACGGGAGGGCTGAGCCCGCCCCGGTTTAACGGGCACACACACACCAGTGCCGCCTTTGGGCATCGGGGCGGGGGGGGGGGCACTTCGGAAAAGGCAGGCAGTTTGTCCATCTTCGTACGAAGTCTCGGTGAGGCAGGCCCCGGGGCCGCTGGGCCGTGGGGGGTGACGACGGTGGCGTTCTTTCTGGCCTGGTGCAGACGGGCCCCCAGCCCCCCTGCCTCGGCCTGTTTGTGGATCGTCCACGGGCCACTCACGAGCCCCCTCTCCCCGGGGTGGCCGTGGCACGTGGAGGAAGCGAGGGGCACCGCGGACCTAGGCGCTCACCTTGGGCCGTTCTGAGAGCTTGGAAGGGCCGGTCTTGAGTCACTGGTGGCCGGAAGAGACTTCCGGAGCAACGTGGGGCCCTCAGGGGGAAGCAGACAGTCCGAAGGGGATGTGAGGTCTTCCCGCTCCCGTCGGGACTCCCGCCTCGGGGGCCCATCTGGCGAAGGACTGGCCGCCCGCCAACGCAGCCGGGGACGCAGTCTTCCTTCCAGAATCCCTCGGGGCAGGTGCCGGGCGCCGCGGTGGATCCGCCCGGAGCCCCAGTCCTAGGGGTCTCCCCCTGACCCAAGGCACGTGGCGGAGGCCTGTGGTTTAAGGCCTGGTTTCCGGCTGCGGGTCGGACTCCTGACAGACAGAAGCCCATTCTTCTCCCGGCAGCCAGGGCGCCTCGAGACCCTCGTGCCCTCCTCCCTCTCCCGCTCAAAGCCCCCGCCAGCTCCCCACGCTCGCGGATCCGCGGCAGCTCATGTCACTGCCCGGGAGGCAGACACAGACGTGCCACCAGAGAGGAACTCCCACGTGAAAAGGCTGAAGACTGGCCAGAGTCGTCTCCCGGTCCACTGATTTTTGGAGCAAAGCAGAATGACGTCTGCCCGCACGACAAGAGACAACACGCTGGACCGCTTGTGAGCCGCGCGCGCTCGGAACCCGCAAGCTGAGATGTGGCCCCCGGGTCTCTTCCGAGGGGCTGGCATCTCGGGGGTGGGGGTGTCTCTGGTGGCAGGTCTGCAGGGGCTGAAGCTCACCTCGCCCCTGCAGCGAGACCGCCCCCTCCGTGCCCTTGACCTCCTCCTCGCCAAGCTGGACACGATGCGGTCTCCTCCTGACAGGCCCAGTGCCAGTGGGGACAGCGGTCGGTCCTCCCCGCCCTTGGCCCCCTTGGCCTCTGGATCCTGCCCCCTCTGGTCTCCGAGGCGTCCCCTTCCACGCTCTGGCTGTGAACGCTGGCCGAGCCCTCAGGCCTTCTCTCCGGGATCCTGCTAACCGCCACCTCGCAGACCCCCGATCTGCACTCCAGCCCCGGATCCCAGAGCCCTGTGCTCCACTGCCTCTAACCAGCGGCCCCTGCGTGTCCCACAAGCACCAAAAACCCCCAAAGCCCCTGAGCTCGTCTCTCTTAGCAGCTGTAGGAACCAAGTGCCTCAAACTTAGTGGCTTCAAACAACACAGATGCACCATCTGATGGTCCCGTGGGCCGGGAGGCGACAACGGTCTCCCTCCCGGGCTGAAATCCAGGTGTCGCAGGGCCGTGCTCCTTTCTGAAGGCTCTGGGGATAGCGTCCTGGCCTTTTCCAGGTTCCGGGGGCCGCCCTCACCCCAGGGCTCACGGCCCCTTCCTCCACCTTCAAGGCCAGCATCCCAGCACCTCCTGGACCACTCTCTGTGGCACCCCACCAAGCCCCCTTTTGCTCCCCTCTTCTGCTTTTACAGACCTTTGCACTTACCTTGGGCCCACCCGGATGATCTGGGACTGTCTCCTTACCCCAGGGTGAGCTGGTAACAACCCTCATTCCTCTGTGCCTGCAGCCCACCGGAGCCCAGGGGGGCACATCTTTGTTTAGAGACCAGGTCGCGTACCTGAGGCTTACACCTGGTCCCCCGGACCCGTGCCTTCCTCAGATCGCCTCCTCAACGGCCGGCAAGCGGACCCAGGGTGACCCACGCCATCGGCCGTTCCCTCCCAGCCCCTCCGTCCACACGGTCCCTAGGCCTCACGCCCCCAACACCCCAGGATCCGTCCCGTTTAGAAGGCTGCTCACCCTCTTCGGCCGACAGCTGCTGCTCTCGCTTGGCCCTCAGCACCCCCTGCCTGGATACCGCAAAGCCCTAATGGTTTTCCCGCTGGTTTCGCCCCTCAGATTCCCATCTATTTGTAATGGGAATCTCATTACCGCTCAGGTCTTTCAGTAACCCACCCAGGCTGGCCACCCCCGGGGATGACGCAGGGCTCTGGTGTTCTTGTCCTTGCTCAACTCCCAGCCTCCTCTGGGCACCCTCTCCTGCAGACCACTTCAAAACCTGCAACTGAACCGTCCTGGATTTCTTTTAGGTCCCGGAATGCCCAGAGAGCTTTCACAACTCTCTTCTGTACGATGAGCACTGTGCCGGGGAAAGAAGGACTTCTTTCCTTAGCTCCGTTCCACCTCACGCAGTCTCCTACAGGAAGCCTTCCCAGATTGGCCCCTCCAACGTGGGCTGGGTTCTTCTCCTGTAGCCTCTGCAACAGGCGTCAGACTGGTGCTTACCTGCTGACAGTGTGCAGCCCCATTTAGGCACGGGATGATGCTCGGTATGTTTTGGAAGCGAGACGGCCACTGTTTATTAAACGCCTACCGGATGGCAGACTGCGCTCAGGCTTTGACCACTCTGTTCTGCTCACGAAGCACGAAGGAGTGCAAACTAGGGGCTGTGGTGCCTAGACGGGGTCATGGGAGAACACCAGGACTCTCCTCCCCTCAAAGGCTGGGTCATGCCCACCCCAGTGCCCTTGCAGGGGTGAGAGGGTCCGAAGCTGTCCTGGACGTGAGTGGAAGCGGCGGGGGGGGGGGGGGGGGGGGACGGCTCATCAGCTGTGAGTCAGGAATGCAGGCCTCTCCCATCAGGGCTCCACCTGTTTCCCGTGTGCTTTTGAGAAGACAGAAACCAACAGACTTCTCACCCCCACCTCCGTAAGAGAAGCCAGACAGGAGGCTTTGAGGAGTGTTTTCCAAAAATGTAAGTTCAATACCCCAGATGAGCACGAGACTGTGAAAACGATTTGCAGGCACTTACAAATTGCACCATTTAACGACGGCCCTTGAAGACAGATTCTGGGTGGATGGGAAGAGGTGCCAGTTCATGTCAAGATTTGACTGCTCAGTGCGCTGAGCCCCCAAACTAGGATCAAATGTAATTTTTGAAAACAAGGCCCACCAAGATAAAATTCCACTAATTAACAAAACCTGACTTTTTCCCCAGATGCATCCCAATCTACTGTTACCCACCAAAGCAGACATCAAATGTTAAACGTGGGGAGAGGGGACTGCACATGAAAAGTTGGCTGAGAGAGGCCTTCACTTGAAGATCCCTTTGGAATCGAAACTCGCCTCGATAAATCACGATGGCTTCTTGCCATCAGGAGTCTTCTCCCTTCAGATCTTATGGCCAAGAGAAGCAGTGGCCATATGTTCACACCATTTGGTAAAAAATACACGGAACCAACAAAACAAGCATTGCGCTTATGGGTAATTTTCTTCTCTATCATGCTAAAAGTGTATTCGTCTTCAGTGCGTAGAAGGTAACGTATCATTTTCCCACGGGAACAAATAGCCTCTGGTGTTAGACCGGCATCTTTAAAGCTACCACCCAAACGTATGCAACTGGTGTCCTCCCCATATGTCCCTTTTCACTTTTCACTCCTCAGGTGTCTTCCAAGTCACAATGGGTGAATGAAAAGGGAAACAGGAAAGCTAAGAAACTATTACGAAATTAAAATCCAAAATGTCTGACAGGGGCACCGAAGAAGTCATTTGTTAGGCAGAGTATCCTCCAAGCCAGTGAAGCTTCCAAGAACACCTAAGATAACAGGGCCAAAGGTCATGCCAATTCCTACTGGACAGGCCAATTCCCTAGATGACCAGGGATTCAATTTTAAACGCTAGCGGGGGCTGGGTTGACCCCAACTTCTCATCAAGGATCGTCTATGCAAGCCCGCGGGCCTAATGGAATTTTTTGAAGAAATTTAAGTTCCAATGCAAATTTCGCAGTATATTTGAAGGCCCAGAAGGGCAGAAAAATCTGCCTGACATCTTCTGGGCATCTTAGTCTTTGGTAGAGTATCTGGTGTCCAGTAGGGATGTCATCATGAATTGCCCATAGGAATTCACACGGCCTTGGGTGTATGATGAGGAGGGAGGCCCAAGAAAGGCTCGGAGGACAGAAACCCGGAACATGGGCTAGAGTGGGTGGTAGTTACGTCTGCATCTCGACACAAAACACACAGATGAAGCTCCCAAGGATTATGAAGGCGGCAGTAAGGAGACACTCTTGGAAGAACCTGCCATATGACAGAGCACTGCCCAGACTTTCCAGATTTTGTTTTAAATTTGCACTTATGTTCGTTTCAATAGAGGAGCATATGACATTATGCCTTGATGATGAGGTTTTACAAAAGACCCCCCTC
Organism: Panthera uncia; assembly: GCF_023721935.1. NCBI lineage: Eukaryota > Metazoa > Chordata > Mammalia > Carnivora > Felidae > Panthera > Panthera uncia. The sequence goes on along the minus strand of NW_026057580.1, from coordinate 109,319,303 downwards.
CCTCTAATCTGTGGCCAATGCATAACACGGCTTCTGTTTTAAAAGTCCCTGGATCCTCTGGAGTTTGCACAGAGCTGAAAACATTTCTCAGGCAAAGCACCCGTTCTTGGAAAGGGGAGATCTCAGTTTGGTTCCAGCTACTTTGCACGTCAACCTATGCTTCTGTTTCTGGAGAATGGATGTTATCGTGCTCTACACCAAGACTTCTGCAAAGACAACTAATAGCCATGAAATTCCTTCAAGTGCAAGAAAACATCCAAATGTGAAATGATCACCACTTACCAGGAAGCGGTGTTATAAATGCTGCCGGGTTTTGCTGAAGAAACTGCTTTTGTTTGGACAAGGATATCTTCAAGGGGCTGAATCCAAGCTTAGGTTCTTTAAGTCCCTGGAAAAATCTACAGTGTGTAGAACATACAGGTCCTGGGCCATCAACATAACAAATTTATGCAGAAGATCAAAGCTCAAGGTTCATTTATTTACCTGACCTTACATTACGCTCACACAGAAATGAGGAACGTCCTGAATTCCTTTTCGGTAGCCCACAGAAACATGGCCCAGCTCCAGCTAAGCATGAAGACTAGAGTTCCTTTTCTCCGGGAAAGTTCTCTGCTCTGTGCCCCAGATGAAAAGGAATAGCAAAGGAAAACATTGCGGTCAGCCACCTGCCGGAGCTGACCTCCGGACAATGTTCCTGGCCGCCGTGTTATTTTAGGAGGGCAGGGGAGGGGCAAGTCTGACTGTAGTCCAGACATGGCTCCCCGAGGCCTGCGACGTTAAAGGCTAGTTCTTCCACCCCCTCTGGACGTCCGACTCCCAAAACTGACCTTCGTTAGAGAAATCAGGCACGATCACCTTGTGCACTAGCCACAGGCAGTCAATGGACTAACCCTTTATGGATTTTACTAAAAAACCCCAACCCAAAGTCACACAAACTGTGTGGTTGGTTGTGACAATGGGAAGATACTCTCTTAGGTGAGATTTTAAACTTGCACGGACATGCTTTAGGGCACCCACCCAAGGAAGAAGGGTGTGTGTGTGTGTGTGTGTGTGTGTGTGTGCGTGTGTGTGTACGTTCAGGGTGCATACACAGTGATCCCACGGGATATCAGGTCTTTACACAATGCCTCATTTTATCCTCACCAATCCTGAGGTAGGCATCACTCCCATAGTACGGGTATACGGGAAACTGAGGCTCAAAGAATTTAAGTACCTTGCTCAAGGTCACAGAGACGGCAAGAGATTTCATGAAATCGCCTCCAATGGGGGCATCTCAATTTCAGCGCAAGGAATAACGCACTCTGGACAAGCAGGGTACACGGAGGTTTAGAAGTGAGGCAGTACCTTCCGCTAACGCGTGCAGTCTACCAGAGCTGTGCAGCACGTTTAGAGGGAAAAAAAAAGGTTTCAAGGTTAATTAAGTCAGGAAATACTTGGGATAAACAGGCTTCTTTTCTGCAGGGTTTCTCAGTCTTTAATATGATAACATGGATTACAGATGGCCAAGAAGAGAACACGTAAGGAGTTTCGGGATGTTTTTGCTTTTGTTTTGAGATCTCTTCTATTTCTTGGCATATGCTTTGAGAAAGCTGGGGTAAAACTTCACGTCCCTGAAGTCAGACTCAGGAAGAACACATTTGATGGTCTTACCCCAGCTTCCCCTCGGGGTTTCACAGGTTTAAATCGCAACGTGAATTAACTTGGTAATTTGTGGCATTTTAGAGGACTTGGAGCATCATCAAACAAAAGCAGGACTGGAAAACGGGACGGAAGCGTGAGGCGTGGCGACGGGAAGATAAGCATGGACACGCGGGAGGGTACGTGGGACTTAAGAACAAAAAAGGCCTCGAGGGGCGTCTGGATGGCTCATTTGGTTACGTGTCTGACTTGACGTCAGCTCAGGTCATGATCTCACGGTTCGTGAGACGGATCCCCACGTTGGGCTCTGTGCCGACAGCATGGAGCCTGCTTGGGATTTTCTCTCCTTCTCTCTGCCCCTCCCCCCTTCGTGTTCTCTCCTTCTCTCTCTCAAAATAAATAAACTTAAAAAAAAAAGGCCTTAAGGGGGGCCTGGGTGGCTCAGTCGGTTAAGCACCTGACTTCGGCTCAGGTCACGACCTCACGGTTTGTGAGTTCGAGCCCCGCGTCGGGCTCTGCGCTCACAGCTCAGCCTGGAGCCTGCTTCGGATCCTGTGTCTCTCCCTCTCTCTCTGCCCCTCCCCTGCTCACACTCTGTCTTTGTCAAAAATAAAACATTAAAAAAAAAGGCCCTGATACGGTCTTCTCGTACAGTCTCAATCAATTCCTAAATTTCCCAGGGCCCATCAAGCAGCCTGGCATCACGGTCCCAGGCTACCATCGTTTGGTCCCCTCCAGACAGGCCCTCCTGCGTGAGCAGGAAAGGAACCGGAGGCTCTGGAGTCACGTTTTAGAGCCGGAAGGGGCCTCAGAGACCATACTGTCCTAGTACGTGCAGGTCAGGCTGTCACTGAGCCTTGACTCAGTCCCCTTGCTTTTCAGTCCAGAGCTCTTCTCCACACACTGACGTGCTAAGAGCCTTACTTTATCTTGTAGTCAACAAAAACGTGCTAAGTGTTCTCAGTGCGTAAACACTGCATTTGGAAGACTGTCTCGGGAATCTGTCTGACCCGAAAGACAAGAACGTGACCCAAGTCTTCATTCAGGAGGGACTCCTCAGGGCCGAGGGCTGAGGCACGGAGCGCTCAACACATCTCTGCTGAATTAATGCAAAATGAGACATCTTAGTAGGTTATGACTATCACCAAGAAGATTTCTAGGCGTGTTTGAAAGGTCGTCTGACTAGGAAGTTCTCTGCGGTGCCACGGAGGGGCGGAGGGCAGGGGCCGTCGGGCGGCCGGGCCTCCAGCTCTCCAGACAAAGAAGTGAACCCAGCAAGAAGAAGATGGGTTGTTCGGATCGTCATTTTTGGCTCATTTAATACCTTCTCTGCTTCCTTGAAGGTGAACAGATCATAGGAATCGGTACATGGGGTTTGACAGGAAATGAAAGATTTCCAACAGTTTTTAAATGGATGGATTTCAGGGCAAAGGCCATATTCCTTCCATGAGAAAGGTACTTAGCAGCTGATGCTGGGTCAGCCAACTGCTCACACCCCCCTGAAAAAACCATTCTCTATTCTCACTTTGCAAAAGCAGTGTAGCTAGTTTCTGAATAGGCCACATTCACCAATAAAAACGGATTCTCTGTCATTCTCGACCTCAAACAAAACATCTGAATAGTCATTTCTGAGCACGTGCCACCCAATATCTCTTATGTGACATTAAAAAAATGCACTCGAATACCAACAGATTCAACTTTATAGCACCATTCCAAAATACTAAACTTTCTTTGCACCTTTATTTTTATCTTTTTTTTTTTTTTTTTGTACACATTTAAAGTACGGGCATCCTGTAAGTTTCTGAAAAGCCTCATAGAAAAAAAAAAAACCAACTAAGTTTTAGGACAAAGCAATAACTCAGTTTGTAGGCGGGATGATCTCAGGCAGGTTGTAAGTTCTTCATGGGCTTCTGCAGTCTTGATTCTGGGGTGAGAATGTAGAAAGGATGCTAACGTCTTCCTGGATTACTCTAGAGGTTACGTTGCATATCGGTATGTAAAAACTTGTTGCTCAATGGTCAGACTCTAGGTACTGATTACAACTCAAACCATGAAAACAACAGTCTTTTGTAATGATTTTACGCTTTCGGTCGACAAAAGAAATTGGGGTAGTGGATGGCTTCGGAGTCTCTGCACACCTTGTGTTCGTGCTCTGTAAGAGAGTGACTGGACTCCTATCGACTCCCTCTTACAAATCTTCGGTAGTTGAAGCTCAGAGCACTACAATCTGTTCTCAGCAAGCAGATGTACTTAAAGTAGAATGATAAATGGGCTTTTAATTCAACATGTATTTGGCTGCCTCGTTAGGTACGAAGGTTGTGTGACTAAGTATGTGGGGGCTGACAGACGAGGACACTGCTCGCAGAAAAATCTGTTTCTCGTGACACTAGCGTCACGTTTCACACGCTGGTCGTGGCTGCGTGCTCTTGTCTAACTCTTCCAGGTGCAACCCCGGACAACGGGTCTGGCGAAAGGACTTGGGGTTTCTGTGTCGTGACTGGGAGGGTGGTAAAGAGGTAGAGTCAGAGGGTGTCTGTCCGCTAACAGCTGGATTCTGCAGCAGTTTCAAAGAGATCGATTGTTACGCGATAACAGTCAAGGACCCGGGAAGAAAAGGTTTAAATTAGAAGTGACCAGTATTAAAAAGCTACTGTGCACCAGGTAGGAAGGAATATGAGAATATTAATATGCCCTGAAATAGAAATAATCACTTTGCACTATGTACACCACATACAATATAACATATTCTTTTTAACATTGCACAATATAAATATTATACACGGTGGAGTAAACTAAATGCAAAATACCTCTGAGGCACACAGAAGGAACGTGGACTAGACTGAACTCTGATTAAAATCAAGACGGGGTTAGTGAAAGGCAGACTGTTCTGCTGTCAGGCCAGTGAGCTCCTGGGCCGGCAGCCACCTCCCATAGATACTGAAGATTCTCAGACCTCAATGTCGTTCGCGTCGATCGCTTCAAACAAAGACTCGTTAGCTAAATACTTGGAGAAAAATCAAACTGTTGCCCCCCCCACTCTAAAGCAGGTCAACCCTACAGGTCCCTCCCGACCTCAGGGTTTCGTGACAGGGACTCTGTTAGTCCGCGGCTGTATTTCCCCTATTTCTTGTGGATAACTTGGTTACTATGAAACCACTGTAAGGAAGCTAGAACAGTATTCAAGAACACCCATCACAGTGCTTAACAAGATTTAATGTACATTTATTCTTAACATGTGGAACATATAAAGATTTTATACTGAATAAATGATATTCATTAAGCCAGAGGAAAAGGAGGAATTTACATCAAGTTTTTTTCTTTTTTTTTTTTAAACTACATTATCTTGAAATACAAATGTGGATTCTCGTCACTGAAAAATCTTTGAAGTTGTGTTTCTTCCTTTTAGTTGTATTTTTTTCTTTTTTGTCTGTACTGGTAACCATTTTCTAAATCAATCCATATGCAACCATTTCCACACCTTGATTCATGAAGCAAATTGTGATCAGCTGCTCTCCCGAAATAGAGCATGACTTTATACATACAGAAACTTGTACATTACCCTCTTTTTTTTGTTTGTTTTTTTTTTGTTTTTGTTTTTTGTATTTTTTCTTTTTTTTCTTTTTTTGGAGATATGGCCCTAATGAAAAAATATATAAAATAAAAATAAAAAATTATTTAACTCTACCATCGCTTCGTAGTTACCACATCATGAAAAAGAAACTAAAAACTTTGTACTAAAAAAAAAAAAAAAAACCAGAAAAAAAGAAAAGAGAAAAGAAAAAATGAGGGTGTGTTTAATGTACAACTTCTATATACATCACAGCCCATAGGCAGTAAAAAAAAAAAATATTTAAAAAATGATTAAAGGAATTGTGAAGAACGTTGGACGTGGAAGGTCCAACGACAGACGGCAGACACGACTGACGGTAGTGGTGAGGAAGCAATTTCCGTTGATCGCTGTCAGGTATGTGTTTTCACTCTTAACTTCAAACGACATTGTTTTTGCGCGTAGCCTAATGGAACCATTTTCCTGTGGAGAAACCAGTATCATTTCATCGTCTGACTACTGACTGACACACCTCCTTGAGCCCCTGTTCCTACATCTCTAGAAGTAGTTTCTATTGCACAGAGCTTTGGGTGATGGGATACAGTTTTGTTTTGTTTTGTTTTTTTCATTATCTGAAGAATGACATGCCTAGGAAGTTGATCACTTTTTCACCTTTTTTGCCTCAGTGTGGTGAAATTTTCCCATCTTAGCATCTTTCGCCGCAATTTGTTTCATTGAAGTCAATTTGCTTCCCCAAAAATGCAACACGACATGGAAAAGAACATTAAAAAGAAAATCTGTGAAAAACAACAAGTGACCTTTGAATGCACTAGACAGCAACTTTGGTTAAAAAAAAAAAAAAAAAACAAAAACAAAATAAAAAACCCCAAAAGGATGTACTTATACACACAGACAGCAAATATTAATTTCATAACTGTTCGAATTAATTATTTCTTTAATTCCCAATTGGTAAATAGTGAATGGGGCAGAGGAGCAAAGATTTTCTTTTCCTTCTTCCTACGCTGGATAAACAAGAACAGAAAACAGCCAGTTATACGGGAGCCTCTAGTTTTCACTCACACATGCTGCCTTCTCACTGATGTCATAACTGCCCAATCTGAAACAGTACATCACAGATGACAGACGCAACCAGAGAGTTCAGGACGGCTGATATCGAGATATCCAGCAATCGACCCTCGTGCAGAAGGAATTCCGAGCGGTTCTCGTCCACCCTGGCCATGGCCAGCAGAGCCTTGGCCGCCCTGCACATCATGTCCACGCTCGGTGGTTCTAGAGGCGGCGGCTGCATGTGCATGAGGTTATGCTGGCTCTGCTGATACTGGGCCATGGTGACCCCGTCCTCTAGGAAGCTTATCAAGTTTCCGATGCTTCCCTTCTGCACAGCTATTGCCCTTGCTGCCAGCGCGTCCCCTTGGGCAAGGTTCGATAAGAGCGCCATGGACATTTCTCGACAGACTGGGTTTTTGCGATCCCCAACGTACCTAACTAACGTAGCGTAGAATTTCTCCTGGCGACTAAATGGAGGCGTGGCCAAGATCAGGTCCACGTTGTTGTCCTGGATACTGAGTTTGCAGAGGGTCTCCAGCACAAGTCTCTGAGGCGACAGGACAGAGTTGGGTCCCACGGTTGGAAAGGGGTCTTGTGCCTCTGCCGACGGGCACACCATCCAGTGCAGCAAGCCGTCCAGAATCGGCAGGCAGATGCTTTCTGTGTACGCAGACAAGTCTAGTTGCCCGGAAATGTTGGCCAACGTGACCAGCGTGTTGTCCCTTAGGACCTCCAGGCAGTCCCACCACCACTCGTCTTTGCTGCAGGCCACCCCTTTGTCCTCGTCTTCCTCTTTCTCGTAGGTCTGCGGCGCTCGCTTCCTCTCTGGATGCTCGTGGTGAAGGAGAATCAGCTTCCCCAGGATCAGCACCAAGCCTGGATGTTTGGACATTTCGGCGTCATTGCCAGGCACAAAAGACAAGCTACGGACAATATTCGACACACAGATGCAGCGCTTGGCCAGGGAATCCTGCCAGTGCGCGATGGTGCAGAGAGGAGTCTCGTCTCGGCTCCTGGGCTCGTCCTCCAGCAGCTTGATGTTCCGGTGACTTTTGGCTTGATGTATCCCAAAGGGAAACTTCCCGCTCTCGGTCTGGGTACCAGGGTTTGCATCTTCGGGCAGCGCCCCCGGCCGAGCACAGAGGACGTCATCGATGGTTGCGATGATGCTCTTCTCTTGCTGCTCGTCAGAATCGCCTTTTCCTTCCTGCTCTTTCTTCCTCCCGGTTGAGCTCAGAGGGGGAGGTGGACGCCTGCGAGGAGGAATTTCCATCTTGCTCTCAAAGTGAGTCTGGATGTGCTCGGTGGTGTCCCCCCCACCAAGCTGCCAGTGCAGAAGTCCGCTGTTGAACTCCTGAACACGACCCAGCTTGTCAGATCGGTCGACCACAAACAGGTTGTTCTTTTTGACTATCTTTATCGGGAGCTTGTCGAACTTGCTAGCTTGCCTGGGCTTCTCCTTCGGATCCGCAGTGGCGTTGGGAGAGGCCAGAGTCGCGCTGCTCTTCTCCTCGGTCTCCGTCTTCCCGTCGTCCTCCTCCTCGTCGTCCTCCTCGTCGTCCTCCTCGTCATCCTCCTCGTCCACACACTCGGTGCCCTCCTCCTCTTTCCCAGACTCGTCGGCCAAGGACTGGCCGTCAGCTCTCTTCCCCGCATTGTGATCAAGTGCTTTTTGGCTGGGGTCTCCCACCTCATATTCCGTAAGAATTCCAAAAATGTCAATTAGGCATTTTCTAAAGTACTCTACTAAAAGTTCCAGAAATCCGGACAGCTAGAGAGGAGGACAAGAACAAGAACGGGGACAATGTCATAACCTCACACGGGGACTGAGAAGGGTAACAATCCTAATAACTATCAATACATTTTTAGGGTGATTTTCACACGTTTCATTTCCTTTTTGGCTGGGCCAAGAAAGAGAAACCATAGATGGGTGGGAACCGTCTCCTGAATTTTACATTGTTGACGAAACCACATGTTTTTTATTTGCTGCTTACTTTCCTACTCTATCCGTATGGAAACTTCCGTGTTATTTTCTTACCTTTAATAGTATCAGTGACGGACTGCTTTGTGCTCTTTGTCTTTTCTTCTGATTTAGGTACAACACACTCCATATTAGAAGAGTGGGAACGTGGATTTTATAGACTCATTCACCCAAAGTGAGTCTGTTCTCTTCTGCTATTTATCTGAGACTTGCTTGCCTGGATTTTTATGGTTATTATTCTTAGGATTTTATGGTTATTTTTGTCTCAGGTGCCATAGGTTACTCTAATTTACATTCTCCATATATCTTTGGGAGAAGATAATTTCAGCAATGTAGTAGCTCATAAACACAGAAAATTAAAAACAAATCAATTTAGTCCCTGATAAATGAATTAGAATGTTTCGTCGAATGCAATTTTACATTTCAGTTATCACAACTCTAACTGAAAGACAAAAGCAACTATGAGAACCAGTTTTGTTTCCTTTAAGCGAATGTGTGCATCAAGAAAATCAACACGCTCCATGATTAGCGACTGCCCAAGCTCCCCGCCCCCAGCACCCATGCCACCGCGCTTAGGGATGATAAAGGATTAATAAGGGAGGCCGGAGTCTTTAATGATAGGTGTTTTGGAAGTCAACCATACTTTCATATCCTGCTATCAGTTTCCTGAAAGTGGGGTTGAAACAATTATTAAGAAGAAAGGGGAAACTGAGGTACTGACCACAAAGTACTCACTTTTAGGGGATGAAGGCACACAATTTTGCAAGTGAAGGTTTGGGCCTTTATCTCTCCCCCCCCCCCCCCCCCCCATACTTAAAGTGAACTTTTTTCCCAGGGCAGAGGAAGGGGCAAGTTACCAAAGCAATTCTGGTTACTAAAGTGTGTGATCAACAGTCGTTCACCCAACAGAAGGCTGAAAGGCAATTACTCTAAGGGAGGCGTATACATTTTTAAATATTTTCTGTTACAGTGGACTTCAAGCGATGTTTATAACCTTATTAATACACTTCCTATAAGTGAAAAATTGCCTTTCAGGGCTATCATGAAGGACTGAAATGTGAGAAGAAAAGACCAAGTGGAAGATTCTGGTCTAATTTAGACAGAAGCAAGGTAATTAGATGTTTTGGTTTTCTCCTCCCAAAGCAGAGAATTGTGCGTACTCAGTAAGGAGAATTACCTTTTCTTGTTTTTGTTTCTATATATTTCTTTACAAGTCTGTAGCTTAGTTGGGCCATTTCCCCTAACCCTCTGCTCCCCTTCTCTCTTCTAGCAATTAATGCTGGAAGCCACACCTTAAGTCTAGCACTGAACAAAGGACAGCGTTAAGCTTACTAAGATTAGTAGGCTTTTCAGTGACTCCTTCAGAATAAGGTGGACAGAGGCAGAAAGGAAGGAAGGAGACCAAGAAGCAAGTTTGGCCGTGAGTTCACAACTATTTCAGCTGAATGATGGGTATACGGGGGTTCGCCAAGCTGTTCTCTCTGCCTCTCTCGCTCTCTCTCGTACATTTTCTATAACATTTCTTTTTAATTAAAAGGAAGGGATTATGTCTCACCGGAAAGTAGAGTATGTCCCGTTATAAGCTCTTGTGTATTCAGCCTGACTTCAGCGCCGGCTTCGTGTCTGGATTACCTCCCACCCGCCTGCTGATATTCATTCTGAACGACAATTACTTTCACTGTTATCTATGCCGCACACACACATACACACACACGTGTGCACGGGGGACTGTTTTCTCAGGAGAAGCACACGTATGCGTGTGTTTATTATACTGGAGCCTGGAAGGAATTATGATTCCCGGATTAAGCGCCCAGACAGCTCTACATGTGTAACAGCCACGAGGACGGCCCTGCGTCCCGGGTGCCCACCACTCTGGGCATGCGTTCAAGCATGAGCTCCTGAACTTTCTTGTTCTACTCCGGCCCCTGGCTGGACGGGCGCTGGCGTACCTGGGAGAGACTGAAGGTGGCGACAGTGCTGTCATCGTACAGGAGAATGTTAATGGTGTCCAGAGCCCATGTACTTTCAGCCAAAAGACCGGACTTGAGGGACATCATCACACGCCAGGCCTCAGGAGTAACTAAAACCAGGGGAAAGGACAAGGATGAGGTGAATATTAACTCTGTGCATGAAAGAACAGAAAATAACGAAAGAATAAGAAGAAAGAAGCGGGGTGCTGAGTGAGGTACTGATTTCAAACAAATGTGCCGAGGCGCAGTTAAACGCGATCGTTTCCAGAGTTCACACGGAGGGGACGGCTTACTAAGAAACTGCTGTCGTTTAAGATCCTTTGGCTTGTTGGTTACACATGAGCCCAAAGTGCTTCTAGAGGAGGGGGTGCTAATAAGCACAAGGGCCCTTTCTCATCTCCGATTTATTTCCTTTAGTCCCTAACGGACTCTGTAATGACGCCGCAGAGTGTTAGTAATGGAGTCACAGCAAAAAAACTGGTTGTCTTCTTTGGCCCGCTCCATTCCCAAATGTCTCAGGGAGGCCCCTCTGGCAGATCTCTGGAAGGCTGGTGAGTATGCGGCAGCACATTCTCAGATATAGAGTCTTGATATTCCCTTGCTGTCCTCTTCTATCCGAGCTCCTGCCCTCAGAACATGCTGCTGACAATTATTAGCACTTTGATGGTTCAGATTTTTCAACAGCTTGGTCTGAGCCAGGGGAGGGGAAACAGAGCGACTGTGCTTTTCTTTCCCCCCTTCCTGTTACCGAAGAAGAGAGAGGGGTTAGAGAAGACATTTGCAGGATGTGCCGTAAGATGGGGCTGGGAGAAGAGGCCCGCGATAGGTCTGAAATTTCTGTCTCGGGAAACTGGCGGAAGCACATGGCACGAGCAGGCCTGTGCGCTCAGGAGTCACCAGGGCCACAGCCAATGCCAGACATCAGCAGTGATCTCCTGTGCTGGGGGGGGGGGGGCGTGGGTTTCCACCTCTAGGTTGATCTCATCTACGTTTCCTATTTTCTATGAGGCACACAAAACTTTTCTAACAGAAAAGGCAAACTTCCTTTTTAAAATAAGGAACATAGGGGCGCCTGGGTGGCTCAGCCGGTTAAGCGTCCCACTTCGGTTCAGGGCATGATCTCGCAGTTTGTGGATTTGAGCCCTGCATAGGGCTCTGTGCTGATGGCTCGGAGCCTGGAGCCTGCTTCGGATTCTGTGTCTCCCTCGCTCTCTACCCCCCCCCCCCATTCACGCTCTGTCTCTCTCTCTTTGTCTCTCTCAAAAATAAATAAACATTAGAAAATTTTTTTCTTTAAATAAGGAACATAACTTTCCCCAGGCTGAAGACAAACACTGATCTAACATGTGCAAAGACACGTATAAAAATTTAAATACATTTATTTATGTGCACACGCATAAACACACAGACACATGTGCATATTTTTACGTATATCTTTCCATATATAAAATGGTGCTCGGTGTCTGTATCTCCTCCTTGTCTCCAGCACCCCTCTCTCTAAAACTCCTTACTTCTCTCTCCCTCTCTCTGTACAGGTCCTTAATTCTGATGGTTGAAAACATCTCTAATATCTTTGATTTTCTAGTCCCTGTAGTAAATGATTTCAAGTCAAGTGATTTTGAGATTTTTGAAAACTTTTTTGTATGACCAAGATCTATAATTTCCTTTGCCGTATTAAAAGGACTTCAAAAATAATGCAGAAAAACTGTCCGTACTCCTAGATGTTCCAGATCTCTAATTAGCATTCAGAACATCCCAACAGAATGAATAAACACGATTTGCACCTGACTGAAATAGCTTCTGGGCCCATATCTACCAGCACCGGGTTACCATCAATTCTATACATCAAAGCATATCAAATTCCGTATATGCTATATATTTATCTACGTATCACATGCAGGCTTTTACTTTTTCCCGGGGAAGCTCACGGTCTGTATGTTGTTACCAAAATTACAGAGTGGCTCGTATTTTCTCAGGCCACCTCAGCATTTCATTAGCCTCTCGGCTGTTAGGCTCACACTGCAGAGATTAAGTGCCTGGTTAAGGTCAAAGCTTTAAGCTCAGAACGCAGTACAGGACGTAGTCGCTGAGGATCCCCTGGTCTCTCACTTGGGGCTCTACTCTCCCGCACAGATAACACTCCTGTGGAAAAATCCCACGTCAATTCACGCTCCTCTCAGGCACTGTTTCTGAACTCGGATCAGTAGCTTCCAAGTATTGCCCCTGCGTAGAACCACCGCTTGATGGCTTGTCGTCCTAAGAACTTCATCCCTTTGAGATTAACAGGAGCTAGATCTAAGCTAACATGAAAATTCTAGAACACAACTGGGCTTCATTTCCGGACCGAGCCCGGAACGCTTACCGATATCTTTTGAGGTAATCTTTCGCCTTTGTTTCAAGACTGGCTGCGATGCCTCGACTGAGCCAGGAGGGAAGGTGATCTCCCTTCGGATTGGGGGTGGCTGGGGGGGCGGGCCCGTGACCTGGGCCGTGGGGACGGTGGGCAGGACCTTCTGCATCTTCAGAGAGGGCAGAAAGGGAGACTTGCTGGGAGACATGCGGCTCTCCAGGGAGCGCTGGAAGGACGCGGGGCTGGGGGCTCTGGAGATATGGTTTGGCAGTGATGGAGGCGTCTGGTAGGATGACTGAGGCGGGCGCGTGATGGGCTGCATGGAGGCGGGAGAGGACATATAAGGCTGACGTTGGCTGACGTGGGAAGGCCACTGGCTCTCGTGATTGATCCTTTGCTCGGGTACCAGCATATCATCCGTGCGGTTCATGCCTGGATACGGGGGGGCCTGGGCCGGGCCCCCGGGGCCCTGCCGGTTCTGGTAGGGGTAAGGCATATCATTGCGCGTCGCCCACATGCTCTGCTGAGGCCCTTCGCTGGAGGACGACTGCATGGGGCCGCCCATCATGGGAGGCGGGATCCCGTGCGGCTGCATCTGCCCGGGGCCCTGCACCCTCTCTCTGTTGTAGGGGTACGGGTACTGCCCCTGGATGGGCCTCCTGTCCGGTCCGGAGTAGGAACTTCCGTACTGGTTATACATCTCTTGCTGCTGGCTGCCGAACTGCATGTTGTACATGTCTCCCTCGTGGCGTTTGGCCGGAGGCCCATACATGCCGTCCATATGGCGTTTGTAATTCTGAAATTCATATAAAGACAAATCACACTGATGTGCTTTTACAGGTATAATCACACACTTAAATTATGCAAAACAGTTATTACCTGGTGGAATGTTCATTTCAAAATGGGTATGGGAAGCTCCTGTGACAACTAAGGACTAACAATTTAGGCACTCTATTTCCGGATTAGGGTACCACATCACGGACTCCGAAGAGGGTTTCCAAAGTTTGTTTTCGTGTGCTTGGAATTTTCTGTGGGGAAAAGAAAGCTTCCTCTCTCTTTTTCCTGGTAGGTATCCCTCCTCCCTTTTGGGATTTCTCAGGGCTGCAATATAGGAGGACGTGGCTTTGGAGACTCCCGCACAGGCGACGCCAGACAGGGGCTTGGGACTACACGAAGGTGCCTCGGCAGGAAGAGGAAAACTCTCACCAGAATGGACTGAGCTTCCCGAAGGCCAGCCTGAAAGCCCCTGGACAGATTTCTCAGGCCTAGCTTTGCGTTAGCAGTGTCTCCCCACGGCATCTGGCTCCTCAGACCGGGCCTGCGTGGACACCCTACGGTCTACGGCCCCCACCCCGACTTCCAGCTGTGCAGGTCAGAGTCTCCCCCGCGAGCCCCGCTGGTCCCAGCCTCTGACAGCAGGCCCGGTGCAGCCCGTGTTACTAGGTTCCCCTCCTGGGGACATCCGGGTGTCAGCACCCCGCCAGGTGGGAACCTCCTGACGTAGAGAGATGTGGATGTGTTCGTGTTCTTTCACCTCACCCAGAAGCTGTTTAGGACCAGCTGGTGTAAAAATAAAAGTCACGTACATACACGCTCCAGTAGAATTCAATGCTTAAGACCCCTTCCGTGTTACCAGAGGTCTTAGACCTGAAAAGTTGTTTCGAGACAGCAAAGTCCTGTGTCTGAACGGCCACAGCATGGTGGGCAATTCTCTGCATCAGTAGCGACATCTGCAAGGTTATCTTACACAATTGAAGACCCACGGCCGCGTAGGCCAGCGTAACCCGCCCCCGTCCCCCCCATGTCAGCAAAACACGCAGTCCTTAAGATCTTGTTTTTAAAAAGCCAATTAACTTTTAACTTTTGATACTGGTATATAATATTTGAAGTTGCTTTTTTTCTTCTACACACCTTCTTTAAAACATCGACAAATTTCAGTTCAGGCACCTGACAGGACAACACACACACCAGACACCCGTTTAAAAAACCTTTACTCCGGCTGGGCGTTATTTACAAGGATGAACGTCCTTTGCTTCCTACAACATGTTATATTTGTTTCGGGATCCCATATATCAAGAGCTTTTTAAGATGTGCTGACTTTAAAATCCTAACAATATTTTCTAGCACGAGCAAATATATCCTGATTGTTCAATAAATACCACTGTTTTTTGTTATACTTCCTAAAACTTCTCAGAAGTAACGCAAATTTGAGTTTTAAACAGAAAGCACAGAGATGCATTCCTGCCCGCCAACTCACCGGCTGCTGTGGATACAGGCCGGGCTGGTGTCCTCCATATGGCGGCTGTCCTGAGGGAGGGCCTTGGCCTGGGTACTGCTGCCCGTAAGGTTCGTGCCTAGAATGAGCCATTCAAAGAGAACTTCATTTTCAAAAGACCTCAGGCCGAGAGAGAAATGAACAGTTCACTGCTGGGAATTCCGCACCCCTGAGTGGTCTGGTCTGTCCCTCACTGCACAACACCTTCCAGCAGAGGCACGCCAAGCAGAAACAGCACTTGAACTTTTAGCCAAAGGGATGGGCACACCCGTTTTGGGAACGCTGCCAATCTCCTGGCTAGTAGGTGTGTGAGGAGTCCCGGCAGGACAGGCTGGCACCCTCTGCCTTTGAGAGGAGCCTCCGCCCACCCACTGACGCGGCCCCGGGGAGTGTCACAACATGGTGATGTGAGGTGTTCATGAAAGCAGGAGATAACAAAAGCAATGTACGAATCAAAGCAGGATTTCTGGGAGTGCCAGAACACAGACGTAGAACCACGGAAACTGTCTCTACTTATTTTCTCATTATGAATAGGAAGTGTTCAATCTCTTAAAAAGCGTACTTCCCGATTCATCCAAAATGATACTGAGTTAGCTGATAATTGTAAAAATAGAACTACTCAAAATTTTGAAGTCCCATGACCCTACAAGGCCACAGAAAAGAGTAACAGAGAGGACTTACAAGAGTGACGGGGTTGATTTGAACGTACTCCTACGTTTAAATCTTTTTTACATTTCTAAATCTTAAAATGGGAATGACTAATACACTTATTTTTCAACTGCCATTACACTGAGCAGCTATAAATACCATAAAAGTAGCACGCTTAAAAGAGCAATAGATTTGAAGTTTAAAGAGATAAACTGGTTTACTTAGTGTATCGATTGAATCCTGTAAGAAAGACAATACTTGGACGGAATATATCCCTAAACTGGTCACAGAATGAAAACAAGAAAGAAAATAAATGAATTTTTAGAAGATCACGGGTAAAACAGACATAGGAGACGTGTTTGCTAAGGGCATTAACAGCTAGAAGGAAGCTTACAGTTGAGGAAAGAAATAGAATTGACATAGATAAAATTTAAGCTGAACAAAGTAGCACTTTTCAGAAAATCTAACAAAGGTAAATAAGCCCTAATGTGGTACAGCCAGATGACCTAAACCAGTTCTAGAAAGCATTCTAGAAGAAACAGAACAGCACATCTGCCTGGGTTCATTTACGAATATATGTTCCAAGAGAGTTGTTCTCCCAATCTCATTGGAAGGTAGGAAGGAGACAAGGAAGGAAGGAAGGAAGGAAGGAAGGAAGGAAAAGGAAAAAAGAGTTTCTCTTGGATCCTCAAAAACAGATCTAAGTCAAATCCCTGCTCCAGCACACTAAGCATGATGGTTAACTGGTTAACGGACACACCACAAATCAACAGTAACCACACTTATGGCCAGGGTAAGAATCCGAAGTCTAGGTTCTTAAGTCGTTACTAGAAAGTACCAAATCACTTTAAGCTCGTGATGGCTATGTATTCGCAAGAACCAGGTGCACAGAAAGTGCCAGAAAAAAACATTATTTGGTAAAAACAGTGATTTTCAAACTTCCTTCCTTCCTGTTTGTGTTACGGGGTGGGGCGGGGGTGGGGAGGGAACCTTCCCAAGACTTCACCACTGCCTGCGGCCCAGCAGGTGGGCAGTCTGTGAGGAACACCACCACACCAGCCACCCCTACCCCGAGCCATGCCCCTGTGGCCACAGTTACGGAGTCCTCTGGTGAGCCTCAATTTCCTTCCAAAATCACAAATATTCCATTCAAGACTTTGTTTCTGAGCACCTGTGCGACGGTGAGGTAAAGAACCTCCCATCCAGGGGAAGGGGCTTTCGTACTAAGTACTTAGGTCAGGGGCACAGGTAAGGGGCCTGCTTCACAAAAAGAAGTCTCCCATAAGCCACTATTTTAGGAAGCAGTTTCCGGCGACCTCTCAGAGACACTTCAATGACTTTCCCTCCATCTAACTAAAACTAATCTGGATGAGCGCTGAAGCCCAACATTTCGGTGTCCAGAGGCCACCCTGAAAAAAAAAGACTGCCATGGCTTTCCTCAGAGATGTTTCTTAAGGAGCAGAGTATTCTCTCTCCGTTTCACACGTTCGCAGGGAAGAATGGAAACATCTGAGAAGACAAGGCCTGGAAGACTTTTTCGAGGGCTTCCTGGGTGGCTTTCCCGAGGGAAGAAATGCAGGCGGGAAGGTGGTCGGGGGATGCTACACGCCCGACTTTGTGGCCGTTCACAGGAGGAGCCACACGGGGCAGCTGGAGGTGGGGGTCTCGGTGCGGGGACAGGGGCCGAGCATCCGGGTGCTGAGAGGACCACCTGGTTCTCAGGCGTCCCCCTCCCCCGTCCTGAAGGCAGCCACCCCACACAATGCTTAGCGGGAAAGCAGGTACTGTGTGCTGTCGTCGGCTCCCCGGGCTTGGAAACGCACGTGTGAGGAGAGTGCAGTTTCTAGCACTCTCTCCGTGTCGTCTTAGAAAACACTCACCTTCGGTCGTAGCCGGCTCCGTAGGGAAACTGCTGCCGCCCCATGCCCAGACCGGATAGCGCTCCAGAGGGACTCTGGTTATACACGTCCTGCACACTGCTAGTGGGCATCTGTCCTTGAGTCATAAAGGGCTCACTGCTCCCAGGCACTGCAACATTTTAAATCACGGATATAAAATTAAGCATTTTCGACCCCCAAGGGGCCCAGACAGCCCTTCTAGTCATTTCTGTTAACCTCAATATGGCAGATGTAGATGTCTCAGTCTTAACATGGCCGACAACAATACAAACCAATGAGGGTAAGGTCTGGACTCAGGAAGGACCCCAAGATCCCCATCCCTGACCCCATGCACGGGCCTTAAATGAGCCCCCACCTGGAGTACCGGTAGAACCCACGAATATGATGGGAACATGGCTCCCGTGATTACATTACACTCGATGGCCAAAGGGATTTCACAGATGTAACTAAAGTGACTCATCAGCTGACTGGTAGTCAACTAAAAGGGAGATTATCCAGGCGTGCCCTTTCAATCTGTGTCTAGAAGTCAGAGACACCCACCTGCCGCCCTTGAGGAGGCACCCACCATGCAGTGGAGAAGGCCACATATTCACAAAGGTGGCAGCTTCTAGGACTGTGAAGGCAGACGACAGCCAACAAGACAATGAGACCTCAGTCCTTCGACTTCGAGAACCAAATCTGCCAACAACCTCAACGAGCTCGGAAGAGGGCCCTGAGTCCTGGCTGACATGCTGATGTCTGCCGTGTAAGGCCCTGAGCTGAGAGCCCGCGGGAACATGGGACCGTAAACTGATGTTGTTTTAGGCTGCTGAGTTTGTGGTAATTTGTTATAAAGTAAGGTAGAGAGTGAACATCGGCCCTTTCTTGGGTAGGTTATCAAACTTCTGAGTTCAACTCCTTGTCGATGAAGTAAAGTTGGTAATACCACCTCATGCAGTGGTTGTGAGAAAGAAATGCATATACAGTTGACCCTTCTTGCGCAGGTTAGAGGTGCTCACCCCCGCGAAGTTGAAAATCCATGTACAACTTTGGACTCCCCCTTAAAATTAACTACTAACAGGCCACCGTTGACTAGAAGCCTTGCTGATAACGTACATAGTCAATTAACACATATTTTGTACGTTATACGTACTGTATACTGTATTCTTACAACAAAGCTAAAGAAAAGAAGAGAAAATGTTAAGAAAATCTTACGAGAAAACACATTTATGGGGCGCCTAGCTGGCTCAGTCAGTTAAGTATCTGACTCTTGATTTCAGCTCAGGTCATGATCTCTTGGTTTGTGAGATCGACCCCCGTGTTGGGCTCCGTGCTAACACCTCGGAGCCTGCTTGGGATTCTCTCTCCCTCTCCCTGGCTTGAAAGCATGCTCTCTTTTTCTCTCTCTCAAAATACATAAACTTAAAAAAAAAAAAAAAAGAAAAGAAAAACATTTCTAGTACCATACATCTATTTATTGAAAAAAATCTGTGTAAACCTGTGTTGTTCAAGGGTCAGCTGTATGGGTAAAGTTAGTTCCCTTCCCTTACGGGGGAAAAAAGAAAAAACCTTAGCACGAATACCTATCAGCAGACTCACTCCAAAACCAGGAAAAGGAAAACCATTAGGGGATTAAGAATAACTCAAGAATGGATGAAATACTAGTATTTCTATCAGGACGTAGAGTGGCAATTAGGTCAAATATGCAAATTAGCATCAGCTCAGAGCCTGAAGGAAATTGGGTCAAGCCCAAAAACTAGCCTGTAGGCAAATTAAACATTTTAATGCAAATCTTAATTGGTATACAGTGCTACTACCTTTCTTCATCCTAGGAAGGTTACTTTTATGTGACATGAAGCAAAAGCTGATTAAACGTCTGTGAGCTGATGGAATTTGCTAGAACAGAGGTGCAGATAATGGGGTCTCACACGGGCGGGGGGCTCTGTGCTTCGCAAGTGTGCTATCTCACACTGTATCTTCCACTTTAAGTCCACGTGTGGTAGAATGAGTTTTGATGTTACTTTCCGTTTTATAAGTGGAAGAACAGAGACAGGCAAACATTAAGCGGGATAATTAAAGTTAAACAGCTTAATTCCTTGATACAAGAAAAATTCTTTAAAAATAGGTAAGGAAAAAGACAACCAGATTTTTTAAAAAATGGGTAAACGCACAAATGGACATTCAGAAAAAAAGAAAACAAATGGCCCATCAATATATGAAAAGGTGTCTGATTTCACTAGTAATTAAAGAAATACAAGTCAAAACAACTATGAGGCCCTCCCGTCCCCTCCACTCCTGCCCCACCATCTGACCGGCAACTATTAAAAGGACTGATAATGATCATTCTTGGTAAGGGAGTGAGGGCCACACACTGTTCCACGTTCATGTGAAGAGTATTAAACTGACAAGCAACTTTTAACTTAACTTTTAACTTGGAGTGTCTGTGACCCATCCACCACGCCACGAGGCACCCAAGAAGCTCCACGGGACGGCCCATGGGGGAGGCCCCCTAGCCGACAGGTTCAGATGAGTTCCCAACAGACCCTCCGGATGACACGGGCCATTCAAGTGATCGCGGCTCCAGCAGAGTCCCTAATCAGGCTTCCAGGTGACAGAGGCTGCCTCAGGGTCCCCGCTGACAACTCGAAATGAAGAACCACCCCGCCCACCAGAGGACGTGAGACATACCCAAGTGTTGTTGTTTAAAGCCACTTTTTGTGGCAGTTTGTTAAGGAGTTAAAGATACTCCGTAAACTAAAAAAAAAAAAAAAAGTTCACATCCTTTGATTCGGTTATTCTTTTTTTTTTTTTAATTTTTTAATGTTTATTATTGAGAGAGAGAGAGAGAGAAAGAGAGAGAGAGAATGAGCGGGGGAGGGGCAGAGAGGAGGGAGACACAGAATCCGAAGCAGGCTCCAGGCTCCGAGCTGCCAGCACAGAGCCCGACGCAGGGCTTGAACTCACGGACCACGAGATCATGACCTGAGTCGAAGTCAGTCGCTCAACCGACTGAGCCACCCAGGTT
Organism: Panthera uncia; assembly: GCF_023721935.1. NCBI lineage: Eukaryota > Metazoa > Chordata > Mammalia > Carnivora > Felidae > Panthera > Panthera uncia. The sequence continues at coordinate 109,298,924 of NW_026057580.1, read as the reverse complement.
CCCCTCGGTTATTCTTTTAAGAATCTATTTCACAGACACACTCTTACACATGTGAAAAAACAGCTATACATCAATAATCACAGCTTCATGTTTAAGAAGAGCAAAGCATGATGAAACAACACGTTGACTACTGGAGCATTAAGAAAAAGGATGATGCATAAAGATATTAACGGGTATTCAAAATATACTGTTTAGATATACAATATGTAAATATTCACTTACTGTTCACTTGTAAGCAATTAATCAATCCTTCAATCAGTAATGAATTAAAGAAGTGGGGGTCGGGCGGGTGGGGCCAAGGATGCTTAGGGCCACCGAGGCTGGGACAGGTTCTGGTCTCTGCCCTATACCACGCTGTAGGCCAGCACCAGCAACAAAGAGCGGGCTTTCCCCTAATGTTGGTCATTACATAAGAAATCGGAGCACCACCAGTTCACCGACAGAATAATGTGAACTGAGGAATGCGAAACTTATTGTAACAGAGACGGGGCGAGAAAAAGATTTGTTTCCTGTGGGTTTTCTGTTTATCTGCTTTAATTTGGTGCTACACCAGCATGGTAAGGTAGCAGGTGAGCTGAAATGTCCCGGGGAAATGTGAGAAGGGGGTCCCCTCTCAGCCACTGTATCACTTACACAGTTGATGAAAACACATGATACAGCTTGCTAGTGCCTAACAAGGTAATCCACAATCATCCCCTCCACCCAATTTATTTTCACAATAAGAAAAACTGTAGGCACACAGAAACAAAAGAAATACAACTCTCAGTGTCTAATATAGCATACAGGTGGGGCTATTGGAAACGGTTCACATAGCTTTTGAAGCCAGATTCCAAACACTACTAATTATTTTCCCCATGTTACTGTCCTATTTTCAGAGCCTAAAAATGTGATACAACCACCATCAGCAAGAACAAAATGTTCTTTCTAATATCTCATACCACTAAGAAAAATAACCACCTCCAACGTTTACAAAGCTTTTGAGTTTCTGAGCTTACAGATTTATTGCATGTTCTGTAGAATATTCACTTGGAACAGACAGCTCTGAAACTTTTTGAAACGAAAAATTAGATTATTTTACTCTGTGGAACATACCTGAAATGTTATTAAGAAATACACATGAAACATAATCTCATTTGGTAGTTAAACGATACATGCCTAATACTTAAAATGTTGAAACGGGGCGCCCGAGGGGCTCAGTCGGTTGAGCATCCGACTTCGGCTCAGGTCATAATCTCACGGTCTGTGGGTTCGAGGCCCACATCAGGCTCTGTGATGACGGCTCAGGGCCTGAAGCCTGCTTCGGATTCTGTGCCTCCCTCTCTCTGCCCCTCCCCTGCTCACACTCTGTCTCTCAAAAATGAATAGATGTTAAAAAAAAGTAAAAAATAAATACTTAAAATTTTGAAATGATTCATTTTTGCCTTTCACTGATCCATAATAGTTGTGAAAACCAAGGCTTTGGGCTTCACGTTTCTCTCGACTAAGGATAACATATCGAGAAATTCACATACCCCAAACATCTAAATAGAGGTACTACTGTTTAAGGGATCCGAGAAGCAATTCCGTGAAAACAGTATTTGCTCTTTTTCTGTATTTCTTCCAGTGATATTCACTATCATGCCTCAATTTCACAGCGCGCCTGCACCTGGAAGGGTGCCAAAGAGCTCGGAGTGTGTGGGCCTCGGGAGGCGCTCAAAGGGCAGAGGCTTAGATGCTACGTTCTCAGAGCCAAGAGAGCGCTGGGGATTGATGAGCATAAAGGGAAAAACCACGCTGGGTGTTTGCTAACGTCCGTCAGAACTCTCCCAATTCTTGGTGATCCCATCCATCCCATGATGCTCCATCCCACTCCTCTGCTGAGTTCCCTCAAATGATTCCTGATTCCAACGCTCTGCCCAGCTCCAGACAGACATTCCGCCACCTACCGCCTTAGCACATCCCCGAGTCAACACGGGACTTCTCTCTCGTTCCTCCCGCAGCTGTCCACGGTGCAGGCGCTAACAGTGAGCGCTGCCAGCGGGCCCCTTCCCAGGCGGGCGTCTCCAAAGTAGTAAGGTCGTCACCCGCTCAGTAAGGTCTCACCTTGACCCCCACGGTCAATCCAGCAAGCCCGGCCTGTTCTTTCTAAGTCCAGAACGTGTGATGAGTGCTTCTGCTTTTCCCTTGGCTGCTGGAATCTGACTCCGCCCTGTCCTCTCTCCCCTGGACCATCACAGTGGTCCTGCCAACACACTCTCCATAGATGCCCAGTTATTTGTTTTTTAACAAAAGACCCAGTCACGTCACTTCCTGCAGAACATCTCGCGGCGAGGGTACAAACCCAGACTCATCCCCAAGCCCGGGGAGGCTGAAAGTTCTGGCCCAGTGGCCCTGATGGCTTCGGTGCACTCAGCCTCCCCCCTGCCCATTATCCCCAGATGCCTTCCACCTCCTCAAACACGCCAAGCCCACTCCTGCCTCGGGCCTTCCCCCTCCCCTGAACTTCTCTACTCCTCATTCCTTAGGTCTCAGCAGATAACCGACATCCCTCAAAGCCCTCCCCTCCCGACCATCCCCTCTCATATGTCCTTCCCTTCCATGACCCTTAACCCGTATCGCCGCACTTGGTGCCCTTCCTTCCATCGACCACCATATTTAATTACGTATTTGTGGTTTCGCTTACTTTTTGTTTGTTCCCCCTAAGACACCGTCAACTCCGGGAGGAACTACGTCTGACTTATCACACTACCTAGCACCTAGCCCCTGCCCAGCCCATGGTATACAACAAGGCGTGCAGCACGAGGGAGCGCCAGGAGCACGCGTGCCTACTGCGTGCGCCAGTCATTTCTTCAGTGGGCTTTTTGTACATGAACTCAATCCTCGTCACATCCTTTAGGCAGGTCTTGTTATTGCCCTAATTCCTAGATGAGGAAACTGAGGCACAGAGCTACTGAGTACTCTTCCCGAGGCCAGAAATCTAGTAGGTTGGGGAGCTGTGGCTCAGACACGTCTCTAATGGGTAAGTGGGCTGGCTGCGTGGTGGCAGAGAGGAAAATGCCCTCTGGGCCTAGTCTGCTCCCTCCGCATTTACCTTTTCTCATTCCACCGAAGGGGTCCTTGTTGGGTTCATAGGGCATCCTGCCCATCACGTCAGGCATGCTCATGCTCTGCTGGTACGGGGCGCTCGGGGTCATGGAGTTCCGTTTTGGGAACGATGAGTCACTGGCGTCTGAGAATGGGTCGTGCACGCTGACTGTACCGCTTCTGAAGAGACGAGGACAAGGAAAGCGCAACGAAATATCAGGAGTTGCCACCAAATGCCCGATCGGGAAACGCGCCTAACTTGAAAGTTTTTCACGTAAAAACCATCCGAAAAATTACACGGATGTAATTTCTTGGTCGACACTTGGAAGCTCGTGAGGCAATAACAGCCCTTTTACAGTCTGTTCCAGGACATTACGAGATCGATAAATGCGATGTTGTGGGGCTCGCGGAGATCTCCTACCGTACACACCTTCCACCTTGCATTGGGGTCATCTGTCCATGCGGGGTAGACGCCGGGGTAGGTGGCTTCAGGTCGCCTTGTACGTCTGCCATCGAATTGCTGCTGGTTGACTGGGGGGTCTGAGGACCTTGCAAGGACCCTGAGTTCGCTGGGACGAGGAGTAAGAAAGTAAGGAAGACACTAGGGGTTATCGAGTAAGCTCATCCTCCCTACTTATTTAAAAAAAAAAAAGGAAGGAAAACAAGACACCATCTTATTAGAAATAGTAACAATATCCATTACTGGTAACGACGTAGTAAAATTAGTTGCTCTTAGATTCTTTATAGGGAAAATTAGTAAAAGGTTTTTTTGTTTTCGTTTTTTTTTTTTTTTTTTTTTTTTTTTAACTTATTTTTTTAGCAAACTATAAAATATATTTATACCTCTTGACTGGGTAATTGCTTTCCTGGGTATTTATCTCAAAGAAAATAATCTAATATAAAAAAAGGCTTTAGGCAGAAAAATGTTTATTTCAGTGTTGTTTATAATGGAGATAATCTAAATGTCTGAGAGTAAGAAGAAAAACAGGATGAAAAATTTGGTACACCAATTTGATGGACTATTGTGCTATTTTAGGGGAAAAAATTAGAAAAATGAGTACCAGGTCTTAGGCAATGAGAAATGTTTAAGTTCAAATGCAATGACACAAATTAGTAATGAGCCTTATGTCACTTCAATGCCTCCTCGATGTCTGGATATGTCTATGCTCTGTCATTAACAGAGTCATTTTTAGAGCTATGGAATCAGATTTGTTATTACAAAAACTGAAGTCATGCTCTTTGGAGTTCTTTAATGTCATTATCAGAGTCCCAAGATTCGGCTTTAACTATAATTACATTATAACAACAGAACTCAGAATTGAGCAGATCTTTTCAAAATTTCAACTCATCTTATTGGAAAACCTAGTATTTTAAGGGTTCTTGCTTTATCATAGGCCTCTGCGGGTTAGATGCTCAACAGACATTGGTTTCGTTTATTAATGAAACAAATACTTAACTGGATAAATAACACGCTTACTATATTGCAAGCTTTATTTCTACTCCTGGCACGCCAGTGTCCAAAACTGACAAAAAAGACACAAATTCCTGCCCTCATGCGGTTTATAATAAATGCTTTCAGAGCCATTACACATGGCAGAATTTCTAGTGCTTGTAAGTGATGATACTGTACAAGTTATTAGCTATAGTCCCTTTCTTACAAGCTGTCCAAGACTCCCTACAATCACCACCAGCCACATTTGACTGCAGAGTAAACGGGGCTCCGCAAATCCCTGGAGACGACAGAGTGCACTGGGAAGGAGTCAGAGACAGAAACGAGCCCAGCACTTCTACTCCGAAAGCCTCGGCTGAACACAGAGGTCTCCAATGAGCTCAGGTCAGCCCGGGCCTGGCCGGCTGGGGGATGAATCCCGACCCTGGCCGCCAGGGCCCTGCCTTCTGTATGAGGTGTCCTGTGGGTGCCTGGGACCAGAGGGTGCCTGGGTCCAGAGGGACTCAGGGAAGTTCCCAGAGATGCCGGGAGGACTAACTTTAAAAGTAGACAATCTTTTTCATGCTAATATCTCAAGAGAAAAGCTTAGGAACGCATGCTTATAAACCAAACTTTGGTGAAACCCTGGAAATACATATTAAAAAGGTAGATGGTAATAAAAGAAAAAAGCAGTCTTCTATTAATATGTAAGGATAATCCTCTGACGTGACTGCCCCACAGAGCTGGCAGGAGAAACAACGTGCTTCTGGGTTTTTTTCTAAATCTTTTGTTGTTGTTGTTTATTTATTTTTTAGAGAAGAGAGAGTGAGCATGAGTGGGGGAGGGGCAGAGAGAGCGGAAGACACAGAATCCGAAGCAGGCTCCAGGCTCCAAGCTGTCAGCACAGAGCCCGACGTGGGGCTCGAACCCACGAGCTGGGAGATCATGACTTGAGCCGAAATCGGCCGCTCAACCGACTGAGTCACCCGGGCGCCCCGAAATTAACGTGCTTCTTCAATCACAGAACAGACTCCACAGAAAGCCTATACGGCTTCTTTGGAAAAACGGTTCACAGGCTGTGATTTCAGAATGACCCTTATTTACAAGTATTCACATTTACAGCTAATAAAAAAAAAATGGAAAAATTCTTCCCTCTTGCCAGTGTTTTTTCTGTTCCTTTCAGGAAAAAAAAAAAAAAATGAATGCAACCTCTTGAAGCTCTCTTAATAGATGAGGCTGGCACAACTCTCTAGGATATCCCTACCTTTTGCCAGAAGCTACAAATGTATACTCGAAAGTAAACAATGGAAAGGTTATGGAAGGTTAAGTACATTCACACACTTCAGACTGTACAGCCAGACTCCTAACTGGGAAGATAATTTACACAGCACGAACCTGGTGCCCTACTTCTGGCTGGGGTTGCGGGAAGGAGGGAAGGGAGAATAGCTGCTATGTCCCAGGTCTACAGCGACTAGAGGTCACCCGGAGGGCACCTTTGTTTATAACCTGAACCCCTTTCTCATTTATCTTCCGCTGAGGATTCCCTAGCTGGATCCATGACAGGTTTTGTGACATCACCTGTCAGCTAATAATAGAAATGCAGTCAGCCACCTGCCAGCAAAGATGGATGGGTTTTTGGTTACCGACTTACTAATTGAATGTGCGAGCTTCCTTGCTCCCCCCACCCCCCGGCCCCCCACCCAGCTTACGGGCCGCGCGGGCCACTTGGGGAGGCCGATTCCCGCAGCTGTTCAGCAGGACTCCACAAACTTTTACGGGCTTGTCATAACGAGATCCCCACTGGTGCCTCAGAGGTGCAACCATACCCCAGGCCTTGCCCGGCTTTCATTCGGGAGCTTTCTCTCGTGGACTTGCTCTAGTCACTGGAAGACAGCCACACGGGTCTCGGGCGTGAGAAGCCACACGGCCACTCACGAGTGAGGATCGTGGCGCGCCCCCAAGGGCTGAGGGGTGACACCTCCCAGAGGCTGGCAGAAATGAATTTCAGGCCACGTCAGCCACGTCGCCTCAAAAAGGGGGGCCGGGTGGACGACTCACGATGCTAACAGGGCCAAATGATCCGGGATTTGGGTTGCTTCCGAGCGGCCCTGTGAAGAGCAATCTGGCATGTTTCTCAGGAATCTTTTAGTTTAGTTTGCCTGGACGTGCTGGTAAGAAAGAAGCTACAATTACCTTCTTATGGGAAAGACGGACTTCTAAGAACACGAATTCTGGCTGAAGATGAGGTTTTAAAAATTTTGTAGTATACGAAACCCTAACATGGCTCACGGTTGGGAACAATTATTATTTGTTTTCCTTCTTCGACGATAAAAATGCTTCAGAGTCGTTTCCCTTAACGGATGCCAGGCGGGAGCGTGGCTTTTTGGTTATGGGGCTGATGTCGGTCAGGACCCTACTGACCAGCGTGCGCGTCCTTCTGTCTGGCTGAGCGGAGCGTCTCGAGCGGCGCACAGAACAGGTAAGGAGGCAGGCTGGCCCCGTGTGCTCCGCACGGGGCCGCCTGGGCCGCGCCCTGACTGGGAGGCTCAGCTCAGGACGCCCTCCTTCCCCTGCTTCCTGTCTCACAAGCCTTTGGACCATGTGGACCACTGAGAAGAATGTGCCATCAGAAGTGCATCTGCAATCCGAGCTCTTTTGTGCAGTTAAAACGATAATGTTGCCACAAAAACGGTAGTTTTAAAAAAAGGGAAAAAGGAAAGAGCTGACTGTTGAGAGAAGAGGCCCTACACTTTCTGAAGGGTCTATGCCTCAGCGGGATTTCTTGTACTGAAGCTGGTCATGCTGGGAGAGCCATTCTCCATACAGAAGTGCTGCCCATTCAGTGACACGAGCTTTTCCCCGGCAAATAAAATATACCTTTACATCTTTGCAGACATCGCCACTTTGGTCCCTACACCCCACTGAGTTTTTATTTAGGAAAAATAGTTTCAGAGCCGTTCACAGGCGGCTTGTTTTACTCTGTGAACGGAATGTAATGTTGTGAGACTTTTAAAATTAGATTTCACAGTTTTTAAGGTACACCGTAACTGCAAAGGCTTCGAATCCTTAAGGGTGGGGCCGGAGAGGATTTCTAGTTGTGTTCAGAACTGTCAGATCTAAATATATATCGAGGTGTATTCCCTGCAAGTGGGCTTTGGCCCACGGAAGTAGCTATGTGAGATCCCTTGATTCGTGACCTTAGGTACTAGCACTGCCATCCAGAAAGCAGCAAGAGGAAATAATTAAAGAGACAACAATTTCTTTCTTTGGCTCACAGATACCTTCTTGTGTGTGCAAAAGGCTTCCCTGTCACAATGCTATTTCAAACACGGACAGAGGAATACAGTAGGTCTAGGCATAATGCCAGGGCTGGATAGCACTCACTAGCAGGAGATCTGGGGCCAGTTAGTCAAGATTTTATGTGCCTTAGTTTTCTCATGGACTTTGGGACAGTATCTGTGCATCATAGGGGGGATGCGATTGAATGGAAAAGCACTTAGAAAGGTGCCTGGCACACTTTAAGTGCCTAAGAAATACTGGCATTTGATCCCAGGGCAATCCTGTGTGATGGACAGTGGCAGGTACGGCCAGCCTCACCTTGTACGTGGGACGGCACGGTAAGTGCTGACCCCATCACAGGGCTTGGATGTGGCCAGAAAGACAAGAACACGGTTGGATCGGACTTGAGTGAGGTCACCACCCAGAACTCAGGAGGATGTAAATTTCTTCCTATCTTGAATACTGTATTTATTAGAATATAATGAGTCAGTAATTTGGAACGCTAACAGGTAAGAACTAAGGCTAGCAGGAGAGCTGAGAGAATGGCAGGGTCTCGAACAGTTGAGTGGAGAGACAGGAGAGAAGGCATTCGCTTGGTTTTGCTTATGAGGATTTAGGTGAACTGCGTTATTCCTAGGTAGTATTCCTAAGACTCCTGGCCTCTAGGTCAGAGCTAATGGGCTATTCGGTCTCAGAAATAGGGCTGCATGGACCTTTACCGTGACAGTTTGCTAGATTCCCTACAAGTGAGAACATGCTGAGCAGGGGACAGTAAAAACGAAGTCCAAATTTCATTTTGCTAACATACAACTCTGAGTGTCCCTGACACAGGCACAGCTGGTAGGAACTGGCCGTCAAACCTCTAGGGTGGCATTTTCTAGTAGCACAAAAGTATGAGCACAGGTTACCGGGGACACTTATTTTGACAGAGTTAAATGGAATATTTAAAAATACTTGTACAAGGAATAAAAGGTTACCGGGGATACTTATTTTGACAGAGTTAGACGGGATGTTTTTAAATACCTGTATAAGGAATAAAGGTCTACAGCTCAGAATTCCACAGAAAGCCTTGGAAATGTTGGCCCCAGAGGGCAGCGTCCCAAACCGCATGCTCGCCTCCCTTAAGCACTGCCGACAGGGGGGGTTCAATTAAACAGAACAAAACAAAACGCCCCTTGTCCTCAGAGATCCCGCGTTCTGTTTGCTTTACTGTGAAGTGGCCTTCTCAGAACATGAGTGGCGGGTGGCCTCCAGCGCCCCGGGGTGGGGTTGGGGGTGGGGGTGCCGGTGCCTCGCCTTTCCCCGGCGACAAGTGTAGTACTCCCGCTTACCAGGAGAGGGCGGCTGGAGCTTCGGCTGCTTCTTGGTGTCCGCGGTGCTGAAGACTTCCGGCGGGGGCTCCTCCCCGCGCTCAATCTTGCACTCAAAGGCAAACAGGTACTGGATATACTGCTTTTTCAGGGAGCTCGCTGCACTGCTTGAAGTGCCAACATTTAGGTTGGTTGCCAGCTCACGCCACTTCTTGTTTTTATTAACCTAGCAAAAAAAAAAAAAAAAGGCAGGATCATTGGTTTGCAGCAAAGTGGCTTGTTTAAAGCCAGGAGACAAAAAAAAAAAAAAAAAAAGCACTTAATGTTTTGGTTTACTTTTTTTTTTTTTTTTTCATTTGCCTCTCTTAACGAATGCTCATTACTCCCACTCAGTAGTGCATAGACAGCATTTACAGTTATAAAACCATTAAGGGACCTGCTGATAGCTACATAAAAAGCATTGCTCCTTGCGATTCTTCTGCTTGGTGTGCCTTCTAATGCGTCGCACCATTCCAGGCCGTTGCTGCTCAGAGCCCGCGATTTTTTTGAGCAAATGTACACTCTCACCCGCGCTCATCCCCAGCCCACCTCTAATCTTAAAAAAAAAAAAAAAAAAAAAAAAAAAAGGCACCCGAAAAAGAACTTAAAAAGCAGTAACAGAACTACTTTGCAATTTAAGTGCTTAGCTCTGATACGAAAAACAGTGTTTCCTTCCACCAGCCCAAGCTCCCTGTAATATTAGCCTGCATCTCTTCTCTCACGGGAGACTTTCTTAGGGTGTTGGGCAGAGGGCCCCTCACTGGAAAGCCAGCACCAGCCATCCACCCTGGGTGGCTCTGTGAAGCCACGAGCGAGCCGACGCGGTGGGCACCTGTGAGCTGGGGAAGGGGCAGGGCCACGCAGGGTTCCCACTGACTCAGGCTGCAGAGAATACAGCCGCAACGTGAAGAGAAAAAAGGAGAGAAATCCTGGAATGCTACAAAAGGACTTTAGGCATTAACTTTCGGTTTCCACTTGGGACAGTTAAGCAAGGTTGGACATCTGAAGGAAGCACACAGACCTGCGAATATTTGGGGAATATTCTGCCTTTAGACGCGCCTGGCGCTAAGTAAGGAGCATGGTTAAATGTTAAGGCGACAGTGGTTTTTAATGAAATGTTCAATTTTTGGATTCAAACTTTATCACAAAGCTCTTTATGTCCATTTACTTAGTACTAAATGGTGTGTGATAAACAAAATGCTCGCGAAATGCTTCCGAAGGGATGAGCAGGCGTGTTGCCTGGGCTGCCCTGAAAAGCAAGGCTCTGCACCGACCTCTATGTGGCTGCCAGGGCCCACTCTGACTGCAGCTCAGGGCGGCCAGGTAGAAATCAAGATGGGGTGAAGGGCAACGTGGCCACGCGGCTCACCATCGTGCATCACAGCTGCGCTCAAGCAGCCCTTGTTAGCCAGGTAGGCAATGAACCTCACCCACAGACCCAACATGGTAGGTAATTCACGCTGTTGACGGAGGAAAAGTAAGGGGTCTGGACAAACTCTATGCTTCTGTGAGGGTGAAACCCAACTGTATAGTGTCCTGAGGACTCTAAAAAATCTATGCCATGGGGTTAGGGTAGAGGGGAAAGGTTGGGGGAGCAGGTGCAGAGAGGAAAGGTGAGGGGGTCTAGGTGTAGGAGAGAGTTTTGTATCTTGAACTCTCCCTCCACTGACCACCACTCATGCACTTGGTCTGCGCCGTACGACTTACCACCTGACTCTGCAAAGCCTTGACTCAAGCTCTGTTGGTTTCGGGTGTACACGGAAGGTCTCTGGTGGGATGAGGCGCCTCCGGGAGGGCTAGGGACAAAGGCCTGGCCTGCTTCCCCTAGAGCTGCGAGGCGCTGAGAGCAAGGCGGGCCCTCAGCGGTACCTGTGGATTAGGTGACTCACTCCTGAATGGTTAGCGACCCTGAGGCACCGGGGCGGAGTGCAGGGTCCCACACTGTGTACTGGACCACCTGGCCCAGAGCAGCTCCTTTCAGTGATCCGGGTGGGAGCCCAGGTGCTGACAGGTTTCTAAAGCTCCCCAAGTAATTCTTCTTCCCTCCCCAAGTAATGCTAACGGATAACCAGCCTGAGAGCTACAGGAAGATGGGGGCGGGGGTGGCAGCACGTGTCTTAGAATCTGACAGACCTGGCCTACAGCCACCCCGAGAGTCCCTGGGCCACACAACCGTGTTTCATTCTGTTACAGTGTCCTCTCCTCTTTGGGGCTGATGACGCCTGCATTTAACGGGTATTCGGAAAGACCATACCAGAACAAACGGAAAGCATGGTGCCCAGCACGCAGTGAGCACCTACCTGGGACCCCTTCCCTGCTCCTCTCGCAGGACATGCACTCATGTGCTAGACTCCAGACCACAGCAGAGCCAGGACCAGGGGGAGGAAAGTTTGGCCCCCAGGGTACCAAGTTTAAGGGAGCACTGGTTCGGAGAGTCAGGCAGGGGCAGGGGAGGCACCGCACAAGCCTGAAGAGTGCCTTCTGAAATTCCACACCCTGATGCCACCCCTCCTGCACCCCAGCCCCAGTTCTGTGCAGAAATGCCCCTCTTACCACTCGGGCACTGTGGACATGCTGTGAGATACAGGACTTCGTTTTCTTAATAAATTGCTTTGGATTTAGAACTGATCCGGACAATTAATTTGGTCATTTGCAAAACATTCCTGAAGCATTTACTATGAAATCTTGGCAGATCCCACAGATTTCTAGAGCTGTCAGGGAACCTAAAGAAAAATCCAGCCCGACCGTCTCATTTTGTAGATGAGAATGGAGGTCCATGTAAAAGTGACCTGCCAAGGTCACACTACAAGTTGGTGCCAGGCCCAGGGCCCCACCCCAGTGCTCTCCCCGCACAGCACACAGACATGAATCCCACGGGCTTAGCTTTTTATTTAAAAAAAAAAAAAAAAAAAAAAAAAAAAAAAAAAAAAAAAAAAGTACAAAGAAACCTTTGGGAGCTTACGCACAACGTCTCCTCATTCACTCACTCGCACTCTCACCTGTGCCAAACCTCCGATCTCTTTGACGCAGATGTAGAGCCGGAACAGGTCCAAGGGCTTCTTGCCCACCGCGGGCAGACTGGAGACGGGGGAGCCTCTCTCTTCCATGAAGGTAAGGTATCGGTCGACCCACAGCTTTCTCTCCGGCTCGTTCCCCAACTCATACACCTTTGTGATCTTTTCCCCAGTGGTGGTGGATGAGCTGGACTTCTAGCGCCCAGAAAGAGCATTTGCAAGTGGGGAATGGGTGGGCAGGGGGAAAGGGAAGAAGGTGAGAAAAAAGTAATGAGCTACCAAACACAAGAAGAGAAGAAATTTAAAAACTACCGCTATCACACAACAATCAGGAATGAAGGCTACTAGTTCAGGCACAAACTATACATTTTCTTAATGAAGACTTTACTTTGACTTTAAATAAAGGGCCCAAACTCCCCCTTTTATATACTTAAAAAAACCCAAAAAAACCAAACCCTTTTTCACTTGATTGATATAAGCGTTGAATCCCAGAAGGCAAGTTTCCAAGGACGCCCCATGTCACTTTTAAAAATAAGAGGGTGCGAGTTCATAGAAGAATCACAGTGAATTTAAAATTTCACATTTATGCAATATTATAGAGCCCAAAAAACTAAACGGACTCTTACTTTTCCTTGTTAAAATAAGAGTGAATAATGCGTGTCTTCATTAAAATGCTAAATCTTATGGAGGAGAACAGATATGGGACTTGCTGAAATATAGAAGGTAGGTCACAATTCATAGGGACCAGTGGTGTGGTTTCTGCTCCTTTGTAAGCTTTATTAACTAAGCCAGCTAAAGTTTTGGCATTTACTCACGATGACTAGCTTTCCCTACGTAAGATTTCTTGGACTTCTCTGCCAAGGCAAGGCGCTAGTAGGAATTGTTTTAACAGATTTCTCAGGCAACCATGCTTTAATCACAAACACATGGGCTATTTCATATTCCCTGCAGATCTATGGATACATATATGTGTTTACTTTTATACACATGGGTTTATGTGCTCGTGTGGTTTATACTGAAGCTCTAATTCTTCAGTTTTCTAATTCTGTGTGATAGTAAAATGTCGAAATTTGCTGTTTGTGCACAACTGAAGCCCACCTTCTGGATTATGTGATCTGGGAAGCTAACATTTTTGGTACAGCCCAAATGTATATTTTTCTTTTATGCCTCTTATGTCTGTGACAATAACTCGTGTGCTTTAATATCTGCAGTTCCAGGGTTGCTGTGAAAAATTCACTTCTAAATTCTCAATCAAGATTTCCTTAGAACAATAATTTACTTCCTCATGTGTCTTTACCAGCTTATCATTTGCAATGGATAGTCCTCATTTTAGATGGGACTTCCTCTTAACTCTTTTCCATTGTATTTGGCTTAACTGTTTTAAACACATTGCTGTAATTTGGGGGGTCAAATAACATGACTGCCATTGAAGTTTGATGTTACTTTGTTAGTAAATGATCCCCAGTGAAAGCAGGACCTCAGAGAAGATGCTTGAGAATGAAAATAACAACATTCCTCTAATTGAAGGCAGCTCTTCAGGACTATTTCCGCTGAAATTTTAAGCCTTCAGATTCAGAATTATTGAGGCATAAAACCTTTACATCAAATACATAAAAAATGGGTGAATACAGTTGATGTAAATAAAAAATTTAGGGTGGTGGGATTAAAAAAAAGTGTGATCTTTTAGAATTTACATTGATGCTGAGGCTCAAGAGTAAGTCACTTAAAAATTACTTTAGAGCTTAAAATATATACACATTCATATATATATATATATATATATATATATCTCCATATATAGACTAGAATCTGGAACACACTGTATATTCAAATAATATGTTTTTAAATTTTATTTTCCATATTCATATACCCAAGGAATATTTGACTGGGAAAAGAAATTGTCCTACCACATTTTACACATTCCAGAAGCTCTGTCATCACTAAGGGGGGTAGTTAGTTTCTAAATGCTAGTTAAAAAAATTTTTTTTCCCTTTTGGGGCGCAATACAAAATGGGCCCACTGTCTTTTTAAAAAATGAGATTTTTTTTATCACCTAAAATCAATCAAAAAAGAAAAAAACCCCACCAACCCTCTCACTTGCATTTTATTTGTAACAAATTGAGAGGTAAAAGTTTGACATTCAATTTAAGGGTAAGAGAAATAAAAGCGATCGTTTCAATTGAAAATTACCTTGAGTGGCTCTACCAGCGTTCTGAATCTAAGATCCAGGCCATCTCTGGCCTGGTCCTCTCTGATGCCAAACTGGGGAAGGGGTCCGGAAGGACCGTTCATCAGGCCCCGAGCAGTGGGGCTATGCAGATGTCTGTTCCCATTTGTGAAATGAGTGTATCTCTTAACCTGAGATAAGCCTAAAATAATAGTGTACTTACTTTGACCATACATATTTTACCTTTCCTTACCTTTCTTTGTTAAATGAACTTGAATTTAATTAACTTTTGTATGTCTCAATTTGTTCTCATAAAGTTAGAAAAGCTTAATGAAGACAGTGGTTTTTAATAGGATCATTTTATTTTTCATAGCTTTAAATCTTCAAAAAAGACTTAAGGATTTTCATGGCACCATAATGTAGGAAAATGCATCAGGAGGAGAAGTGGTCAGGCCTCAGGTGATGCGTCAGTTCCTGGAAGAGGCCTCCCAGGCACACAGTCTCCCTCATCTGAATCACTGTCTCCCGCTCTATTTGTCCTTGGCAGCCCTTGGTTACACGGCCTATAAAAAGCCCGTGTTTTGCATGGGATCATTTGTCTGCCCTACGTTCTCCTGACTAGACTTTATGTTCCACGAGGCAGGGTTCGAGCCGATTTTGAATCCCCAACAGCGACTGCACACTGGAGGGATCTGTAACAGGATTTCAGAGACCGGGGTGCTGAGTGAGCGTGGACACAATCTAACAAGACTGAAAGCTGAGGAGGGGTTGTGCCCATGACTGCCACATTCCATCTCTACTCCCAGCCTCAAGGTCTGTTTACTGGCCAGTTATCAAAGTTAGTCTTTGGGTGTCCGAACAGAGGAAAAGGACATAAAGGGAAACATAAGTGCTAGGAAATAAAAGAGTATATACTTTATCGTCGATTAGGCTCAACATGTACTTTTTCTGTTCACAGACACCAGCTTCGATGCAACCTTTGGATGGGTGTCATCATACGCTCTAGCCACGGACACTTGGGCAAACACACCAGCCCTGCAGAAAGGAGGAGGGTTACCTCCTCCAGGTCACTAGGAGCACCTCACATTGCTTCTGTGTTGTAAAAATGGTATTCTAGTGCCCGTAACTGTCATGGACGCAAGAGAAGGGAACGGAGATTGCCGAAAAATTACAGTAAGACATTATGGCGCCACAAATGTTTTCCTTGCATATAGTTTAATTAAGTCTATAAGTACATTTTTCCTCAAATCTCCAAGGCAGATTTACATTTCAGCAGTCTTTACCATATGCCTGGTAATCTGTGTATGTGCAAATGTTTATTTTTATTTTAGAATGTTCTGTAACAAAACAATGTTGGTCCATAGCACACTGTCAAAGCACTGAACATCTTTATTATTCAGTCCATTTCAGGCCTTCTATTAGACAGGCTTTATTAGAGACACTGGTAGGAGCAATTTTAAGGGCAAACTGAAGTTGTGTCTCAGAAAGAACAGTTAAATATTCCTAAATCGTATATATCAGCAGTGATTTGACAGCACAGATACTCTCTGGTCATTCCTTCCAATTGCATTTGGTTCCCTTCTTAAATTAGCATCTCATCCAAGACAGGCGCCATTTTTTCCATACAGAGCCGTCATCTGAATCCTTCTACCTGGGACCACAGCTTCCCCGGTCCTTCTCTACCACTGGAGCTGGACATTTGCTTGCCCGTTCTTAAACATACAATGGTTATGGTACAGGAAGAGATAACGGATGTGGGAATGTTTAGAAAAAAGGAGTATGCAACCTTATGTCTAATTATATTATACTCAGGAAATGAAGTCAACACTTCAGTTTGTTTTTTTCTTATATTTAAGTGGAAAGTGAGGTTTTGGTAATAGTTTCTTTCCTCTGGGACTCATTGGGTGGAGATCACCTGACTAGTCAAAGTATCATAAATATCTCACTCCATCTTTATAAGCCAGAGTCAGTAAAGTGGCATTTTAAACGTATAATATATAATATCGTCTATCAGTAGTCTTTGTTTTTCACAAATTATTATTCTTGATTATTATCTTAAGGTTTTAACGATTATGATTTTCGGCCTCTAAAATGTTTCCCTCCGAGCCAACATAATACATGTTTTTGAAAAGTTTTCATCTGAGTTCTACCTGCTAACCTGAGAGTATGCCGATTCAAAAATGCTCTTCTTGTGATGAAGACAAAACACAACACAACACCAGGGGAGATTGTGGGGAAAACCCCCGGAACGTCGGCTGCCTTCTGAGACTCAAAGCCAATGACACAAAGCCATCAAGATGCGGGAGTTGCCCTCCCCCTTCCTGTTAGTTCTGCAAACCCGCCCGAGAGCATTTTTCATTTCATCTCCGTTGCTGCAAAAGCAAAACATGTCTACAGAGAAGGTAACAGCGAATATTGCCCTTTCTTCCTCTGAAAAGGAAAATGCTGGTTATACTAGAGCTCCACATGAATTTTACAAACATTTACTGGAACCACCAACCCTTCAAACCTTCACTTCTATCTGTTTAAACCAGTGAATGGATAATTAATAGCAGCCTCCTTTTGGGGTTTTGACTAGATTGCCAGATTCTGCACATAGAGACTTCTTCCCTCCAACTCGCTTTTCCTGAGCTGTACTCTTCAATACGTCGTCTTAACAAAAATTAGCGTGTTAATTAAGCCTTCTTGGCAAGTAATTGCATGTTAAGGCTTTTTTTTTTTAAAACAGATCTTTTGATTCCCTATATGAATGTAAAATAAAGGTTACTACAGTGCCATTTTATTCTTTTTTTTTTTTTTTAATGGCACAGAATTAATTTCTTCAGTAGGAAAATAAAGACCGGGCTCTATGGACAGAAGAACATTAAGACTAAAAAAATTCCCTTATATGCACATCACCATTTTTGTTTTCTCTATATCATAAGGAAATCAACACTTAATTTCAAGATTATCAGCAGTCTTGAGCAGGATGTAATTTTTCTATCTCCACTCATTCTAATGCAGGTACATAATATTATTCTAAAAGTAGCCTTCCAAATATTCACTTGCAGGAACATTTCTACAGCTTTGCTGTTAATTTCTGACAGGTGGAATGAAACAAAGTAGGGCTGATATTGTGTTAACCCGTGCCCGGAGCGTCACATCTCTATTTTCAGGTAGGCAGTTTTGAAATAAGATGTTTCAGATACAACAGCCCATGAAAGATTTAGGCCAAAGGCCAAACTTGTCATTTACTCCTTGGCTGCTATTAGTTTCCATGTAAATGGAGAAGTAACTCATTTTAAAGATCTTCTGTAAGTGCACAACGGATCAGACATTTAAACAAAGTCACTGGGTGAAGGAGTTTGGACCCGGTAACACAATCACATGCTTCATATCGAGGTGCTTCTTTATAACAGCGGTTTCATTACCAGAAATCAACTTCTACGATTTGCACAAACTTTACTCATTTTGTTACTGCTACAATCACAAAGCAAACCCTTTCATGGATAAATCACGAAGAAAAAGTCTTATAAAACAAATCAATCAGCAAGCATTCAAGTAGAATTACTTAATTATCAAAAAACCCCCAAAAAACAAAAACAAAAACAAAAAAAACCGAAAACCACAAAAAACCAGAGCCACTTACAGGGCTTGATGGAGTCTTTGGCCAGCCTGGGCTGCTAATGCTATCACTTTCATCTCCATGAAATGAGGAGATGCTAGCAGAGCTGGGGGACATTGGGGAAGGGACTGGCAGGTTGCCGGGGGTTGGGGGCTGAGATATACCCTGAGAGCTGTAGCTATCCTGTGGTAGAGGAATAAAAAAAAAAAAAAATGACAAAGGTAGGGCAAACTTTATTTAAAATAACAAAAAGCACATCCAGTTTAACAGACTGATTTTTATATATAATGGATATATATAAAGACATGTACGAACAAACACACAAAGACACACACGTATAAAGGTATTAGAACAACATTCTTAATTAGTAGAATTTGGTCAGTTCGCTGGATGCCGGAGAAGGCCACTAAGCCACCATGCTTACTTCAAGCTGACACGGAATGCTAAGCATGGGTTACCCCTTATGAAAGAAAGAAAGGAAAAAAAAAAAAAGCTGTTCACCTTATTTATCAAATAAGGCAGGAAAGCAAAATATTAAGTATGTTGTTGCTGCTGAGGCGGCCAAAACAGGAAGCTATAAACTGAAGGCAGAGAAAATGGCTGCAAGTGTCAAAACCAGGCAAGGCCCCTTACTTGTCCCCACCCCCAAAGCGTTTCTCTCAGGTGGGTCTCGTCCCGCCTCCCCTCTCCCACAGCCAGGAGTTAAATGCCGTAAGAACTAGTAACTTTCAGATCCACACCATGAAGGGGGGTGGGGAAAGGAAAGAAAACTACAAACGTGGTGCACAAAATGGAGGCATGCAGAAGAGAAGAAAATGGCGACGAAAAGTGTAGGCCAACATCGTGACTACAGAACAACATGGCAGCTTCAGCGAGGCAGACCCCACACCGCGTGCAGAGGAGAAAGGAAATACCTTCGACTTGCTCTCGGGCTGTGGAGTGCCTTCTTCTTTACCGTCTGCTTTGAGAGGCAGGGGCAATTTGGATTCGCCAGGAGACATCATATCTGCAAGACCCATAGATGCTAATCGAAAACAGGAGAAAGAGTTTAGGATTATACATGTGATTCGTCAGGCTGGGCTCCTGCTAACACAAGTTACTGAGTGATGCGTGGGGCACTTGCATTTCCCTTGAAGGAAGAAAAGAAAAAAGAAATCGTAACTCAGAGCACGCTCGTTTCTGACATCTAGACAGCACGATATTCTGGTGGTCCTTTTTTAACTTAAAAAGAAAAAACACAAATGCAATCATTTATTCAACACCCCACCGCTGAAAGTCAACTCGTATCAACGTTATCTTCTCAAAATGATTACAGAGTTATTTAATGGAGTAGGTGACAAGTGGGAAGAAGTCCAATGTTTAAACTGCTCATCGGGTGTTGAAAGGAAAGAGTGGATGTGTGTATTTTCTACCTGGTGATTAGAGGATGTTGTGCTTTCTTAATTTCCTAAGTTTACATAGTCTATAGTTGGCAAATTCATTGGACATTTTATATGGTTTCATTTGAAAATCTTATCTATTCCATGTGGCCTGGTCTGCAACGATGGAAAACAATCGTAACAAATGACTTCAAAAACAATAATCAAAAGTTCTTTTCGAAGGAAAGGATTTCTAATTAGTTTGCAGTGGGGCTGCTTTTCTTTCAGTCTGGGACCGTACGTGCACTTATCAATCCCCAGCAGCAGCTCAAATGCCCAGCAGCCCAAGAGTGAACTCTATGCTCCCTGGCAAAACTCACTCTCCATCTCTAGGCTCAGAAATTCTACCAAGTTCATCCAGGCTTTAGATTGAAAGGTTCTCCGAAGAACAACTGATTTAGACGCATTTATTACCCATACGAAAAGACATTTTCAAGCTAAAAATATGGGTTCAGATTTCTTTTTAAAGGAAGCACAAGGCTACAGTAGGGAATCAGTGTAGACGTCCAGGGAATAACAGCTGAATTTCTACAGAACCCCACGGTGAAAACCATCTGCACAACACTGGGCTGGGAGTGCGACACAAACAGATGTGTGAGGAGAGTTGGAAACAGACAAGGGCGAGTGGAGACAATTATGAGCCTTGTAAATGAGTGAAAGCCAGAAAACATTCCTATTTCAAAATAAAGTAAACCTGAGGTTTTATGAACAGGACCCATTCTACATTCTGCAAACGGAAGGCAGTGCACATGTTGCATAAAGGGCCAAAAAAAAAAAAAAAAAAAAAAAAAGAAGCGTTAAAAAAGGCTCTACAGATTGCCCACTACAAAATGATTATTGCACATATTCATGTATTACTATGTTTTAGAAAATAATTAGTTTTAATTACAGCAGAGAGAGAGTGAGCAGGGCTCTGGCGAATTAGCTGGCAAGCTTTGTGGTGCTAATTTGCTAATATCGTTAGCATCTCTGCAGGTTGAGACCAGAGGTCCTGCCAAAAAAGCCGACCCCGCCACGTGCCCGTGAGCACGGCGGCGCGCCCACGGATGCCCCGGGAAGCGCCCGTCTTCTCCGCGGGCGCACTGGCTTGTGCTCCCGAGCCCATTTGCAGCCAGTCAGCCCTTGAAGTCATCACCACACACACAAATCATAATTGGGATGTTTTTCTTTCTTTCTTTCTTTCTTTCTTTCCTTTTTTTTTTTTTCCAAATTACTTTCAATACTTAGACTTTAAGAACTGGAACAAAAAGCTTTTTCAAGGGATGCAGCTGCAGAGAAAAATCTATTGGGATCAGCTAAAAATGCTGTTATTTTTGTGAATGTGTGAAACCTCAGAAAAGCAGCTGAGAGAGATTACACCAGACCGCCTTGCTCCGAGCTGTGGGCTGCTTTCGTGCAGTTTTCTCTCTGGGGTCTAGCGCTGTAGGAATTAGTAAATCTGTACATTAAGAAACACTCTTTTTAGAAGAACAGAATGGAAGAGCAGGAGGCGTGCGGAAAGAGGAGCTTCTTTATGAAAGTCCACACGTCCTTGCTACTTATTCAGAGTGGGTTCCAAGGAACGACAGCCACACCATCCCGGGAAGGTGGCAAAGTCACGGACACGCGGCTCCAGTTAAGGCCTGTATCTTCAAAGGTTCTAACGGATAGTTCTGTTAGTATTTGTAATAAATTATGCCTAAATATTACTGTTGAAAGACAGAAAACAGTAATATTCTTCTTCGTGCATGGGATGTGTTAACATACACAAAACATTTTTTTTAAGCCTAAAGAAGTGGGACGATATGTATTATCATAATTAATGATAATAATTAACACTGATTTAAAAATCAGACTCGGGGTGCCTGGGTGGCTCGGTCAGCTAAGCGTCCGACTCTTTTTGTTTTTAATGTATTTTTTTAATGTTTATTTGCTTTTGGGAGAGAGACAGAGCGCAAGCAGGGGAGGGGCAGAGACAGAGGGAGACAACAGAATCCGAAGCAGGCTCCGGGCTCTGAGCTGTCAGCACAGAGCCCGATGTGGGGCTCGAACTCACTGACCGTGAGACCATGACCTGAGTCGCATGTTTAACCACTTAACTGACAGACCCGCCCAGGCGCCCCAAGCGTCTGACTCTTGATTTCGGCTCAGGTCATGATCTCATGGTTGGCTGGTGGGATCAAGCCCTGCGTAGGGGCTCTGTGCTTAACAGCGGGGAGCCTGCTTGGGATTCCTTTTCTCTCTCTCTGCCCCTGCCCCCTGCACGTGCACACACGCTCTCTCTCTCAAAAACAAATATTTAAAAAAATATTAAAAAAATAACAATCAGACTTAGATGAATTTAAGCATATCTGTTGGTTTGAAATTCCCTAAATTTCTTCATTCTCTGTTATATATTCTTAAATGGGCATTTAGGGTATGCAAATGTAAAACCTGTCAAAAGTTACATTGTGTTATTATTCTGAGAGACAAATAAGGAGAGGGTTTAGAGTAACAGTTTTATTTAGTCCTCCTGCCTTACATTGCAAATTTTATTTTAGTAAATGGATCATAGGGTCTTTCCTTACTGTGGCTTTTACTGTTCCTTTTGTTGAAATGCTTACTTTTTGACTTCTTACCAGAATTCTCAATGAATCACTGCAAAGAGCTATACGCCTCCCAGGGCGATGACACTCCAGGGGCACTATTTTCTTCTCCTTTCCCAGAAGAGAAAGACCACCACTATTGTAAGGATGTGTTAAATCAAGCCCTGTTCTTTCTCCCATTGACATCAGTAATCCAGTATGTAAAGTTCAG
Source organism: Panthera uncia (assembly GCF_023721935.1). Classification (NCBI taxonomy): domain Eukaryota; kingdom Metazoa; phylum Chordata; class Mammalia; order Carnivora; family Felidae; genus Panthera; species Panthera uncia. The sequence continues at coordinate 109,276,826 of NW_026057580.1, read as the reverse complement.
GCATAAAAAGGGGCAGTAAAGGGTCCGTGACTGCAGAAGAGCCGTGTGAGCACCGTAAATACATTGCGAGCACTAGCCTCTGGCTTCACCACCGAAATTTAAGAGCTAGAATGATTTCTTAAAGTAAGTGCGGGTCAAGGTCCTGAGGCAGTCATTCCACCCTGGATTTAATATATTCAAAAGGAACACGAAGAACATATGGTGTGAGCAAAACTGAACTCAAACATTCATTCTTACTCTCTCGGCTTCCTTCACTTAGTCTCCCTACAAGGCGACAAAATCACTCCCAGAAGATGGGGAAATGGGACCAGAAACACACACACGGCTTGTTCTTTTCATGGTAAACAATACACCATGCCCCACAAAATATTTTATTCCTTGTTTCTGAAAGCACTGAAGGGCCTACCTGCGTGTGTACGTCTGTAGATATTCAGGACCATTTTCACACGTGGCTAATATATAAAGACCGCCGTTAACATAACACATACAGAGGATGTGAGAAAAGCTCAGGAGAAACCCTTCTCTCTGACTGGATCGGCGAGGCCTTGAGGAAATCTGCGGACACCCGTCTATGCCGATGTGCCTCCACGGGGGCAGTGTATGTGAGGTGCACACCCCCAGCATTTCCATCTGCGGCCTCTCTCCATCCCAGCCAGCCCAAGGAAACACGCGACCGGAGCAAAACCAGTATGCTCGCTACGTGGCACTGCTTCAAGGAAAGCAGCTCCTGTCTGCAGTGAGCTAGAGCGATGCTCTCAAGAAAGCCCCAGCTGCATGTGAAGTCCAGAACCACCAACGAACTTGGCATAATCCCGGGGTGCATTTTTTCCCCACTCGAAGAGATATGGTTTTCATAATTTAATATACCTTTTACATCTTTGGGGGTGGGGTGGGGAGGGAGGACAGCAATTCACCTAAAATCACTAACTTCGTGCAAGCAAGCAAACAAAAAACCCGACAATCTTTATAAACTACTTAGACAATCGACAGCCAGCAATGGTGTGAAATACCCCAAACTTCTTTAGTGAAGGACCCTAACGTCTCGAGACAGAAAACACCTATCCATCTGGTAGATTTATATTCTAGGCAGAGTTTTATAATTTTTCTTTTAAATTTCAAAACAGCAAATTATCTGGTAAACAGCCAATGCCACACAAAGCTGGCAGCAGTTTAGCGGAGAGATTGCTGAGCAAAATACCCCTAAATTGGTGGTTCGTAAGCTTTAGCACGCACATGTGAGAACCACCTGCGGAGTCTGTTGGGAATCCAGACTCCCGGACCATCCTCAGAAATTCCGATTGGGCTGCCGCAATCTGTAGTTTTAACAAACATTCCAGGTGATAGGTGGTTCCTGACTTTTGGGAACGCTGAAAGAGGCTGTCGATACCGTGCTAGTGAGCTTGCCTCTTTTTCCTTGGGAGGGCTAACGGAGCTAGTGTGCCCCATCCTGGTAGGACGGCGATAGGATATCGCATTTGGTACTGAGCAGCGCTAGGTGGGCAGGAAGATCTGGAATCTGACGGGGCTCTTGTACAATAGGAAGGCCTGAGAACAGCAGTGTGTGGCTGTTCATCTGCTATCTGTAGGTTATACTGATGGAAATGTCCTACATTCTGCAGAGCGACTTCCAGGGAGGCAAACTTAGAACGACAGATGGTACATACATTTTCTGGAATTTAGATGTCTTCTTTAAGATGATGGCTTATACAAAGACAAGTATATGACTAATGAATATTATAAAATGAGACACAAGTATAATATAACCAGTAACGCAAGTATCATATAAAAGGGTGTATTTAACAAGGCTATACGTGATTTATAATTTTGCCCATAGCATTACATAATTCTAATCTTTTAATGTGAATAGTTTTTTTTTTTAAAGCTCTTTTAGAGGGAACAAATCCCCCCACTGCTTACCACCCCACCTCCCCTGCATTTTAAAATGAAGAAATAGTTGTCACATTCATACTCACACTGACTCCATTTGAATAATTACTTGCTCACTGGAGCCTGTAACAATTTGTCACTACACAGGGAGACTGTTTTTGGCCCTGTACACTGTCTACAGCACAACGGTTCGAACTGCGCAAAGAGGGTGCTGGAACGTCTGCCGCGTAAGCTGCTAACGGAAACTCAGCCAGTCCCACGCCCAGCCCTGGACACTGTGGGCGTCATCTTCACTTTCTCCGAAAGGGTCCTTTGGTAGAGGAAATGCTTTGCCGTTATCACCGGCAATTGATATGCACGAGCCCAGACCAAGTAGGGTGATGTGATGCTGATCACAGCCTTTCTTTGGCCCAACTCTAGGAAAGTCAAGAGTCCACCTTCCGACCAAAACCCGTCAGGAGCCACTCGGTAACGTTCTGGGTTCCCCTGTCGTTCCCGTTTCCCTCAGAGATTGTAACACAGTGAGAGCGGACTGACGTGTGCCTATCAACAGATACGCAGTAGAGGCTAAATCATCCCTATTCCTTGGATGTGCTAGATGACTACTTTCTATCAGGCTGCATTGGACTTAACCGAGCTGGAAAAAAAAAAATCACATAAATGTGTAGAGGAAAATTTGATAAATACTTAAATTATTAAAAATTCAATATCTCCAAATATACCATGTGATACAAAACTACTACTTAGCCCATACAAAAGTGTGTGAGGATAAACGGCCTTTTGTCGAACAGTTTTCCTCTGAATTATCTGAATAATAATAATAAATAGAAACCCTCTCTGTGAATCTCCATTAAATTGGCTATTCCTTAGGAACACATAAATCTTCTTAGGCAGGGCACCGTGCCATCTGTTTGTGGTTGGTTATTTTTGTGGCTCTGGGGTCCAAAGGAAAAGGGGAAAAATGAGTATTGCTAATAGTAGGTGAAAATTTATTGTGTAGTTTCAATGCTCTGAAGTAATTTTATTTCAGCAAGCCAGACAAAACACATAATGTCATAACCCAAATACGCTGTTACCTGGGACAGTGCTGAGAAGGGAAGGGGAAGCTTCTGGCTGACAGACTGTTCAAGAGCCTTCCCCTTTCATCTCGAATGTAAAAACATCCCCCTCGCTGGGATGAATGACCGATATCAGGAAGGGCTGTTCTGTTTATTTAAAAACCTTCATTTTCTCCACTAGTTTCTCTTTTTTCCCCCTCTTCCGCATGCTTTTAAAGAGACGTAATCAGGGAATGGCCCTATTAAATTAGACCTGAGAAGCCAACCCCTCAGAAGCTTGGCCGGGATGCCAGCCCAGCCTCTAGCTGTCCGTTCAGATGGACAAAGAAACAATAGCTCCTGGGGTGGCCTTTCAAAGATGGACAGGTCAGCAAGGTGGCAAAAGGCAGAGGAGATGAAAAAAGGTCGTAAGAGAAAGCCAAGCCTCTAACTCCACAGTGCTTTTCGAATGCATCATAAAACAGTGCGGGACACACATGACTGGCTACACAAAGCTCTGTGTTGACCAAAGGAGAGAATGCGACCCGAACAGTGGTCACCACTCTAATCGGTGCTAGAAAGGAACAGGTCAATTGCGATCCACAGCGTTTCCTCACGTAAAGAGTAGCGCTCACTGCTGGGTAGTTGGGGCTTGAGGAGGTGATTCAGGGTCTAAGCAATCCAAGGACACAGACGATTTGCCCAGGTTTAGACATTTTCGATACTTCCACAAACTGAGAGAAGACTCTTACTGCACCAATCAGATGGGATTTGGTAAGAACGCAGTTGTTGGCATCACAGAGTGGGTTGAAACGATTAAACGTGACAGAAAATTTAAAACGGCGCATTAAAGAAAATTGTATACGATTCCTCAATGGAGACAATCTGCAAATAGCACTTAAGGAACAACTATCTCCACATATACATTTCAAGGTGAAAAAATACTTCAAACCCCCTTGTTCTGCGCCTGAAATATGATTTTTAAGTGTTCAGCATCGTCACTACCGAACGGAAGATCCATTCTGTCATTGGGACCTCTTAATGCTTTGAATGATACCCAAAGACAAAAAGAACATAGTGTATGCAGTGAGCAAGCAACCCCAGCGACACTTAAGAATACGTCCACACGTTGCAAAAACAGAGCGCGGAAAAAGAATTTACATAAAATGTAATGTGACCCTCAACTCTTAACAGTAGTTACATAGGTTGAGCAAGTTTCCAGGCACAGAAAAGTGGACTTTTCCCCCCTTTTCACCCAATGATTCCATTGCTGTTGTCTCTGTACATTCACCGGTGCAGGCCTAAGAGGAAAAGAGGGAAAGGGTTGGGGGTGGGGGGGCAGCGCTCAGGGCACAGAGCCGCCTCGGTTACCTGTTGAGCTGTTCACCATATTGGGCGCCATGCTGTAGGGGGGTGCCTGGGTGTTCATGAGCCCAGAGCTGTTGTTGACGGGCTGGCTGTAGGGAGAGCTGGAAGCCATAAGTCCACTCTGGTTCATGCCCGGGAAACTGCCTTGCCTGTGTGAAGAGAGAGCACAGGTATACATATACTGACCGTGCACGCGGGCAACACTCTATCCCCGGGGGTCATTTCTCATAATGCACATATGCAAGGGTTGGGGCTGCTGTTTTCCGTGTTTGCTTAAAATAATTGATTTCCTGGACAGAGAGGCTGAACTCTTGCTAAATAATGACTTAAAACACTGTGTAAAAATTCCAAATAATATAGATTCCACAAGTAAATTATACATTTTAAGTCATGTCAAGTGTTCCACGTTATGATTTCTATAGAGGAATATAAGCAAGAAAGGGGGAACTTGAAATAAGAACAGGAATTACAAAAGCAAGCAAAATTAACTTCTAACATTTAAAAAAGATTTGACTCTTTATTGGCATTAAGTAGTTAGTATCCTCGTATCAAAAACCAGAAGTCAAGGGATGAAAATCAAATGGGCAGTGTGGGAATGTTACTTAAATTTTTTTTCCTTTGACCTAAGTTTTCTGATATAATGAATATAGGAGAAAGCATTTCTAAACGCTTCAACCTGATTATTCAAGGTTCTGAAATTAGGTACTATTAAGAACACACCCATTTCCCCATATTAACATCACACAGTAAACCTCAGACTCCCGCTTCTTTTCGTAGAATTTCTTGCGACAGGAAGGAAGGGAGCTTAGACTGGCTGAAAGTGTCCCTAAAAGGCTCCGGGTCACCCCTCCCTGACTGCGACGCAGACTCATGAACCTAAAGTTTTGGTGACTTGATTTCACTGGTTTTGTGTGTCCGTTCTATGAAAGACGAACTTCTCACTCTTGCAAGAGGCCAAGGGTATTTCTGCGTCTGAAGGAGACAACTGTGGTGCAAGGGTATTTCTCTGCTGGGCCCGGGCCTGGGGAAGGGGAGGTTTGGATGGCACGGTGGTTTAATGCTCGCAGGGAAACCACAAGGTGACAAGACAGGTGATGGCGATGTGGCAAAATCTGGGAAAGATGCCACCCACTGGTGTACCCAAGCTTATCCTATGTAAATAGTTCACCTGGAGAAAACTTTTCAAACTTTCATTTACTGGTGTTTACTCTTGGGAGTAAAACTAGTAAGAGGCGTAAAAATCCACACTTGCTCATCTACTCCAAGTGAGTTATGATTTTAAGCCCCTCCACCTCCATTAAGTCGTCATTTGATGGCTTTTCGTGTGTAATGGTAAAGTATGTTTAAAGAGATCCTTTCAAAGCTTAACCTAAGTCATTTTCAGAAAAACACAATATACAATCTTTTTGTGTAGCAGTCTTCAGTGGATTCAACTTTCTGGCTCGTAGAAAAAGTTCAAACATGGTCCACTTGAAAATTCAAAGTATCAAAGGTTTGAGTGCTTTTCTTCCTTTTAAATATCACACAAACTATTCTAGACTGGCACTCGATGATAGCTTGGAAAGAACATTCTAGCAGGCTGAGAGACTAACGGTGTGAGTGTGGCTCTGGGAGAAAGGAATGTTACTTCAGCCTTGAATTCTGAGCTCACTCAAGTGCCACTTCAAATACTACAGACTGCTGAATCAGGATGATAATACCCACTGCAGTTCATTAAGAATGTATCTGAGATCATTCAGTGGCTTCTGATTAACCTCCAGGTCGTCAAATACTCATAAATACATTGCCCGGCAGCCATAAACATATTCCTGTACGGTTCGGGTCTTAACATCAGCGTGGAGGTTGCCGGCATTAACTCAGACAGCTGAGGTTCCCTTCTGGGGTGTTTTCATTCAAACAAAACACAGTTTCACGTTCATGTCCCTGTGGCACCTGCTGGGACTGCTCTCCCAATTTGTTAGCAGGTTAGTCACCTGAAGAGCATCCTTAACTCAGGAACAGGTTGGGTTTTCTGAAGACAACTTTCAAGTCTCAGCCAATGGTGACCCGCCGCCGTCGTCCATCAAGATCGTTTCAGGGGCCGCCTCCTTTGTGAAGGCTGCCCTGTCTCCCCCACCTGGGAGCTCTGCCTTCCCCAGACTCCGCCTCTGACAACCCTCTGCACTTTCTTTTGTGTATGGCAACAATTTATGTGCATGCCTGGGCTCTTCTAGGCAATTCTGAGAGGAGCAAAGGAGCAACAGACAGCTACTGCAGAAAGTACTTGTTAAATAAACCGAGAGAGAACATTTTTACCATTGTAAACAGGCTTCTTCCAAATTCAGTTTCACATGTGGTGTGACTAACATGTGCATGAAACACATGGTCCTTTAAGCACACCTGCTTATAACTCAGGTGCAAAAGAGAATCCGAATATGAAACCCACCAGGCAGGTGGTTAAATGAAGTAATGACCTCAGAGGCTCCTTGTAACCCTAATCTAGGGTTTCTCCCAAGTCTGCGTGGCCCATCTGCAATCACCATAAGATGATGAAGGTGTGCAGGAGAAGTTAAACAAACAAACCCTTAAAGTAACAAAACAAATTAAAGATTTCGAGGTCGGTGTGTTGGATGTCAGCTGCTGCGTATAATGGTCCTCAATGAAATCATGCCTGCAGTTTGAAAAGTCTGGTCAAAATGCCACAGGTCTTCACTCTGCCACCAGTCACACCTTCCACTGTCACTGGGATCTGGGAGCAAATCTCCTTCAGTCTCTGGGCCTCAGTGTTTGCATGTGGCCATGGAGGGACCAATAACAATAATAATGTTCATACTTTACTAGGTAATTATAAATGTGCCGGGCACACTTTCTAGGCATTTTATACATGTAACTTTTTAAATTACCTGGAGGAAGGTAGGTGGAATTATGCTCACATACAAAGGAAGAAAATAGGGATCAGAGAGATTGAATCACCTGCTTAAGGACACACAGCTAGGAAGCGTCAGAAACAGGATTCCTCAGGCCTGCTTTCAGATCAGTGTCCTGCATTTCTTTCTCCAAGTGCAAAGTACACAGGCATACAGAGCCCACTGTATACCTTCCTGTCTACTGTATTCGTCTGTGGTGATAGAAAGCTGACAAATGAAAATGGTGCTTTTCTCCGGGTTTCCGGGACACCTGCTTCTAGGAACGAGTTTATCCAGAGTGCTGCACGCCTCTTAGGGATCCAAGTAGGGAGGTGGCCGACAAAGATGCGAGTCTTCCCAGCAATGCAGGGCATGCGCGGCCATGAGCGAGGCATCTGGCCACCTGTCTAAATGGGGGAGAAAGCCGGTCTTTCATCATCATAGAAGAAATCCAATTCATCACTGCTTTGGAAACTACTGCCAGGATTATTGGTAATTTTCAACGAGCAAGAGGAGCTTAATACTAAAAAGAGCTTTCTGCTGACTTTTTGGAAATTGAGACAATTTTGTTTTGTGGAAGAAAACATAACATGGCCGCCTGGCTAAGCCGAGCACTCCAACTTACCACGGTGTCGCTAGTATGAGAGGATTTCTGGGGGCTCGCGACAAAAAGCTTATTTGGTTGGGCTGACTACCGTCACTCGGACCACAAAGACCTCCAAAGAAGTTGGGCCCTTTCCAGAGGCGGTACTCGCCGGCTTCTAAATCCCTTTCTGACCACGGCACCGTTTGCAATGCTCCGAATGGAATTTGGAGAGCCGAGAAGTAAATCACCAGACATTCTCTTTTTCAAAACGAACCAAGAACAAAACAAAAACAGGCGAAAATACAAACTTTTGAAACGAAGGAAACATGTTCCGCGTAAAAGCCTACCAAGATGTAAGCTGGGCCCGGAAGAGCAAAGTGCCCTTCCCTGACCTGTGGGTGTGTGAATTCCTGGGCTGTCTATTACGGGGCGACAGGCTCAGGTGGTTTTCCTCCCAAATTACCGCGGTCTCCTGATGCGGCCCGTTCCTAACCTGTGATAGTTGTGGCAATAAATGCCCAATAAGGCCCGGGGGGTTGGGGGGACTGGACTAACATTTAAAAGTAATGTTTAGTTGCTGTTGTGCTGCTAACGTAGCTACGGGGCGTAGCGCCTGGGCCACACTGAGTGGGAGGCGGTGCGTCCAGATCAGGGCTGACCAAAGGGGCCACCGCTTACCCAGGCCTGGCCTTCTGTGACAAGGCCCTGTTCCCTTATGCCTTTGCAAAGTCAAAGTCTGAGGTGGGGCGCTGTTATTTAAACACGGGGACCCGCAGAATCACCGGAGGAACGTTATTTAGATCGATCGGTCTTTGGTTGGGACTGGATGGAAGTGTTTGAGATCTGTCATCCTATGACAAAGGCCAGGTTATTATAAGGAGGATAGTTCAAAACTGGAGCCTACGGAGGTATTTCCCGAAAGCACTCCTCACTCCTGCTTCTCAGTCTTCACACGGACACAAGTAATATATATATATATATATATATATATATATATACATATATATATATATATATTATTATATATTATTATAGATTTTCCTTTTACTCACTTTGGAAATTTCTCAAATATTACACATTCATCTGCCAACAAAGAGATGGCTCTAGGGAAGAAAAAAAACAAACCCAGAAGCAAACACCAACTTTAAAGTGACCGTTTCCAACGGTTCACTGAGAAGATAGAAAGCAGTTAAACATACCAGTATGAAATCCTATGAAGAGTAACCACATACTCCTAAACACCTTGTTCTAAAGTCAACTACAATACAATTTAAAATAAGATCTGTATATGGTTTCGGTGCTTTAAAAGAATATTTAGGCCATACTGTCTTAGCAATCACCACTATTTTTTCTCAACAGTGGCAGATGGGGAAGTGTGAAATGTGTATCTTGAAAATGAATGGATTCCCGATACAGCTCTTTGGAGAAGGGTCGGGACAGACAGAAGAAATAGTCTGGAAACAGGCACCACACGAGTGAAACCATGTCATTTCAGTCCCAGGGGCAAGCCACCTGGAGAGAAGCTCCACGCAAGGGTTCTAACAGAGCCACTGAAAATATCACTCCTGAGTTCTGTTCAAAATTGGAAAGCATATGACTGCCACATACACACGCCTTCCTCTGTATGGACTGTCAGTGTAGGTGTAGTTTATGTAGCCAGAAAGATTGCTCACTGACAAAATTAATTAGGCTAACAGTGAAATTTGGGGCACTCTTTCACTTAAACTCAATAGCGATCGGAACCAGGAACTCGCATCTTCGAAAAGCCCAGTTCCAGCAGAGTTTATTTTTAGAGAGCTCTAACTGCATGCATAACATTACACAGGATGCCCTATTTTAAATGTGTTCTCAACAGACACTGTTTTCACACCCATGTCCAGAGTCACTGGCAGAACGCTTTCAACCTGAGTTACACAGTATCTTTCTCAAAGCCTCACCAAGAAGGAAAATTTGGTTGAAACTGGTTTAAATCTAATATCTGAAGAGGGAGAAACACTGCCTATGTCCCCCAAACAACATGATCAAGACAGAAAAGAAAGCCGTCCAAGCCCCAGCCCATTTGTGGTGTGACCAATCCATCAGCCCACCTGCAAGGACACACACATCAGCAACTCGGGGGGCAAAGTAACGCTACAGTTTCAACAAGCCACTCGCCCTGGCTGGGAATCAGTCCTGGGGAGGTGAGGTGGCATGTATATCCTTAACCCAAAGACAAGAGATAGAAGCGTCAATGACTTAGAAAGAGTAGATGCCTGGAAAAACACACGACCGGAGGGGGGAGGGGAGGGGAATGAAGGGGGGAGGGGAGGGGAACGGAGGGGAAGGGAGGGAATGGGGGAGGGGAGGGGAGAGGGCCTTCGGGTGTCTGGGAGCAGGGGACAGCAGGCTGACTAGCAGGGAATGAAAGTGGGGAGGGAGGGAAGGGCCACGTCACCCAGCGCTTCGGTTCTGTAGGGCTGTGTCTGTTAGGAGAAACAGAGAGACCGGGGGTTTTAAGCAGGAGCAACTTGTTAAGAAGACGTGTGATCGGAAGACGCCGTCCTCGGACCGTGGGAGGGAGGACACACTGGAGGCGGGGGGGGGGGGGGGGGGGAAACGGCTGTGGGGCTGAGCTACTGTAAAAGTCCAGGTAAGATACGGAGCTGAACGGTACCCTGGAGGTAAACTGGGAGGGACCTGGTGATGAATTAGATGGCTTTGGACATGTGGCATCTGATGTGGCCCTGAGTTCCCGAGAGGCAAATGTCATGCGGGCAGCTGGAGGCTCAGGTCTGGGAAGCAGAGGGAGGGTCCTAGAACTCATCTTTGCTCCCTGCTCTCGTCCAATCCTTCTTGAGTCTTTTTGTCTAAGATTCTCCCTCGTGAGCGTGATCTCTTCTGGGGCAGCCCGTCCCCTTAAAGAAGGCTGAAGTGTGTATGATATCAGCCACAAAGCTAAGAGTCATGATCATTTTCCAGCTGTAAATTAGTAACGCCCCAAACCCTTTGGCAATTGATACGTTTAGGTTTTATTTTTTCCTTTGAGAATGGGCAAAAAGGAAAGTTACTTTTCAAGAGCTCCATGAAAAAGACGCTTTCAACGGAAGGGTAGTGGTCACTTTGTTAGCTGTTCTCGAGAAGGGTCTTTTGCGTGGATACATATTTAGTGGCTAACTCCGCAGAGTCCAAGTTCTCCCCGGCACGCCTTTGCCACGGCCCAGATCACGTGGGCGGCCCACAGGACCTCCCGTTCGCCCTCACCTTTCTTCAAAGAGCCGTATTTTCACCCCTGCATCCTGGCGAAATGATTTCCACCAAGCGCCGAGGAATACTGCATATTCCACCCTGATTTCCTAAAAGGCTGGAACATCAGAAACATTTCTTCCCTTTTTGTTAACTACTTCACGCAGACTTCTCAGAGGGTTCCAACCTGTCATCAGTTCTGCTCCTGGCATCCCTGCTAAAATGCACCTGTTGTGCAATTTCAAGATTAAGTGCTTCTTTTTTGCCTCAGTGCAGGTCACCCGTTTCAGTTGTTCTGAAAGCAGCGGACTGATCTTCCCCTCCTTTCTCAAAGCAAACAGGAGAACAAGTAGAGCTCAAGGGTTTTGAAGCAAGGGACTTCCTTGTCAGGGTGTGAAGAAAATGCAGAAACTGGCTGCCTGAATTTTGGTAATTGATAACGAAGAAGGTTCTCTGCATCTCCAAGTTGATTTTGGTTTGTTGAGCCCATTGTTCTGTTATTAAGAACCGTTTACTGGCAATCGCACGCAAACGAACGGCAGGTCTCCCTTCTGAAGATGCTTCACTCAGAGGTTCTGGTGTTAGACCCTGTTGATCCCCAGCACACCGGCTGCCTCAGGTTCAGGGTGGAGACAAAAGCCACAGGGAGCAGGAGTGGGTCCCCAAACCTGCCTCCTCCCTCTGAGGGGTAAACGCCAGAGCTTTGTGGCCTCTGGTACACGTAGCTTCCCACTGGCTTCTGATAAGGACGCAAAGAGCATAGGCCCCCTGGTCTGGTGAAAATGAGGTCCACTGTACCTCTTATTTTATTTATTTATTTATTTATTTATTTATTTATTAACATTTATTCATTTCTGAGACACGGAGCATGAACGGGGAAGGGGCAGAGAGAGAGAGAGAGAGAGAGAGAGAGAGAGAGAGAGGGAGACACAGAATCCGAAGCAGGCTCCAGGCTCCTAGCTGTCAGCACAGAGCCCGATGCGGGGCTCAAACCCACAGACCGTGAGATCATGACCTGAGCTGAAGTCGGACGCTCAACCGACTGAGCCCCCCAGGCGCCCTCTGTTGTACCTCTTGAAGGAAAAACTAGGTGCCATTGATGTCACCCACAGAAAGAAAACCGTGCTCTTCCCTGTGTTAAGCCAAAGTTCTTTACTTAAAAAAAAACAAACAAAAAAAAGGTTTATCTTGGGATCATAAAACCATTAAGAAATGATCGTGAGTAATTTGTGAGGGGGGCTATTCCTTTTCAGTGATGGGAGTACCTGCCCTTTATACAAGGACATCCCCTTCCTGGGCACAAGGTACAAGAGAGAGTGACGAGGGAAGGTCTCCTTAGAGTTACCAGAACCTCAGACACAGGGCACATATCAGCTTGACAAACGCCGAGGACTAAGCAGCAACTACCCAAGAACGAAGCCGAGTGATGTTTTAGGAAGGAGGTCATTAAGAACGCACAGATCTCATGCATTCACAGACTTCTTGTACCTAAATGGACCAGTCTGTTGACTGAAAAAAAGAAAGAATCTAGGTCCCAAGATCTCCATCTCATATCCTTGCCACAGCAATAGTCTGTAAAATCCTCCAACAAACAATACTCTTGTCCAGCACTGTGGTGCCAGGAAATATATCAATACAGTCCTTTCTAACTTAAAAAAAAAATCTTCGTAAAATTCTTACAGATTTCCTGAGCTAAGGGCAGCCCTGGGCCACACAGTTACTCAATTTATTTAAGCAAACGCTGTTCAGAATTAGGGTAGAATGTTGCAGGAAGAGCCTGAAAAATAGGAAGGCGGAAACTGGCAAGCTCTTACCCGGCATTAAACACTCAAAGGCCATCCAGCAAGAGTTAACTGGCAAAACACGGGACAAAGCGTTCAGGTTCTGAAGCTGCGGGTTTTTTGTTTGGTTTGTTTTATTTCACTCTCTTAATGGAAGTGGAGTTCGGAATAAGAATGAAGGTCAAGAGTAAGAAGGGCCTTTGGGAGGTGCCCCCACGTCCTTCGTGCCACCAGCGAAGGGGTTCCATGAGCGACCAGAGAGCCCAGCCCCTTGCCCGTGGTCTTCACAGGTCACGCGGGATGCTTCCCAAACCCCAGACGGGGACAGACTAAGACACAGACCAGATGCTCTTTACCACTTTTAAACTCTTCCGGCTGCCCTCAGCCCTAAACACCGTGGAGGCGACGACGTTTCAGACACTTCTGGTGTCGGCCGTGTGGCCAAATGCTACCACCTGTGATATGTGTGACTCCGGGGACCCTGCCCTTTAACCCTGAAGAGCCCGGACTGGCTGGGCTATGTTGCTGACCGTCTCTGGGGACGGGTGGACTATAAAGCTGATTCTGGAGACGACCCTTCCAGCTGGCCTGGGGGGGCTGTGTCAACTGGGGGGCAGAGGTGCTAGCAGGACCCCAGGTCAGGCCAGGTGGCTCAGACAAGGGAGCAGACAACCGATGCAAGGCTCACCTGGATGACAAGAGCCCCGACCCAACGCACGCGTCATCGTGGGTCACCTGAGATGGTGAGGACGCACCCCGCTGGGAGGGGCTCAGACTGGGACTGGATAGGAGATACTCTGAATGAGGGAGGCAGGTCTAGATACGGTGGGAAACTGGGAATGTTCCAGAATATGAGGAGCACACTGATGTCTGAGACGAGGACAAAAAGCAGACAGTCAGAGGGACTCGGGGAGACCACCTCTGCCATGAGACGAGAGACTGCCAAAGCCCGAGTTCTGGTTTCTGGCCCGCACAACCACTGGTTCCTCGGAACGCTATCCAGTGACCGAGGCTCCCGTCCAGCGTGCTCCTCATTCAGTATCCACCAGGTTCAAACACAGGCATCCGAGTCTACACTTTCCACTCCCTTTTCTTCAGTAGCAGGAATCCCAAAGGTCAACCCTCAGCCAGCGTTCCACAGCAGGGTCCCCACGGGGCTACGAAAAACGCAGGCTCCAGACCCTCCCCTGCCTGTGGCTGCGGTGAGCGTGTGTACGTGGTTAAAACGCTTGCCTGGTAATAACCCCTTGTTTAGGGAACGTCACAGACTCTAGTCCATTAAAGGTTTGCTGCACAGTTCACACTCTGATTCCTTGGATCTCATTCAACTTAAAAAAGAAAAAAAAAACTCTCTTGGTCTTTTAAAAAGTAGTGCTTTACTAATTTTTGATTTGAAGACTAATAAATATACTTTGTAGTTACGTGATAGTTCTGAAACTATGAAAGATTTGATTGAAATCGTAATCTTAAAATACCAACATAATAATCCTCAATTCTAAATTTTGAAGGGGAAAGGGGGGGGGCTAAAAATTAAGCACAGTATTTGGATGATAATGCAAAGGCTTACATTTAATTGCAGCAATAAAAACTCTACTTAAGTCTCAGAAATCTTTTCTTTGTCTTCCAATAACGTGACTTTTCCAATCATAGCTATTATTCTAAAACCTAAGAGTCTAAAATCCAAGGGGCTAAATTCTTTGTTAATACAAATCACTCACAGCCCTTCAGGCTCACGGACCCCACTGTAACTGGGGCTTGACACATTTAGAAGTTTTTTGCTCCTTCCCTTTGACATTTTAATGCACTATCTCCATTAATGTATTTCCACATCGGTGGCTCCCTGCCCATCAGCAGAATTGCGTCATACTGGCTTGAAGGAAAATAATACGGAAAAAGTGCCTTGCTGGCAAACAGCAACGGGGAAAATGAATTATAAATACACCTCCCTAAAGAACAGCTGCCGGCAGACGTGTGTGTATGCGGTGTGCACATGAGACACAGACACCAGCAGCCTGTGTATACCCGAGAGGACAGACTAATCCAGTCGCTTGCAAGCAGAGCCAGCTAGTCCCAAGCAGAGGAACACCACCGGTCGAACTCTCTTCCGAGACATTCGGCCACTTCAGCATCAACACAGGTGAGGTGCTACGACGGATCAAGCCACCTTGTGGCTAACGTTTCGCGGCAGTGAATGGGTGGCAAAGGTTAAAAAATGACGTTAGTTAGAATTCCCAAACTCCTCTTTTACTAGAAACATTCTAACAAAAGTGATTTTGGCCACCCTAGTATTTGGTACGATGTGAGTATTAAAACGTAGGTCTCCAGACTCATGGTTGTGAGAGCAGAAAGATGCCATTCTAGGCAACAATCATAAGACTTTCCAAACGGACTCATTTTTGCTCCTACTTTTTTCCCCTTAAAACTAAGAAGTCTCAGAGTTTTCCTCCTTCTGATGTTCAGTCAGTCCACGGGGGTGTCTTTCGGGGACAGCAGGAGGAAGACGCACGTCGCTTGTACCAGCCTCAGCAGGTGTATGCGCTGTGGGATAAAAGGGTCGGCTCAGAATCCTTACTCTAACGGCTCCGCTCCAGTCACAAGAACGCAAGATGTGGAATCGTTCTCGGGGGGCAGGCAAAGGGTGAAAAGGACAGGGATTCAAACCCACCCATCAGGCAAGCTGTCACCGCATCCCACAAGGGGGGTGGTCGCGGGAGCAAGGACTCAGGCTGCGCGGTGGATCTACAGGGGGACGTGCCAAACACACGTGGCCCATCGGGGAAGCACGGGGCGGGCCAGGGAGCCAAAGTCCAGGCCTCAAGTAAGAAGTAGGATCCCCACCAAGACACTGGCTGATCGCTGGTTTCTAACGGAAGAATTGCCTTTAGACCTGACAGAGAACCGAAATTAAGACGTTTTCCTTTTAAAGGGAAAAATCTATTGAGACAGCACTAAATGAAGGAAGGAAGAGCGGTTAAGACCGGGAGGCAGAGCCGATGCCTGGCCTGTAGCTGACGAAAGGGTCCTGAGCCGGTAACTCGAAGACACTCGTCTCCTCCACCACAAGATCAAGAGGCAGAGGCCTGATGACACCTCAAACCCTTCTAGCTCCAAGACGCTACTGCTCTGTCACCGAAAGTACATCCTCTGGGAAGGGAGAACGGAACACTTCCCTTCTGAGGAAGATACCGTCATAAAGATCTGGGCCAGAACTCTGACGCTGGTCATCTCAAGTCACCGAAGACTCGATTCAAGTTGATATACGGGGGGTGCTGGGGGTGGCAGACTTCAGGGAACCAGGCTGTACCCGGGCCTAAAGGTCTAGGGCTTGTCAGGCCTTCTGTAAGTTCACTGAAGTCGTGCATTTCCCTTGGAGCTCATTCCCAAGAAAACAATCTGGATAACTCTGATATATCCCGATCCACACATCGGCTGTATTTGGCAGAGCGGCCAGCTGTTGGGACACTAGCAGGTGCCACTGGGAATGGATGAATGGAAGCAAAACACACGTCCATGGCTGAGGGAGATTTTCTTGTGTGCGTGTGTGTGTGTGTGTGTGTGTGTGTGTGTGTCCTAGGGTTCGTGGTAATGCTTCTTTAGGAAGCAACAGGCCAAAGTCTCTCCTAAACTTCTGGCCAACTTTGGCTCCCCTCTACAGACAATGTCTCAAGTCTGTCCAGCATGGTCTACAGAGCCAGACTGAGGGGGAAAGTCACCTGCCGTCCCTGAACTAGGCTTTTCATAAGGTCACTGAATATTGCCACCTCTCTCTCATGGCTTCAAAAGAATACTACCTACTAGAAATGCTTTAAAACTAGGGGCACCTGGGTGGCTCAGTCAGTTAAGCAACTGGCTCTTGGTTTCTGCTCAGGTCATGATCTCATGCTCTGTGAGTTCACACCCCACATCGGGCTCTGTGCTGACAGTGCAGAGTCAGCTTGGGATTCTCCCTCCCTCTCCCTCTCTTTGCCCCTCCCCTGCTCGTGTGCGCTCTCTCTCTCTCTCAAAATAAATAAATAAACTTGAAAAAAAAAAAGAAAAAGAAATGCTTTAAAACTAAACACAGCAATGCATTTTCTGAATAAAGTCTCTCTGTGTATGGCGGGCAGGGCATCTTGCAAAAATATTACGTGTAACTTATTAATTCCAAATGATTAGATGAGATCACACAGCTGGTCGAGTACCCAAGCAATAAGAGTCACCGTATTCTACCGTAAATCCTCTGATAATCAAAAGGAATTCCTTCACTCGAAAGGTCGAAATGAAAAAACCCGATTCTGTTTCTTCACTTACTCAGTGCAGCAGGTGGGTTTTACCCTTAAAAAACAAAGTAATAAGATGGCTTCCAATCAGTCACGCCTGTGTGTTTTCCTCTGTCCCGTCTCACACGCAACGAGCTGAGAAAGCCTGGAGCATAACTGCCATAATCCGTCATTTCTCACGGAGAGCTTTCGGGTTCTAATAGCACACGCGTGCACACACACTCACGCGCTACACTTTTGTCACTAATCTGTCTTTTTTCAGGTTCCTTCAGAAGCTCCGGGCCCTGAGGGATTCTGACTTGGGAAAGAAGTCATTTTAACAAACTCTGCGAATGCTGTGTTTCTGAAAGGCTGGAGCCACTTCTTCCCCCAAACAGACACTGACATTTAGTGAACCGGTTTTTCAAACTGCCGACCTGACTTCCACCCGACAGAGCCACCAACGGGGGACGAAAACGACAACAGAAGCAAAAACATGAGTTCGCTGCCACGAGCTGTTAAGTAAAGCAAAAGCATGTTGAAAACCAAATTTCTTAACCCACAGCGCTAAAACATGTACTCTGCATGTTTTCTCACATTCAAGCTTCTGCTTAAAAAAAAAAAAAAGGCACAACAGGTTATATGTACTTGCAAAGTGAAAAGGAAGGAAGGTTTAAAATAGAAATAAAACTTTCTTTTCTTTCCTTTTTAGAAAGAATGCTGTAGACATGAAAGGCAAAAATCAGAGCTAACAGGGATGGGGCCACAGAGATGAGCCTTCGCCAAGTGCGCTTTATAAGATTTACGAAGAGTAACTCCAACATCTATCTTTTTCTTATTTTTAATTAAAGAGGAGGTGTTGTTTTCTAAGGAAGCTATCTGGATGCTGCTGGCTGAAACGCAGATTTGATCTCCTCGTGCTGGTTAGCTAACATTGATTTTCTGCCCCAGTGGAAGAGATTTTACTCTGATGCATGCCATTTAAATTCATTTTACACAGCTGCTTAATGTGGCTTGGCAAGGCACAGCCAAACTAGCTTTGTGGGTCTAAATAGGACTCCAGAGTTGGTAAAGGACAGATCCTATGGATTAGCAGCTGATGAGGAATGCTTTTCTCCCCCTACTGTTATCTTCCTACTGACTCATGAAGTGACCTTGAAGGTACCACAAGAAGGGAAAAAAGAGGAAAAGACATCTTCCCAAAAGAAGTCTGCTTACCTAATTATATTTGTTATTTCATTTTTAGGATTATGTTTACAAAATTCTATATTTGTTGGCCCACATTTAGGACCGTGTTTACAGGATTTAGAACTCTCACCTGCAAAATTATCGTTTGCTCTCGCTGTCTAAATAAATGTATACCGAATACAAAACTAGTGACAGGCTCTCTGTTACGTATTCATAACAAGCAGTAAAAGCATAGTTCTAGAAGTTTAGTCTTTAAACAAAGCCAGCTGACTGTTCTCTGTTTTATTTGAACCAAAAATGTGGTGTGTTTCTACTGAAACTACTGAACAGCATTCAGTCTACGTAGGATAATCTTACCATTGCGACATGCAAAACAGTATCAATAATAACATTTCTGCTAAGTAAATCGCTCAATAACGATATGCTTTAAGAGCACTTATGAACCTAAAAATGGTGACAGCCTGTTGCTATATAGCTTTGCAGTAGGAAAAAAGAAAGCTACTTTTTGTTGCTGTATGTAATTCCTGTGTCGAAATGGATAATAATATGGCAACACCATGTTTCGAAAGAAAATTCTGCGTTGGATTATTTGGTTGACTTTTTCTGGTGACTTCAATATTCTAAAACTCCTTGGGAGAAGGAAAGAATAGAAATCTTTGGCACAGGTATCTGCTCAGGGAGGCTGGAAAGAATCCCCTCCTAAGTCCTATTAATAACCTAAGTCCTGTCTCCTGCAGTGGGTCTCTCGTCAAACGCGGCCGCTGCTCTCTGAATTCAGGGGTGTGTGTGCGTGTGTGGAGCGGGTCACTGTCGTGGCAGAGATGACAATAACACAGTCATGATCACGGTGCTACACAACACAAGTTCCCAGACAACAGAGGGACGACAATGGGGGAGATCACGCCAGAGCAGGTGGCTTCATTACTTTTACGGAGATACAAGTTTTTCTTTCCCTCTCAGGCATGAAGGGAACAAGCCATGCCAAAAGCCATGCAGAGACAGGATCTGGGGGACAGCATGCACGCTCCCACCGCACTACCACAGTACCGTTCAGAAGAGTGAAGAACAAAACAGAACAAAACGAACCAAACCCCCGAAACAAACAAAAAGGAACGAAAAGACAACCCCCTCTGGGATGGATCTCCTCTTAGGTCTTTCGCTTTCTTGTTCTGGGTGTTCCTTTCGCAGCCAGATGGCACGTTCATTAACAGTTTCAAAAAAAAAAATGCCCAGGTCCCGCAGCAAGTCAGGGTATGTTGCTACCTACCCGTACTGGTCAGGCTGGTGCATCATGGGAGCCTGAGAGTTGCCATAGTTGGGGTGCTGGGAAGAAAACATGGGGCGTCCGCCAGCCCCAGACTGGCTGGGATAAGCAGGCGACCTAATGTATGGTGGCCTAAAGCAGAACAGAAGAACAACTTCTTTGGATTTGTTCTGTAGACAAGTACGAATCCCCCTGTCCATCATGTCACCTCCACACATAGGTGCGGGGGGGGCTACAGAATGTGGCATAATACTCTGTACCGTGCAGCTGCCTGGGAGGGGAGCTGGAGAACATTCCTTAAAAAGGGGGGGGGGGAGCGGGGTGAAGGACAGGGCAGAGGAGAGAGAAAAGTGAGATTCTCAGATGTAATCTCAGTTTACGCTGCTGAAGTGGAGCTTTGACTTCGGTACAAGCCAAAAAATACACGGGCCCTCGCTGAAAACGGGCAGTGTGTGAAGGCAGGGCTTTGGAACTGCCTCCTGGTCAGAAACAGAAAAGGAAAACGCATGGATGTGGATTTATACGTTAATTTATACAAAATGATATATAAACTGATTCAGGAAGGGAGCATAGCAAGACTTTTTTTATCAAGCAATTATGTCTTAATTATCTGTGGTTATCTTCTCCCCGGGCCGCTATCCGAGGCCTCATCGTCCAATGCAGTCAGGTACTTTCTACTTGAAAATAACTTGTGCTTCAGGAGGTGCAACAATGGACAATTAACCCTAAATTAGAGCTTCAACTGGACCAGGCAAACCAGTTTTCAGGTTTATTAATACATTCCCTAAAGTCTGTGAGGTTCAGGTTAGTATCTGGGGTTCAGGAAATTTTAAGTAATTATAATGTGGATGAGAGAGAGAGAGAGAGGATGATTGATTTTCCTTTTGATTCCTCAAGGGAAATTTATTTTTATTTGGAGCAAACAGGGAGACTGAAGGGGTCCCTAACATTCCCCAAATAGCAGCTTTCAGAGGAAAAGTAACAAAGGACACATTTAAACACACACATACACACACGCACATTTTTCTTTCCCTTTGACAAAAATCTGATTCCTCTATCTTTTCTTCTGAAGATACCGTAACTTCAGACATAGCTGTCAACGTGCTTTGTTTTAAAACATATTTTAACATATGCTAAACGTAATTTAAAACACATTCATAAGTGCTTCCTTTAAAACTAGTCACTTCGGTCATAAATTTTTAATTAAGTACGTTATTTTTATATAGGTTCAATATTTGCTTCAATCATTTTAGAAATCAAGATTAAAAACAAGTGATTGAGGCTAAAGCCTTGCTCTATCAACTTAAACTTTATGAAATATTATCTTTGCTTTATTAACCACATTTTGGTTTGGACAGAGAGGTATGCCCAGAGAAATAAAATATAAGAAGATGACATCTATAAATCTCACACGTATACATTTAGACAAACACACACGATACAAATATGTGCATAGACGAGGTTTCTATTTTATAAAGATTTTTATGGTGGGGTAAAAAAAAAAAAAGAAAAAAAGAAGGTGGTTCTTTTTCAGTGTTTTCGATCTTAAAAGCCTAGTTTTTCAGGCTTCACACTTTCCTGCCTAAACCTAGCTGTTCTAAACGGAACCATGAGATATGCCACTGCTCTGGGCTGGTTATAAGGACTCCTCGCAGTCATTTCAAAGAACCTCCCACAACTCAGATTCCTTCCTCGATGTCTCCCGGAACGTGTTCTGTCGTTCACCTGTCTGTACTTTGCGGTACAGAAAACATTAACACCGAAGGAACGGCCGAGCAAAATCGCACTCCACTGCTCCCCCCCACCCCCCGCCCCGGGTGACCCGGGTGACGATGTAGCTCTGTGCTCAGCACGTGCTCACACGTCCGCACCCAGACCACCTGCCCCGACGGCATACCTGCTTTGTGCCGAGTTTGCAGCGGCCTGCATCACTGCGGCAGCTGCCTCCTGTGCCTTACGGTTCACGGTTGGCATCGGTGGCCCCATTCCTGGCCCTCCCTGCTGGGACATGCCGGGAGAGCTGGGGGTCATGCTGCTCATATTTCCAGGAAACGGCCTGTTCTGCATCCCAGCTGATGGCATTCGTCCCAGGGGCATAGCACCACACGGCTGGCTTGGCCCTTGTCCGTGCATCTGGTTGTTGGCATTGATGCCCATGCCGGGCCCTGGGCCGCTGTAGCTCGCACTGGGCACCCCACTATACGTTGGGGGTCTGGAGTAGTTACCTAAACAAAAAGTAAACACAAATTGAAGCCTTTTACTTAGTATCTGTACTTGTGAGGACGGCCACAAGAAAGACTTCTCGTCCAACAGTGTGATCAACACAGAATATCAGCCATGACCCTTATTAACCCTTCCCCTGCTGGCACCGACGAGGCGGGCTGTGGCAAAATAAGCTATCTTGGCACATTCCAAGGCAAAGAGCCACGCAGGCCCGCTGAGAGAGGGAGGGGACAATCAGGCTGATCATTAAAACAACCTATGCACAGGCGAGGGATATGCTAGCAGTGAGTGTTGGTGCTTCAACACACCCAACGTTCACATTTCTGCGTTTTACCCCAGAATTATTTCAACCCCTAGTCCTTAGGAACGTGCCGCTGAGACTGCATGACTACCCCACTACTGCATGCGGCAGTCATGACAAAGGGCCAGAAAGACGGCATGTAAGACAAAATGCACATCTGGTCAAGATTATCCTCCAAAACCCCACAGGAGGGGTCACATGGAAACTCAGCATTGGTCCAGCAAAGCAACCAGTTTTTCTCTGGTGTTGGGAGCAGGGTTTTTGTTTTGTTTTGTTTCCGCCTTGAGCATCAGATAAAGCAGCTCGCTTGTGCTTGGTGCCATGTCCTCGGAAATATGGTTTCACGTACTAGCACGACAGTCAACGCGGTGAAGGGGTGGTGGCATCCGGGGGGGGGGGGCAGACAGACCCCCCCGAGCCCCCATTCACGCTGGCGCATGCGCTCGCAAGGAGAGCAGCAGCCTCAAGGACCCCAATTATTTCAAAAGTTTTCTCTCTCCTTCCACACCTTTTACTTTGACCGAGTGTACATACATTAAAGGCATAAGTAATGTCGTTCCAATAATAACAATTGCAGAGAGTAACTGCTGAACCGTACTGTGTTTGACATGCTGGGTTAAGTGCTTTACATCAATGGTTTCGTTCGCTTCTCCAATAACCGTATGAAATACATATATAAATGACCATGATCCCATTTATAAATGAAGAAAATCAACAGCTAGTAGGTTAGGATTCAAGCTCCAGCAAAAACAGGTTCTAGGACCCATGTAATTAACCAGTACGATATGCTGCTTTCTCACAAATGATTATTGAAACAAATGTAAAAAGCATTTGCGGAATATGGATAAGCTTTTCTCAATCGATCCTTACTGCTTTCTGGAAGAGCCTCCTTGTCAAAATAACGTAACTGTTTTAGGCACAGGGGATATAAAATTAAATACAATTCAATTCCTACACTCAAGCTGCTCACCGTGTGTGCGTGTGTGTGTGTGTGTGTGCGCACGTGTGTGAGGTGTAGCAGCAGTGATAAGACAAGAAAAAGTATGAATGCAAAACCAGAAAGATAATGTACTGTTAAAAGTGCAAGAGAATGGAGAGCAAGTCTGCTTGAGGGGGGAGGGGGTCAGCGTGACAGTGTAGTTCAGCGAAGATTTCTTTGCTGGGCCGTGGCCTCAGGAACCCGTGGGGGGCAGGCCCTGGGACCTGGGAGCACTGGTGCTGAGTGAAGGCTCCACACATACTAACTACCAGACCTCAGCTCATTCTCCTCTTTCCTTTCCCATCCTCTTCTCCACAAAGCAAAGATTATCACCTCTAATATGGTCTGCTTGAGGAGTGGTTGCTAGGGTTCAAGGGCATAAAGTATGTAAAGTATTGCAAACACAGAGTCAAAATGGTAGGGGTTAGATACCTGAGTGGCGAGTAAGGCAGAAGAGAGGACAGCGTGCACACGGCACAGCCAGCCAGAGAGCAAACGATCTCCAGATAAGTCACGGAGGAGCTCTGTGTGGCTGGGACGGGGCCCCGGGGGAAGAGGTCAGACCTGCATGGTCTCATGTTCCAGGCCGCCAAGTGTAGGGTTTATTTGGAAGATAAGGAGGAGCTTCCCCAGGTTTTCCAGCAGAAACTGGATTTGACTAGTAAAAATATCAAAAGCAAATACTTGATATTTACTATGTGCTAAGCTCAGTTCCAAATTCTTTGCATTAACTCACTTGATCCTTGTAGCAGGCCCAAGAGGCCCCTATTATTACACTGCTCATTTTAGAGATGAGGGACCTGAGGCACGGGACGTTGGGGAGCTTGTCTCGAGGTCAAGTGCCCGACGGGCAGAGGAGCCACGGTTTGCACTCAGGTAGTCTGTGTGTGCAGTTCAGAGTCCAGGCACATCACACCGCCGTGCAGCCTCTCAGATGCTTAAGGAAAAACCACACTTACGTAACATATCATCACGACAGGAGAACCAGGTTTTCTTAAGCCCACACATGTAAAGCAGCATGACCTACAAATCCACAAGAGATCCGTGGACTTTCAACACTGACTGGGTACTTGCTCTCTGTTAGGTGCATCACATGAGCTTTCTTATTTGGGTGTCGTGAAGAGTGTTATTTATTGCAGATGGTACGGAAGCCACCATTCACTAGGACCATGGGCCGCCACACTCTCTGTAAAGGGTGGGGCAGTAAATAGTTTAGACTGTATGGGGCAAGACAGTCTCAACTCAACTGCCTCTGTGGCTCCGACGTGGCCAGAGGCGCTATCTCCACAAATGGAAGCGCCTGTGTTCCAATAAAACTTCATTTACAGACACAGGTGGTGGGCCAAAGTGGGCCATAATCTGCTGGCCCCTGCTATAGACCAATCTTGGGACAAACTAATGAAGTGCTCCACCAGCACGGAAAGCGACTTGTTAAAGCCAGATTTCTTTGACCCCGGATGTCCTCTGGAAGGCTAAAGAAAGTCTAAAGAGGAATAACAGAGGGAGGCACTAGCAGTTGAAGGAACTGGAAAATGGAGAGAAAAACAAAAGAGAATAGAGGGAACAGGAGAGGTTTGATGTAAATTACTTCAGGACCACCGAGTTACATGCGGGTGGGTCTTTTATGGCCAGCTCCTCAAATTTAAACTGCCTTCTCGTAAGACGACACTCTGCCTTTGCAGAAACAAACGTATGCTGTTTCCAAGTAAAAGGTAAAACATTCACTGTTTATCAATTTCAAAGTTCTTTATAAAAAGTTCTTGTTTCAGAGTCTCCCACCCCACAGGACCCCACATAAGGTCCCCGTCTGTCTTCCCGTCACAGCATCTTGGTGGAAAGGGCACCTTATGCCTCCCCGGCTTGTGAGGGACACGGCGCGGTGGGCAGGCTGCCGTCCTGCCTCTTCCCACGCCTCCTCAGAGCGCAGTCCTCAGAACGCGTCTCTGGGGGCAGAATTAAGATTTCTCCTCTCCGCCCTCACTGACCTCACACGCCCTCACTTCCAGACAGCCCGATAACATCAGTGAAGACAGGGCTCTTTTTTGGCTCTTGCTTTTATTAAAAATAAATCGACTCATTCACAGCTCGAATGCAAATGAAATTAATTCACATACTCATTCGATTACCAGTTCCCACCCTCCCCCAACACTTGGTAAGTGACTCATTTGGTAAGAAACCTTACTCAGTGAAAACATATGTACCCTTTGCTTTCGAAGGAAATGAAATAACACTTTAATCTTGTTTTAGAAAACAAGCATTTAGACATGCTTATCTCAGACTATACCCACAGTGCGGTTTTATTAGAGAAGAAGGTTCCTGATTTTGTTGAACTCTGCTTATGGGGGGAACAGAGAAATTCCGTCACACTGGGTTCCTGTACTTGGGGTTTAACCGGCAGGCAGGAGCTGTACTTTAATGATCCCAAAGGAAAGAAAGGATGGCGATGTTCGGTTACCCTGGACCCGACCTCATCTATCTCATTCGTGGCGTGTGCGAAAAAGAGCTGTGTTTCCGTGGCTTTGCTCAATTCAGCAGCCAGGCGGCGTCCTGCCATCGGGCGGTGGACGTGCTGGACCACGACCACCAGGCACACCCAGACATGCACACAAAAGCACTTGTGCTTAGAAAGGCCCGTTGAGTACCGGGCTCCCAATCTAATTTTCCTCAATCAGTTGGGTTGATTCCATGAATCGGCACTCAAAAGCACACGTCAAGGGAATATGTTCTAATTATAGAGGCCTCTACTTGGTGGAAGAAATACAAAGTCCCCTTTTCTTCTCCTTGAAACTCTAAAGACTTTCCTCATTAAACTCACATGCCTGGATAAAAATGCTTTCTAAAGGCTTTAAATGGCTTAAGAGGCAGCGATGGACAAAGCGCAGGCTCTAGAATTTGGGTCTGAATAGCGGCCTGACCTTGGACAAGTTACTTAACCTGTCTGCACATCAGTTTTGCCATCTGTAAAGTAACGAGAGTAGTGGGGAATAGGTACGGAGGGACTAGGACAGCGCCGAGCACGGAGTCCCCTAATAAACGACAGTTGTTACTACCGCCATCATCATCGACGCTCATAACACCCTCAACAGCCACTGATCATTGATGATCTTGTCCCCATAGTCTTTTAAAAATGCGTGGAAGGAGTGAAAAAATGATTAATGCCCCCGCCTTGCCCACTCGATAACGTATCTTTCTCCTCCAAATAAATAAAAACCAAACACGTAAGCCAAGCAAAATATGAGAGGAAAAGCCAGGAATGAGAAGTGCAATCTTATTTCCATGTTTCTCTAATAGATTAGTAATTTGTTGGCACTGGCTTTGACAGAAAACAGATGGATCCAGCATTAAGCACAATGAAGGCAGCAGATGCTGGTCCAGCCCACCTCAGCTGGACGGGTCTGGCAGCCAAGTCCGAGAGCTCACGGTTTTCAAGTGGGTTCATCTTGGCACACCAGCTTTGGAAAATCGGTCGCCGAATAAATTCAGATTTCAACCTACCGGGAGTTATAGTCAAGCGCCAGAGAGAGGAAGCGGGAGCTAGACTCTATTCAAGTCACCATGATTATTTCAGGGGAAGTGCAGATAATTCTGTACCTGACTCTGGAATATTTAAATTTGCTAGTTACAATCAATATTCCAAGCTTAGCGCTTTTATTGAACTATTAAGTGTTTCCACTCACATATGAAGTTTTGCTTCTCCGTTTCACCATTCAACAAATTATTTATGAGTAACTTTTACAGGCAAGGCTCTCCATTATTCCCCCATGCTGTGGAGGATACAATGGTGCCCAAGTCACAGAACCGACACTTTACCCCGAGCAGGAGAAAATAAAATGGATAATTAGCAATGTATTATGATAAACATGTTTGTGAATGAGGGCTAAATACGCATTTACCTCGTTGTTTAGTTAATAACGTTCGCTACTTTTCGCAGCTGTCTACTACATAATATGATTTTAGGTCATGTCTAGAGATAGAATTTACGTACAATAACAATCCTGTGTAGTTCCATAACCACCACGATGTGGGTTATTTCTACCATGATGAAAAAACCCTGCCATTTTGTGGTCATTCTCACTCCCTCCCCCTCGTGGGAACCACTGATCTGATTTCTGTTCCTCCAGCTTTGCCTTCTCCACGATGTCATATAGAATCATACAGCATGTGGTCTTTTTGTGTCTGGCTCCTTTCCCAAAGCACCACGCTTTTGAAATTCATCATCCACATTATTGCACACATCAGTGGCTTGTTCCCTTTTGTTGCTGAGGAGCATTCAATTCTGTGGACATTTGAGTTGTTTCCAGTTTTTGGCGATATGAACAAAGCCGCTAACATTTGCACACAGGTCTTTGTGTGGACATAGGTTTCATTTCTCTTGGCAGAACCCTAGGGATGAGAGAGTGCCAGGTTGAAGGCTAAGTACATGTCGGGCTTTTGAAGAAACCCTACCACAAAATGTGTAAGTTCAAAAAAAAACACGTAGGAGTTCTAATTGCTCTACATTGTTGATATCGCCAACGAAAAAAAAAAAATTAGCGGGGCGCCTGGGTGGCTCAGTCGGTTAAGCATCCGACTCTTGGTTTCGGCTCAGGTCATGATCTCATGGTTTGCGAGTTCAGGGTCCGCATCGGGCTCTCTGCTGTCAGCGCAGAGCCTGCTTCGGATCCTCTGTCCCTTCCTTGTTCTGCCCCTCCCTTGCTCTCTCTCTCAGAAATAGACATCAAGGGGGTGCCTGGGTGGCTCAGTCGGTTAAGCGTCCGACTTCGGCTCAGGTCATGATCTTGCGGTCCGTGAGTTCAAGCCCCGCGTCGGGCTCTGTGCTGACAGCTCAGAGTCTGGAACCTGTTTCAGACTCTGTGTCTCCCTCTCTCTGACCCTCCCCCGTTCATGCTCTGTCTCTCTCTGTCTCAAAAATAAATAAACGTTAAAAAAAAAAAAAAAAGAAATAGACATTAAGAAATAGAATGATTTTGAGCATTTTTCACATGCTTATTTGCTGGTTACCGTATTTCATAAGATCCTTTCTGTGTTAAAAAAAAAAAAGTTCTATTTCAAAAACCTTTCAACCCCACCTTTTTACACAGGCTGATCACACAATGCTGCTCTTTGGGCACCACCTGATCGAGTAGATAGGAAGACCACAAATGCAGGTTCAAAATGAAAGCTGACTTACCCCCAGTTGCATTAAATCCTACCACTGGTGGGAATGAATAATTTGTTTTTGGAATCAATACGTATGGGTACCATATTTTTTCCCTAAGTCAACATGCATTTTCAAGTCTTCACCATGTACGAGAAGTGACCATATTGCACAAAGCTCGGAACAGAGGGGGAAAGGCCTACTTTGGGTTCAGAGTTTCACTTTTGGTAGTTTTTTCTCCATATGTTACAAAAATGGACCCCTTCAAAAATTTAATTATACAATAATGCAAGTTCAGTACAGTGAGTACAAGAGCAGAGAGAGAAACAGACAAAGGTGATCCTTCGTTTCACCTCCCAAAGGTAATTTTTTTTTTTTTTTACTGATTTTTTAAAAAAATTTTTAACATTTATTTTTAAGAGAGAGAGAGAGAGACACGGGGCGCCTGGGTGGCTCAGTTGGTTGAGTGTCTGACTGCCTCAGATCATGATCTCGCGGTCCATGAGTTCGAGCCTCACGTCGGGCTCTGTGCTGACTGCTCAGAGCCTGGAGCCTGCTTTGGATTCTGTGTCTTCCTCTCTCTCTGCCCCTCCCCGCTGGTGCTCTCTCTCTCAAAAATAAAATAAACATTAAAAAAAAATAATAAAAAGAGAGAGAGAGAGAGAGACAGAACACAAGAGGGGGAGGGGTAGAAAGAGAGGGAGACACAGAATGTGACGCAGGCTCTGAGGTGTCAGCACAAAGCCCGACGTGGGGCTCGAACTCATGAACTGTGAGATCATGACCTGAGCTGAAGTCGGACGCTTAACCAACTGAGCCACCCAGGCGCACCCCCTAAATAGTTCTTAAGGGCCTCTTATGTGCTAGCTCTGGGCTAATGGCTGGGGATTCAGCAGCGAATGAAGGCAAAAAGCCTACATTCTGGTGGCAGAACACAGGCAAAGGAGCAATCCTAGAAGACGTCGTATGGCTCTAAGTGCTATGAAGAAAGACAAAGGGAGATTTATACAGCGTGGTGAGGGAGGTGTCCGTGGGAAGGCGACTGAGGAGAGCCACTCCCGGGAAAGGAGCTGTGCATGTGTTGGTGGCCTCTCAGCAAGGAAAAGTGGATCCTCAGAGAAACAACGATCACTGAGGCTGACATCACACACAGGCCCAGAAGACATACGGACACAGCCAGATGCCAGTATCGGGCTCCAGGGCAGTGAGTGAAGGAGAAGGCATAGGCCCTCAAATAGTACGGGTACAACTGTCTGCTACGTGTGACCTTCAGAAAGCCACTTCTTACTCCCAAGGTCAGTTTTCTCATCTGTAAAAAGGGTATAATACAGGATTAGCTATCTTACGTGGTTGCTGTGGGGGAAAAATGATAATAACTAACTACTGTTGGACAAGGACAGTCCATAAATAGAATCTTTCAAGGAACACAGAGAAACTATTCCAATATTAATAGGTTTTTAATCAGTGAAGTTACCTTTTTATGTATGCATCATATGTGTAA
This sequence comes from Panthera uncia, assembly GCF_023721935.1. Classification (NCBI taxonomy): domain Eukaryota; kingdom Metazoa; phylum Chordata; class Mammalia; order Carnivora; family Felidae; genus Panthera; species Panthera uncia. The sequence goes on along the minus strand of NW_026057580.1, from coordinate 109,247,229 downwards.
TTTTATTTTCATGATGCACAGATATTCAAATTTATTTCTCAAACCGAGTATAAGAAAAAGCGCTTACATTAAAAAGGTATGACCTCAACTCAGTAGTCAAATTTAGTATCAAACAGTGAAATCTCTCTGGTAAGAAATGAAAAAGTGTCAGAGTCACCGCTGTCACACATTGCAAACGCACCTCTGTCCTCCCCTGGGCTCCAGAGTCCTTGCGCCCTGTGCTCTCAAGCGTCGAACAGCGCCCCCTGGAGGGAGAGCGCTTACCTGCTTCCCCTGATGGCTGAGGGACTCAGATCCGTCACCTGTGATTCAATAAGGCCATTTCTTTTCGGACGTTTGAAAAAAGGGCAGAGCTGTGGGCCCTGGGAAAAGGCTAAGATGTAAAGTAAAGCTGAACGTGCACATCCTGTTGTCTCTACAGTGCTGTCCATGGCTGTCGTGACCAGGAGCTGTAGAGGAGGGCCAGCCCACCGGGATGAGATGAGCTTACTCAGCAAGGGCAGTGCCTCGCGGCACTCCTGAGTGCTGTTGATTTTAATTGGCAAGGTAAAATAGTTTCACACCAGTCCAAGTTACAGCTGCTTTGTGTTTTTCTTTTCTTTTTTTAATTTTTCCTTTTTTAAATTTTAAGTGGTTTAAATTCCCAGGTTTTGATAAAATTGTGACGATCATCAGTCCGTTGAGAAAAATTCATGCGTAAACCTTGTAATGCGAAAGCTGAATTTAAGCATCAAAAGAAGAGGGCGTTAACGGTCTTTTGCTATAAATGACCTACTTCAATTTCTGTTTTCTTCTCCGGTCTTGGGGAGATGAAGATTTGGAATATTTCTTTAACAACAAAACAATATGGAATACGGAACTGAACACGTGCAGGGCACTGCAGATTTAACCATAAAATAAGGTTACGGTAATAAACTTGTCACACGCAGCACAACCGGATTCCGGGGGAGAAGAAACCGAGTTAACCAAACGGAGGGATCTGCACAGAGACCAGCCTTCCGAAAGCCAGAGAAGAGGATGTCGTCAGTCTGCAGCACTGTCCAGGGGGACGTGTGAACCCATGTGGCAGACACATTTCACCTCTGTGGGAGAGAGGCTGAATTCAGCTTAATTCAATAATAAGACTGCGATTCTGGACTTGGAAGAGTGGAGACTGACATCCTGGGTCGTGGTGACACTAAGGTCGCTACTACAAGGTACTGAGTGGACTGCTCCCTACTAACATGCATTCTTCCTCTGCAGCTGAAACAGTTGTAAGATGATCAATGTGTAATTTGCTAGTTTGGAGCTGCATTCATTTCAACTAGGTATGATTTGGAGTTTTCTGAATTCATTGAGAAACTTATGTTAATGAAAGGAGAAGGAATATTTCAAATGGCATCTATTTTAGAAAAAAAAAAAACCCTTTAACTTCTTTGGAAAAAATACCTTAAAAAAATTTTTTTTTGATGTTTATTTATTTTTAAGAGACAGAGATCAGAGCACGAGCGGAGGAGGGGCAGAGTGAGAGGGAGACACAGAATCCAAAGCAGGCTCCAGGCTCCGAGCTGTCAGCACAGAGCCCGACGCGGGCCTTGAACTCATGAACCAGGAGATCATGACCTGAGCTGAAGTTGGACACTCAACCAACTGAGCCACCCCGGTGCCCCAGAATAAATACCTTTTATCAAGTAATTTAGAAACAAAAGGCCCATCAGACTCATCTGATTGAAAGTTCCCTGCTTCCTAAGACCCACACTATACAAATTAAGGCATAAACCCAGGCCTGCTTCAGGGTACAAACCTGGGAAAAAGCTGTATGTGGTGGTGCAGACCCTGTCATACAAGTGAGTGAATAACTGAGGGGAATCTAAGCTCAGAATTATTTAGTTGCCCAAGGAAATACTGCTATTTAGAGCAAAATTAAGCCTAGACCCCCACTGCCCGCAGTGACAAATGTGCAAAAAGTATTTGTGGACAGTCCGTGTGACAGACACTGTTTTAGAGAACACAAAAACAAGACAGTCTTTGTTCTTAAGAAACATGAAGGCGAAATTTGTTTCAGCAATCTTTCCCCCAAATTCATTTATTAATAATTAACGTGTCAATTACATAATTCCATTCTATTTATTAAAGCAAGTCTCGTGGCCCTACTTGCAAACACCTCGTAAGGGTAGTTATTATATGTGCTTGCCTGAAGGTAGAAAAGTGCTATTTCATAAAATACACTGCAATTAGACATTTTCACACATTTAGATTGGACTCATTCCATTTGCATATGTAATAATGCAGACTTTAGTAATATACATTTCTAAAAAATTTCCTTCTTCACTTCATAGAAACTTTTTTCTTAATCTCTAGTATCTTTGATGTGTTTCCAAGCCTGAATTCCCCAAATGCTCCTCGTTCCTTGAAGGCAAGTAGTTTGTCTTTTGGTTTCCCCAGTGGCTTTCTGAATGAATGAACCAGCAAGGAGGGTACATCTATGGCGTGGGAAATAACACCCCAGTGACTATGTGAGTGGCCTCTGAAATCTCCCTTGGTTTGAACCCAGGCCCTGTCACCTACTAGCTGTGAGATCGTGGGTCAATTACTTAACCTGCTCATTTGCAAATGGGGACAATGTGAGAGCTTCCCATTAATTAAGCAAATGGGTGAGTCTGCCCGAATTTGAATCCTGGCATGACCGTGGCGTATCCTGGTGAAGCTGTCTCTGTTTCTCCATCTGTCCAGGGGTAAATGGTACCCGTCCTGTAGTATGCCGTGAGGATGAAGTGAGTTAATCTATGGAACACACTTCAAACAGGACCCAGGGCACAGTAATGGATGTCGGCTGTTACTACTAAATAACAATTTTGCAGAAGTCGTTTCTGACAGTAAGAAGACTTAAAAAAAGATCGTAAGGTATTTTCCTCTGAGATCTCTTCAAAACAAAACTAACAGAGAAGACACTCATCCAGTTAGGAACAGAAACAGAAGATGAAAATAATGGCCTCTGTGGCTCACACACAAGTGATTCTTTTCAGAGATGTTAAAACACGTAGCATGAAAATGCAAGCTGAATGTCTGATGACTAATTTGAGTAGCTAATTAAGACAAGGTAGAATAAAATACTTATTTTGGGTCCAGTTTAAAAAGATCAAGTTTAAAAAGATCAACAAAGAGAGAAATGCAAAGGTAAGGACACTTACTGAATTGAGTAATTGTGTTACAAGCGCTAATTTCCTGTCATTTAGTGCTTGCTGGGGAAAGGAGAATACAATAAGGAAAGGCCAACAATTCGGAGCTGAAGGCAGAGTCCCAGGACACTGATTTTCAGCACACGGCATTTGGAGCCAGTCAAGGAACCCAGGAGGAGGCACAGCTCGGGGTGGACAAGAGCAAGCTATCACTCGGGAGAAGGAATGACAGAGAGGACAAATCTGAGGGCACCTGTTTTCAAAATGAAGAAGTGTTGAGTATGGAAATGATCTTCCATATTCTAAATGGTTTCTAATATCAACCTGAACTCAGTATTTATGCCTGAAAATAAATCCCTTCTTGACCATATAACCAAAGTGTGATGTGGTGGGTCCAGTGGGCCGCATGGATATAAAAGGCTTCAGACAAGAAGCAAGATTTAGACTTGTAGAATATTAGAATTGGAAGCAAATTCTAAAGTAACACGATCTAATTTTCTCATTTTCTAGAGGAAAGGTAATTCCCAAAGAGTAAGCAATTTTCCAAGGACACTCAGCAGTTTGGATGAGAACCCTCACAGGTTCAGTGTTCTTAAATTATGAATCTTAATGTTCAATTATTCCGGAAAACTGAGGGTTTTACTCAGAGAAGAAATCCATTCTATAGAAATTGCCTTTCCTGCTATTAACTCCAATAGCATAAACACTTTCTTAGCTCTTCACAAAAGACTCCTCAGACAGTCAAGCTTCCATCTTCCCTTATTATGAGAACAGTAGAGGATGAGGTTGCAAGAGTGAATTATTTAAGAGAAGACAGACCAATTTTCAAGATTATAAGAAGCCCTTGTGAGTGTTAGCGGTCAAGTCCCAGACCTTTAGCCACTCCCAATTCTGGGAGCACAAGCCTGACCTGTCTCCAGTTACATGCTGAGCACAAGTCCACATTTTCTGTGTATATCACAACTTACAGACTGCTTTTCTAACTTTCACTAAAGTTTCCTTCTTTTCACAACAGCCAAGGAAGCCTTGAAGACGCCCGCTGAGAGGAGTTGGTGAGCGGGTGTGCTCTCTCACAACCGGGTGACTCACTGACCTGCCTTAGGTCAGCAACAAACTTCTTCGTGCCGCGGCTTCCTGGGGCTGACAGGGAACAGGGCAGACTTACTGTCAACTGGGACCTGAACTCCTAGGGCCTACTGAAATTAAGATCTTGGAAAACCATTAATGATATGGTGTGAAGGGAATCAAGCAAAACATAGTCTATATCCACCCTGACTACATGCATGTATTGACAAAGGCCGGAAGGGGCCAAATAAAACGTTTTTTTTTTAAGTTTATTTATTTTGAGAGAGAGAGAGAGAACAAGCAGGACAGGGGCAGAGAGAGAGGGAGAGAGAGAATCCCAAGTAGGCTTCAGGATCTGTGCTGAGCCCGATGCGGGGTTCGATCCCAGGACTGTGAGATCATGACCTGAGCCGAAATCAAGAGTCGGATGCTTAACTGACTGAGCCAGCCAGGCACCCCTGTTTTGGGTGTTCTAACATAGTTTCCCTAACAACAGAGATAGTTGGAATGTAAAATAACAAAGCAATGTAAGGCAAGGAAGCAATGTTATATTGGGAGTATTGAATATTGGATAATATTATAATCTTTCAGAAAGAGATCTTCCAAGATAAGATAGTATGTTGATAACTCAATTTTCAAACCGTGAAATACTATAAACAGAAAGAAGGCATTTTTCTGAGAAAAACCAGGTGAGAAATACCAGGTGAAAAGCCAAGAAGGTGCTAAGGCCTCATAGAACCATCTAGCTTTGTTAGGCACACACTCAATGGCTGGAGAGGCTCAATGAACCCCAACAGAGCTCAATGGTTTGCTAAACAGACACAAATGTCTTCAGAAAATAAAACTTTATTTAACAGGAGGAGACCCGACTTTGTTGTTGTTTTACTAGAACCTCCTAGTGGGCATTCATCGTCTCCACTTGGAAAATTCCTGATATTTTCAGAAGTGAGGAAACTCTGGGAATTGTGCCAGATTATCTCATTCTCTCTAAATTATCCATTAATGTCTAAGTTAAATAAACAAAACATAAAGAAGGTGCTAAATTCAAACGCCTTATTGCCAAAAGTGACTTAGAAAAAATATGTATCAGGTTAAAAACCTTGATAAAAGGATTCTACATGTACATGAAAAAACATACATCGATTTCCAGGAAGGCAGATGTAAACAGGGCATCTTGGCATAGTCTCATTTATTTTTCCACTCGTCTCATCTCCCCTCCCCCCTTTTAAAAGACTTTACTTTTAAGTAATCTCTACACCCAACGTGGGGCTAAACTCACAACCCCAAGATCAAGAGCTGCACGCTCCACGGACCGAGCCAGCCGGGTGCCCCCTTATCTTCCTTTTTGAAAGACATGCCCATTTCAGGCTTTGTTCTATCTTCTAAGAGTAAGACCAGTAATGACTGAAAAAATGAGAACTACTATTTATCAGATATAGCACTTTGGAGACAAACTGGGAGCAGGTGTAATGGGACGACATCTGTCTGAGTAGTGAGCACATTGTTAAGGGGGCACAGTAAGAATCCAACATAATGAAACCCAAGTTTTAAATCAGAAACTTTTTGAGGACAAGGCCTGTGTCTATTTCTCAACGAGCATTTCAAACGACATCACAGAAACTAAGATTTACTCCTTCATTAATAACACACATATTAAGAGCATTTACCACAGTGTCTGATGCATGAATGCTTAATGAACACTTGCTATAATTATTCTTCCCATCACGATGGGCAACTGAAGGACTGTGGGTTTGCATTAACCTCACCAACCCGCCAGGTAACAAATAATGGGATCTTACAAGATGTTTATAATATGAAGACCTCGAAGGACTAACATATTAACAAAACCTCTACAGCCTACTGCGATGCATTTTTGAGAAACGTCGTTTACCTTGTGGTCCATACTGGCTCATCTGCGGACCATAAGTCCCACTTGAGTTACTCTGCTGAAAGCTACTGATTCCAGGATGCATCTGGCCTCCAGGAGAAGGATGAGGCGACATGGATGGTCCTGTCTGTTGAGGTCCATATTGAGACATCTGAGGGTTTCTTTGTGTGCCTGCCATAAAACCTAGGTGGGAAATAAATGGAAATATGTAAGTGTAGGTGACAAAACGGATATGGGATTGTGTGGAAGGTGGACACGAAGAAGACTGGCACTGTGCGACTCCCCTAAAGAAACATCTAAAGGTATTTCAAACCCAAAGTGGAGGATCTGGAAGGGTCCCCTGGGGCTCCCCTAGTCCTAACTCGGAACGCCCATTAGAGTTCCCGGGAACCCAGTGGATCGTGAACTAGGGAAAGGAGAAGAGGGAGGAAGGGCGAGCAAGCTTAACCTCTCTTGGAGATGAGGCCCCTACCAAAAGCCACAGGAACACCCAGGACCCTCTTATCCTGAGAGCCTTCCATTCCTGCCAGGCTGATCTCCGGGATGCATGTCTCCCGCCACCCAAACATCCTGCCCTTCTTCTCAAGGCCAGGCCAGTACCTTTCTCTCCTCTGCACGGAACTGTTCTGCCCCCCTGGTCTCCTGAGCAGCCACTGTTCACCTTGACTCCTAAGTGCTGCAGACCTGAACCCTGATTCAGACCACTGCTTACAGGTCCGCTGTGAACAACGGGCGGGTCTGAAGTGGATCCTGCTGTTTCAGAACCCTGACTTCCTCCCGTAAACCTGCCAATGGCAACGGCACTCACCCACTGTCCCCGCCAGGCGTCAGCCCCCACCCGTTTCCTAGGTGTGCGCCCATCCTGTTGCCTCTGCTCCCCTCCATTTCTCCAGAAGCTTGGCCAGCGCTCATATCCCCCTCCCCCAACACTCATCTCCAAGCCTCTGCGCCACCCACCCCTGCTTTGTTCCTTTCGCCTCACTTTCACAAAGCTGCCAGAACCATCTCTCAGGAATAAAAAAAGAAATTAGAGCATATCTTTCCTGCATGAAAGCCCTCAAGGCTTTCCCGTGAGCCCGGGAACCAAATGCAAACCTCTGACCATGGCCTGCGGGCTCCTCTGGGGTCAGGCGTTCGGGTCTCACTCCAACCCCATTTCCTATGGCTCCGGGCAGCTACAAAGCATGGCTCCAGAGAATGTTCTCCCACCTGCCGATGCCTTCTCCTCTCCAGGGCTCTTCCCCGGCTGCCCACCCCGACGCGGAACCACCCTGGCCATTTCTCACTCGTGTTTCTTCACGGCACTTCTCATAACCTGCAATCGTTTCCCCGTATTTTCAACTCACTTAGCCTCTCTCTCCCTGCTAAAAATCTGCTCCATGAGGGCAAGGATCATGTCTGTCTCAGTGCTGCATCCAAAGTGCCAGCAGAGTCTGGCACATGGTGGGGAACTATTTATTGAATGGATGATTATTACATTCCTCATGCGCCCAACAGAGCGCAGAGCACAACAGAGTAGGTGCTTAGCAGGTAACTATCCAAACGGATAAAGAAAATACATCTTTAAATTATGCAGGACCATAACGTCAAGGTACATCCAGTCATCAGCAATTCGGGCAAATATAAACAAGCATGTAGAATGAACTGTGAAAGACTCATTTGGACAGAGTAGCCCAAATCAAGACATGTATCTAAAAAAAAGCTAATACCGTCAAACTAACATACTAACAAAGGGCTATCTGAATAACAGCTCCAGGAACCCAGGAGCTTGGGTTAGTCAGAGGTCTCACGTGTCAGGTGAAGTCTCTAGTTTCCTGCAGAGTGCGCAGGCGGGAGTGGGGTGGGGGGTTGGGGGGAGGCACGGGAAGAGCCCAGGACAGTAGCTTCTAGAGAGAGTCTACTGAGGCAGCTGGAGGGAAGATGATGCCCCGATCCAACACCAGCATAAACTTGGGGGGGATAAATGAGGCAGGACATTTACCGAGGTCATGGTTTATATTTCAGCTAGGAAAAAAAAAAAAAAAAAAGATCTTTCAACATTGCTTCATCTTAAGAGACAGAATAAAAGTAAGAAGAGCTATTCCATTTATTTATAAAGATAAGTCTTATGAAATTGGGCTCAACTGGCAGCTCCTAGATATAAATCATCATAGAAAATGTTTGCTTTTTCAAATCTGAAAACAAACAGAAATCAGAGCACTAAAATTACTATAAATGATTGCATCTTAAGATGTTTCATGAAATATTTATCTAAGCTTTACTATAAAATTCTCGAGAGTTTCATATAGAGTCCTGTTTAATAAAAAATGTGTTTAAATTCCATACAGATTGTGTGGGTTTTTCTTTCTTTCTTTCAGAGAATGGCCGCTGTCTTCTTCATTAGTTCAAGAAAATAACACAGGTCCTTTTCTGGGGCATTAAATTCCACTTCAACCATGAAAGTGTCCATGCTGAAGGATTTAGGACCTCGGATAATATAGTACATCCTCAGGTTATTGCTGCCTCTGGGACACTTAATAGGCTTAAGGTTTGTTCAAACGAGTTCTAAGAATTCTTACCCGGGCAAGTTATTTCTTTATTTCTGACTGTTTACTCAGTCCTTAAAAATATAGATGCCACATTCCACTTGAATTCCCTCACTCATCACTGGCATTTTGCAGAAAACCAAGTTTACGAAAAGATTCCAAGAGACGAGGAACACTAAGACAAGTTCGAGCAGATCATGTCACGACATCAAGTTCCACAACGCAGACACAAGGTCCTAGGGGTATGGAATCCACCTCCTTCCACAGAAATTAAAATTGGAAATCTATTTCTTTCTGTGGATGATTTGCAATGGCACCGCTTACAAAAGCGTCCTGAAATCTTACTTGAGGTTTTCGGAGAGACTCCTCTCTTTCCACGTGTTCCCCAGGAAGATAGAAGAAGGTGACATCACTTGCGTGTCTCCCTTCTTAGCTGTGGTCATCTAATGGCACTCAACTGGGAACACGAGGCTGAGACTACGGTCTGGTTTGCGTCACTAGCTCAGAGTCTACTAGTAGAGACGGATACGTAAATAAACACATTTACAAGCGTGTACTGATCGAACGAGCTTTGTGACCTTCAGCAAATCCTAATTTATCCAAGTCTCATCTTAAAATGAAGAAGGGGCTGCTGTAGGATCAACTGGGACAGTGTGTGAAAATGTTCTGTACTGTGAAATGCGATACAGACAAGGAACCTGATGATACTTTTCTGGTTGATAAAGTGCCACAAATATCTTTTAACTCCTGAACACCTCATATACGCAGATGTCCTTTCTAGCTAGAATGAACAAGCTCGTTTTTATGCATTTGTTTTTTATTTAAATGCGTGGAATCTATGTTACTCTAGTACTTGCGTAACTTTACAAACTCCAAATACGATAGGAAATTTTAAGACGGTATACAGTTGTCTCCCCTTACCTGCGGGCTTACGTTCCCAGACCCCCCAGGGGACGCCTGAAGCTGTGGATAGTGCCGAATCCTATGTATACGATGTTTTTTCCTATACAAACATACCTATGATAAAGTTTAATTTGTAAACTGGGCACAGTAAGAGATTAACAGCAATAACTAATATAAAATAGAACAATTTTAACAATACACTGTAATAAAACCTATGTGAACATGGCCTGTCTCTCAAAATACCGCACGGCACCCATGCTGCTCCTTCTTGGGATGATGTCAGGTGACACGGTACCTACACTAGGAGACGAAGGGAGGTGAAGGACGCAGGTGTCGTGACATGGCGTTAGGCTACCACCGACCTTCTGGCCATCAGAAGGAGGACCATCCGCTTCTGGAGTGTGGCTGACTGCAGGCAGCTGAGACCCCGGGCAAAGCAAAATCACTGATGAGAGGTAGTGGCGGCGGGGGGGGGGGGGGGGGG
>NW_026057580.1:108951833-109237106 GCF_023721935.1 Panthera uncia | reverse complement strand
GGAGTGGGGGGGGGGGGGGGGGGGGGGGGGGGGGGGGGGGGGGGGGGGTAAGTTCCGTATCCCCATCTCTTACTGCTGAGTTCCCCTCGCAAAGTGCAAATGGTTTTTAATGTATGCTTTCAGAGGTGTTTTATAATTTGTGTTTGATTCTGTATTCCTCTTGCCGTGAGGAAAGGTGAACATTTTGTTTAATAGCTGTTTTTAGTTCCTTTTCTAGAACTATTTATATCATTCGCCCACCTTTCTGTTAGTCACTCTGTCCTGACTATGGAGTATTTCATCTTGTGGATACAGCTCCTATTACGAAACAGTTGTGTGGCTCACCGAAGCTCTTGCACCCGCAATCCAGGGGAGACGGGGGCCTCCGCTGACATTAGACCACAGACTGTCTCAGCAGGAGAGCGAGACGATCGTCAGACTTGCATTTCTAGAGGCGACTGTGCTAGAACCTGCAGCATGAAGAAAGGGCTGCAGGGCAGAGAGGCTAGAACAGAAGCCCGGAGGCCAGTGACGAGGCAGGCAAAGTGACCCATAACAGAGAATCACAATTAAATGCCCGCAGCAGTCCTACTGGAAAGGCTTCCACTGTGCACAGAACTGTATTTTCAAAAGGCTACTGAGTATCACCGTCATCTAAACAAACTGATGAAAAATTTGAAGACAAAAGTTAGCTGAAAACGAAGAATTTCCTCCTTTCATCCTAAAGATAGAAATTCTGTGTGTCTACTATTTGTTTCCTCAACTGCAAATTAGGGACAATTGTGTCCATTGAATAGAGATGCTGTGGGGATTAAATGAGATAATACGTGTGAAAAACTTACCGCGGGTGCCCAGAATCGTGGGCTCTCGGTGATTACTAGCTGTTGCTATTATCACACATCCACAGAAGGGGATCAAGATATCCAAGCAAGGATACCGAGCTAGTGGCAGTCCTGGCCCTTTCAGGTCTGCTGGGCAGAATACGGCAACTAACTTAACCTTTCTGGCCTCAGTTTTCTCACCTGTTAACTGCGGAGGACGAGAAGCATAAGACTTACAGGGGATACTTCTAGTTCTGGTTCTCAATTCTGGCTGAAAGTACAAGATTTTCCTCTAGGAAAAATCTAATCAAGTTTGTAATTTCCATGTACATTTATTTGGGATATTTCTTGCTTTGTTTTGATTTTAATCTTTATTTTAGAGGAAAGAAATGTTAAAATGTTTCCAAAAAATCAAATTCCAACCATGGACTGTCTACCTATTTATGGTGACATATTTGATTGTATTTTTGCTTCTTTTAGCAAGTTATTACAAAACGGCAGCTTGCAACGTGGTTTGTGAATAGAAAAACTGACAGCTGAGAGAATAAAGCTGGTTTTTAAAAAAGGTGTGAAGTTTTTCTAGTTAGAAGCCATCTGAATTTAGAAAACCAAACTTTCTAGTAAGGGAAATTTGGAAAGGATAAAATGCATTTCCTATATATTATCAAAATATATTTTATTATTAGATATACTATGGAATTGGATGTCCCAGGTTAAGTATCTAATGTGGGGAAACACAAACTTTAGAAAAAAAGTACTGGATGAGATCATTTACATTATATAAATTACTTATTGAAAAATCACAGAAACTACACATGAAAATATAACTTGTACATTTTATCCATACAATATACCCATAGGTTTATATAAATGAATTTAGTTTTTCTGAGTCCTTAATCACATGTGTATATAGTCACACACACTGGTACCACCACATTCCAAATGAAAAGAGACATACTTCTCACATGAAAACTCAGAGGTGCCCTTTCGGGAAAGAAAGAAAGGAAGGAAGGAAGGAAGGAAGGAAGGAAGGGAGGAAGAGAGAGAGAGAGAGAGAAAGAAAGAAAAGAAAGAAAGCAAGCAAAAGAGAGAGAGTGAAAGCTCTACTCTCAGAGAAATGCAGTGTAATAGGAAACACGCACACACACACACACACACACACACACACACACACACACACTCTAAACCAGCCCAAAAACACTATACGAAGGCATGACTATTCTTTCCCGGGATGCCGCGAGCCCTTCCTTCACTGTGTGAGCTCCGTTCTCAGCGATCACACTGGCCCCTCAACCGCAACAGCGCTACACAAACCTTCTCCCAGCAAGCTCCAATGTTACTCTGGCGCTCGCAGAAGGTGGTAAGGGTGAGAGAGCATTGAAAGAAAGTACAAGATGGGATCCCTGTCCTGGAAAAAACTTCAAATTTGGTTGAGGAGCAAATAAAACCTATCAGCAGGGAACGATCATCAAGTGCGCTTCCAAAGCCACTGGGGCAGGTGCTCGGCCACGTGCAAGGCGCTGGGGTGCAGGCAAGGAGGAGACACAGTCTGTCCCCGTGAGGCTCACAGGCTAGTGGGAGACAGACATGCAACAAACGACGGGGCAAATGAAGAACCCAAGAAAAAGAGAAGTCTGGGTGCTACGAGGGTAGAAGAGGAGGACCCAGTTCAGACTGGGGAGCAGGAGAGTTTCCTTGAAAAAGTCCTATTCAGGTGGAGGCCTCAACGCTGGGCAGGACTGACCACCTGAGACCCAACACAGAAACAGACGTGACCAGCAAAGCGGGCATCACAACGTACGTCCTTAGAAGCCACGGTGCCTGCGTTCAGCTGACTCCTACGGACACTGGGGCACCTTCACCCGGTTAGTCCTTTTCCCTGGTTAAACATTTTACCCCTTGCTCGAAGTCCTTCCTGGCCCACCTCGTAACTGCCAGCAAGTGACCACCACACAGGAAAGGGCAGCACCACCTCTCACGACGTCCAGCCCCCTCGGCCATCAACACCCATGTCCACGCTGTGTCCTTCTGCGTTTTCTTCCCTTCAGAAGAAAGAGATCTTTCACTCATACGCGAGGCCAGCACCTTCTCTTATGCTCTGAATCCCATCCTTCCTCATTTCTTCAGGGATCTGTCAATCGTGTTTGTTCAGAAACTAGACCCTGACTCTTGATTGCTTAACAGAATGAAGTCCAAACTTATTAGGTCAGCACATGAGTCTTTCCAAATTTGGTCCGACCTATTTCTCCAGCCTCATCACGTCTACACGGTCATCATGGTGCACCCACTTGGTTTTGATCGTTCAGATACCTTTTCCTCCCTGTAGGCATCAGGTTGCTTGAGACCTGCCAAGTCCTGGCATGTTCACTCACTTAACAAATATGTATTGACTACCTCTCATGTTCCAGACGATGTGCCATTCACTGTCAGTAACCGTTGACATTTAATGAACATATATTATGTGCTAATAGCTTTGTTCTTCATTAGCTCATTTAAACTTCAAAACAACTATGGAGACACTGAGGCTTACAAAGTTTCATTCATGAATTAAAACATTCTTAACCACCATCCACAGTTAAGAAATACTTTTTTTTGAAAAAAATTTTTAACGTTTATTTATTATTGAGAGACAGAGTGTGACCAGGGGAGGGGCAGAGAGGCAGACACAGAATCTGAAGCAGCTCCAGGCTCTGAGCTGTCAGCACAGAGCCCGACGCGGGGCTCGAACTCACAAACGGCAAGATCATGACCTGAGCCGAAGTCGGACGCTCAACCGACTGGGCCACCCAGGCGCCCCAAGAAATACATTTTATATCATGATCCGATGTGTGTATGTGAACATGTGTCTATATATTCACAAGCAGGTTCACACACATACCATTTCACAAAACAATTTCTACCCTTCTTATGTGAAATGCACTCTGATATTTAAAACATTTATTTCAGTTAAAAAAAAAAAACTCACTAAATGGGAGGCACCGTGTGAAAACAAGATGCTCGACTGTGTCCTCTACTGAATATGCTGTTTTCACAGCGTGCCCACAAGGTCATTCACCTCCATGTAACAGACTCTAGTCCTTCCTGGCCCCGCCTCCTGCTATCTTTGACGGCATTCCTTGGCCTTCCAGAAAGCACCACTCATGTCAGCCAAGGTAGAGCGGTTACCACAGTGCCATTGCTAGTGGCTAGAGCGCCTGTTTCTCCCCCAGACTATGTACTGCGGCTTTAAAACACACTCTCTTCGCATCTGTCTCCTCAGCACCACGCGAGGTGCCTGGCACAGAATTGGAACCAAATACATGTTTTTTAATGAATAAGAAAACATCTTCATTCAGAGCCCCGTTTACTTTTACTTTACAAGAAAGAGCTTAATAAATGTTACGGTCTGGCTCCTTAATTCATAGTATATTTGAAGAACTGTTTCCAGGGGAAGGAAGTCAGCTCTCCCAGGAAGGAATTACAGACAGCTGAAAGCCCAACAGGCAGAAAGCCTGGTTTTCTCCCACCTAAAAACCTGACAAATGCATCCACTCTCTCCATCTCCGGTGTCACTGCAAAGTCAAACTGTGGTTTTGCCACATATGGTTTGGTGCCTTTAGGCCAGCAGTTAGTGAGAAGCTAAGCCTCAGTTTCCATTTCTGACACATGTGGATGACAGGTGAGCCTACACTCTAAGGTGAGATGAGACAATGTTTTGTGTAGCAAGCAGCTAGTGCCTTCACACAGCACAGAGGCTCAACAATGTGATGGTTATTATTATTCGTATTATTTTTAATACAACCCACAATTTATTTCCTGTCTGAATGCCTCCGGGTTTCCAAACTAGCTTCCCTTTGCCAGGCTCCCCTAAAAACCATTCATCACGGTGGAGCCAGAGAGTGCTGCAAGTCCCTGGACCGTGGTTAATTCACCGAGGTGACAAATGCCATACCCTGTGAGCCTCCCGGCAAACAGCCTGATGCCCCTCCCCAGGCAGCATACAGCTCTGTGTTGTTGTGCTGGGCCTGCTTGCTCTATGCCTTCTCCAACAAAGCCAGTTAGAGCTGATGGGTTGCTTTCCTCACCCAGTTGACTATCCAGAAAGCATTGCCCTTTTCCAGAGAGCTAGTTCCAGAAATAATTGGCCAGCCATGTTATTTGGCTCAGAAAAGCTACGCTTGTCAGTTTCAGGCCACTCAACAGAGAGCTACAGTACTGATTAGCTCTGAGTGCCATAAGACTCAGCGTACATCCTTCCTGATCTGGCAGATTCCCTGGAGTGTGCCTTTTAAACGAGAGAGACAGAGAGAGAGAGGGACAGAGAGAGAGAGAGAGAGAAAGAGAGAGAGAGAGAGAGAGAGGGAGAGAGGAAGGGAGGGAGACGGAGAGATGGGTGAAAAGATACAGAGAAATGGACTGAAATATCAAGATTCCTGTCAAGTGCCTGAATTGATTCTCAAGGTAAAGGGCCAGGATCTTGACTTGTTTACCACTGGATTATAAGCACCTATGACCAATGACTAACTTGATAAACATCTGTGCAAACCATTAGGTTTTGTGTGTGTGTGGGGGGGGCGGTTGGTTAAAGAAGATGACAATTCTCTTGCTACTTACAAGGAAGAGCACCCAAGACTTCTGGCCAGAGGGAGTACGACTTGCTCTTCTGGTGGGAGCCTATCAAAGAGCCCTGAAGCTCGTGTGAGAAAAGCCTGATCCTAGCCGGGCTCGTTCCCACCACCTAGTAAGATGGAGCGTTTATTCCAAAGGCACATTTGCATTAATTTAGGTATCTAATTACAATTTGGTAATTTTTTGAATGTCATATTCTATGTATCCAACAGCTACAGATGGGAATGGAGGTAGGGTTGCCAGAATCTTACCTGGAGTCACTTAGTCTGCATGTTAAGGATTGTTTTCTTTAGGGCCATTCTTCTATATTTATATTAATACCAATGGAAAATTCCAAGACAAACAATCTATTCTTGTTACATGGCAACGTAAGTAATGTTAAGTCTAGGGGAAAATGCTGCTGGTCTCTATATTATAGAGACCAATATTAGAGACGAAGCCAGAGAGTTGTTTTTCCCTTCTCCATTAAAAAAAAAAAATCCCCTCAACGCTACCTTAGAAAATGGGTCTAATAGAGAATTAGCATTTCTAAAATGTTTCTTTGTATTATTATTAGGTTAAGTGAGTTTTCAGGACCTTTCGAATTTTTTCTTCAGCATTGTACTATCTGTGGTTTATTAAGTGGATATTTTTCTTGGTTTTACAGACAGCATGTTATAGAATTGTCTAATTTGTAAAAAAAGAAATTGTCTTACAGGAAAGATCCAGCGTTACTATCTAAACCTTTGTGTATCAAAAAAATGAAAAGAAACTGATCCACACCACCATTCTAAACAAGTCACATTTTCCATATTGGACATGAGATGAACACAGAATATTGTTTATGTGGTAGGAGTAAGGAAAAACTCTTGGTTGGGCAAGACGGAGATAAAGCTTATCTTTAGAAGGACTTCAAAAGTTCTCAAAAGTAGGATGGGATTCTATTTCATTTAAAAAATAAACTGGCCACAAGGCACGTGTGGGGAAGATGATACAGAGGGAACTGGAGCAGAGAGCGCCGTGAATCCAAACAGGCCACGGTGGGTCGTCACCACGCTGAAACAGTCACCGATGAGCTAAAGTCCCTTCTGACGAAAACGCACGCCTAAGCTGAAGGGTGTACAAAATTGATTCAGAAACAAAGCCAAAGAAATAGTCAAGCAAAAATGGGAAATTTCAGGATATTAAATTGGGAGGCACTTTAGCACGGATCTCAGCCTCCAAGAGTCCGTCCTTTTCCTCCTCACGCAGCCCGACAAATTCTGCAACACTGAGTGTCAGAGACTTTAAATCCTGTTGGGAAACTGAGTCAGACACAAAGCTCAAACCATGGGTCATCCGAGCCACGAAAGAGGAAAACGGCGAAGGCAGAGCGAGCGTGTCCAGGCTAATGCGGGACAGCAAGGGAGCACGGAACCAATTACACGACGACGCGGCTTCTTCCTCAGAGGTGCCTCTTTCGCTGGCAGAAAGCTCTGGCACCGTCAGGACACCAGCGGGACACCGAGGTTCCATGAGCCACCAAAGAGCGAGGCACGTTTTTCCTCTGGCACACGGACAATTTGTTTTCATGTTGGCATCTGTAAAAAATTCACAGAACTGCCTTGTTTCCTCAAGCCAGTTCGATAAAAGATGTTTCCCCACATGTGCGAAATGACGGTCACACGCTGCACCACCTCAGCGGAGAGTCTCCCGCCTATAAAGGCAGACAGGGCGATGTCTCCTCGCAAATAGGTGTCGGATTCCCATTTGGAGAGAAAAATAGATTTTAAAGAATATTCTTGTTACATTTTAACATCTCCAGTGTTCACTCGCCTGCCCGCTCCTGGGCACGACGTGAACTGCTCTGAGGAAGACAGAAACTAATGACCCGTTCGAGGCGGGAACCCAGGCCCCCCGGTGCTGTCCCCGCTGTGCTCTCAGGTTAACCGGCGGGGTCGGTCCCTCTGCCTTCCCTGACCGCGGCGCCCTATATTCAGAGGCAGACGCGGGCATCTAAGTTCTCCCCGTCCGCCCCCACAGAACCCTCTCGCCTACTGACATCATCTATCACCGGGCAAATGAGAGTCCGGGGAAGCATCAGACTGATTACCCAGATGGTAGGTGGGGGCAAGATATCTGGCCTTTCCTTCCACAAATCCTCCCAGCGTTAGCTGCAAAAGTCCGCTTCGGTGCTGAGAGCAGAGACAATTTTATGTGTGTTACTATGCGCTGGAGGGAGTAGAGGAGCCCCTTTTTAAGGCTTTCAACTTCAGGCCAGGTCTCCCCTGAGTCATTTGTGCCTGATGCTTATGCTTATTAGTAGTATTTGCACAGGGCATCGCAATTTATAACCTTCAGGTACAAGGCTGCGTCCGACCCATGCGACAAACCCACAGGACACTCTGATCCTCGCTTCACATAGGAGGAAGCAGAGATTTAATTAATTGTCGCAGGTCACAAAAGTAGTTAGTGGTAAACCCAGCACCCAAACTCCGGTTTTTCGGTTCCAAACTCCCTGAAGATTAAACTGAGGAAAAGCACATACTACGTAAGCACTGGAGTGAGGAGACTGAACAAGGCCACGCGGTCTGCACAGGCACAGAGCTCTGGCTGGGGAGATCCCACTGATGACCTGGCAGTGGGTCCAGAGCACGGCCAGGCTGCACTAGGAGGGTGCCTGGCTGTGGGGACGCCGCTGTGACAGGTGATGCTTCATTCGTTTGTTCACGTGGCAAATCTGGCCTCAAAGACCTACCAGCTGCCAGGCTATGGAGGACCTGATAGGTCAGTAAAGACGGACGAGGGGGTCTCATGTTGGGGTGGGGTTGGGATTCAGATGCGGGCGGCAAAAGCGACAATGAGAAGAGATTATATCAAGATCCTGAATGAGGTTCAGCTGGCTGGGGATGAGAGGCAGCGGGGTGATGAGGGGTGAGGCCAGAAAGGGAGGCTGGTGCGGGGTAAGTGGCCCCGTAACCACGCACCTCAGCACAGCCTCCCTCCGAGGCAAAGCGGGGATCTCAGGCTCTTATGAAGGGCAGGATTAATCTAACCAGACCCCTGGAAAGACCATTCTGGATTCAGCACGGAAAGGGCACTGGGAACACAGCTGAGACAGGAAAGACATCTGCGAGGCTGGTGAAGGTGCAGTTAAAAGTTCCTGGGTAGCCAGGACCCCATGAACGACAGTGGATACCAAGAAAAGGGGACGCGTGGCTAACACCGCAGGGGTAGAGTTCACGGAACATGATGACTGGCACAGGCCAGATGGGAGAGAAAAAGCCATCAAGGATGCCTTCCAGCTTTCTGGTTTGGGAAACTAGGCAGACAGGGGTCTTTCCCCCAGGTATGGACCCCTAAGGCACAGGAGAAGTCACGTTACTATAAATAAGTGCATGCAATACACAATGTTGAATTTACCTAAGATCCAGGTATTCTCAGATACTTCCCGTGAAGAATAATGAGCCAATTACAAATGAGGTTGACTATTAAAAGCAAGCTTCACTTGGCAATTCAAAAAAAATTACTGCATAAACCAAAAGTGACAAAACTATGCATCTTTAAAAATATTCTAAAATTTAGACTGATTCCTCAGTCAATAATAATAGACTTTTATTATACGTGATATTTGTTTTCTCAGTTTTTTGGTGAACAGACCTCTGGAGAGCGGACTTAATAGCAATGTAACAATAACCCTAATACAAGTCCTATGTTGTTATTTCCTGCACTAGACTAAGCTTTGGTTTGGACCACAATTCAGCCCAGAGGCAGAGCTCTGAGGCTGAGGAAATTATAAACAGCTTCCTAGATATTCTCTCTTGTATCTGACTTCCCATTTGACTTTATTTTCGTCTGTCACGGATTATTAAAAAAAGGGTCCTCAATTAAGAGCGGAGTCTGAATTCACTGCATCTGGTGGTGGGGGCAGGTTATCACTAATGCTTTAACACGTTGAGCTGCTATACTTACACAGCAATACATCTGGAAGGTGATCTACTTTCTTCTCTTTTTGCTAATAACCTCATGTTGAAAGCCAGCATCATTTTATGTTTAGCGTGCTCACAAACGGTAGGAACACCTTTATATACAAGGGTAATTGGAAAGGTAGAGTAAGAGAACATTTTCTGACTACCAACACCACCCTATGAAACATTTCAGAATGTGCAGATTTACTGTCATATTTAGAACTGAGAATCCAATAGAAAGAGGAACAAAATAGTTTCTGTAGTCACAAAAACCAGAAAAAAAAAATCTCCAATCCTATTTCCAACTTCTTAACAGGTATCTTGGTGGTCTCCATTTTTGAGCTAACTTGTTAATCTGTTCCTGACAGTTAAGAAGGTGGATCAATTAAGATATTCAAAACCATTAAAAAATTTGAAAACTAACTGCCATATAAATATCACCATGAAATCAGCTAGTAGCATTCAAAACTTCTCAAAATTTTTACTTATTTCCATCTAAATACTCCTAAGGTATGAAGAGACTGGTTGGGGTGGGGTGGGGGTGGCTTCTGGGCAACTCATTTCACACCAGACTCCAGGTGTGAGGATTTCAGCTTGGCCTGAAGTCCTGTCTGGACTGTTATAGAAATACGCCCAGGAAGGATGGGGGAGCAGAAGTGGTAGCTTTAATCTGGTGCAAGATCTAAATGCCCACTATGTTTCAAGACCGAGAAACAGCCTACGCCGTAGCAGATGACCTTTAATGGTAAAATTGAGAGAAGACTTATTAATATGGTAAGCTTTCTTAATTTAAGAACATGTTATATTTTGTTCTTTGGTTGTTCTGTGCTCTGAAACAATTTGAAACTTCGGAATTGGTGTGACGGCTGAATTATTTTCTGCTGTCCGGCTCGATCTTTGTTAAACATCTATTATACATGAAGCTCTGTCACAGACATAGGGAATCAGAGTGTGAACAAGATTCAGTCCTGGCCCCTCAAGAGCTCAGTTTAATTTATAGTAAGACACTCGATTCATTTTAAGAGATCTCTTTTTTTGCCCTTGGCATTTAAAAGTAAAAGAAAGATTTGCCCTAAGCAAATAGAATGTGCCTAGAAATTCGATGAGGGATTCTATTAGGACTTTAAAAAGAAGCTAAAATACATCACGAAAGAGCGAGAATAAAATTATATAAGGCAATTAACATTTGGGATTAATAACAGAAGAAAAAATATGAGACTAATGAAGACATTCTATTCAATCTAGAGAAAATAGGTTAAGTTTGAAACTTCATACTTCGGAAGTACACAAATTCTGATTCACCTTTTCAGGGTAGGCGCACAAGAACGTCTAAACGTCCAATCTCGCCTGTTTGCTACACGCTTTCTGTAGATAATGGCACTGTTTATATTTATGCTTCTATTTATAAGAATGGAGCTAATGGCAAATATCACTGTGAATATCAGACTCCAAAGGCGGGGAGTTTCGTGAATCTTGTGATTCCAAAAGCGGGGCCAAAACGGCAAAGTTTTGCTATTTTCTCCTCGTCCTGCAACTGTGGGGTGAACCCGCATCTGGCCTAGCTGCTCTCATCTGCTGTTGCTGGTAAGAGTAAGAGCCAATTCTCCATCGCGTACAGTCAGCTGGTACACTCGGACGACAACTCTGCTTAATCAGTGGAGAGAGAGAGAGAGAGAGAGAGAGAGAGAGAGAGAGGGAGGGAGAGAGAAAAGGTTGTCGTGTGGGTGGACAAGAAAGAAGGCGGGGTGCGGGGGCGCTGCTATTCGATAATTCTGGAAGATTTCACCCAGGATACCTTCCATGCAGATCTGACGGTCACAGGACAGTGCCAAAGAACCGCCTCCGGTGACAGAATACATTTGCTAGCACATCACAGTCCTGCCGAAGCATCAACTCTGCTTGTAATTCGCGTCCAAAAGGGAAAGTATGTAGTGGTTCTGCTTTCAGCACATCGCAAGGACTAATTAAATCCTCATTACTACCTTCTAATTATTCAAATACTATGGGATTACACTGAGGAAGTCCCTGCTGGCGCGCCAGATGAAAAGGGTTAAATAATGTACGTTGATTCGGAGAACCCGGATCTAGTGGAGACCTTCAGAAAACCACCAGCATTAACATGAATATTTAATTAGACACCACTGTGAAAATTAAAAGGGAATTCAATTAAAAGGTTTTCAAAAAATTAATTCTGACCTCTCTACATCTGTCCAAATAAATAAGCCTTCTCGAAACGTTTTCACCTAATTGCTAATCCAATAACTAGAAGGGCATTTGCTAGTTTCATTAAGCTTAACATTTTACGGGGGTTAAAAATGCAATCATTTTAATGTTAATAATAATTATACTTATTTATCTACTCAGATGACTGAGTAGATATTCCCTCCAAGCCCTCTTGGAAAACAGGGCAACATATGAAGATTTCCTGTTGCTCTTTTCAAATTTTAAGATCTACAAGTTAAAGATTATACAATGAGGATGAAACTAATCTAAACTTGTCAGCTACAATTTTCTCGTAACATTTATTTTAGTATTTTAGTGTTATCTGAACTCTTCCTCCAATGCCTTAGGTACTATAATTTATACTGCTTGATTTTTTTTTTTGGGGGGGGGGTGAAGTGCTTTAATAGCAATTCTGTATGTTGTTAAAGGAGAACTACAGAGAGAAGATTTGATTTAAGATAAAAACCAGCGGCAAACGTGTTACGGAATACTAAACTGAAGTTTTGACCTTTCTTCTTTTAAACTGTCAACAATGAAGAAGTTAAGACCAAAGAATTGGAACTAATTTTCTTTATTCGGTTAGTGGGAAGTTCTAGCACCACAAGAGTGCAAACAGGAGAGTGCTGAGCCAAGTGCTGTAGAAGAGAGCAGCTAAGAATGTGCAGGAGACAGTACCGCAGGAGAGTAAAGAGGCCAATAAATATGTAAAACGTCTCCCTTCTTTTTGTACCTGACAATGGCCATGTCCGTGTTTTCTTGGTGTTTTCTATACACCTTTTACAGATAGAAAATATAAAACTGGAAACCCAGGCATGTTTGCCTACATATAATGTGGGGAAATGGATTTGTGACTGTTGTCCTTAGACAAACTTAACACCAGCAGCCCCAGGTCAGAGGGCACGGAACTGGAGGTGGGGGTAGGGCACTATAGGGCCATGGGACCACCGTGCTGGGCCTCCGGGCAGCATACCGACTCTGAACCCAACATTGGGAAGAGGACATCGAATTGCAGACGCCAGTGTTATTCAGATCCCAGGACAGCCTCAGGTTGTCAGCAAAATTTTCCTCAACAAGAGTGTATATATATTGCTAAATGTTCTTCCTGAACAAGGACCGAGGAGGAAGGAATGAGGGCCGGGCAAGGGTTCAGCTTCCCAAGCCTGGAGGGAGGCAGGCTCCAGGGTAGAATATCAGTACTGCTGTCCTTCATGATGAGGACTCTGGGGAATACCCAGAAAACCACACCTCCAAATAGAAGCAGGCTGCAGTTCCTGTTTTGTGCAATTGTCTCCAGGCAAGTATGTTTCTAGATTCTTTGCCATGAAAGAAAATCTATCTCCTGTGGGTAAATTAAAGAAGGTGTGTGTAACTGGAATCTTACTCTCTTATCTTAACTTATTCAAACAAAGTAAAAGTGTAATAGGAATTGCTCAACTTGGCTATTTTAGTACTCAGCAGTATAGACACTATGTTCTTGTCTCTATCAAGGTCCACGGGTTCTCAGAGAGGACACATTTTTTTAATAGGACGCTAACTCACCAAAATCCTTTTCTCCTCTCTGCTTCTTTCATCACTTCCCTAAATGGGGGTAGGGGAGGATATATCAATTGTAAAAGTATAAATGAAGTTAAATTACTTTTCAGTACATGGGAATCAACACCGGGTAATTTTCTAGCAAGTGTTTTCTCAGATCTACTTTGCACTGCATATGCTATTGGTACACGCCCCCAAAGATGATAAAACTGACAAGGAAAATATTATTATATCAAAGCATTACAATGACTGTCATTTGCCATTAAAACACCTGACCAAATGTCATTAAAAGCTAACATTTCTTCCTAGATTTTAACAAATAACAGAGGCTTAAAAAAACAATCCTTGCTATCCAGTTTTGGAGGAAACTGAACTCATGCATGGCAAAAGATCATTTATCAGCCATTTGGAAATATAAGGGTTTCCTGGTTAGGGGGCTGTCCAACCAACAGAAGGCACACCAGGGACACACATAACATCTTTCAGAGAAAGTTTGGGGAACATGTTCATAACAATATACAAACTATAAAATTTATATTTGCTATTTGAAGGAAATTGTCATTATAACAACCCAGATTGTTATGTATCCATTATCAGTTACCAAAACCACACTGCATATAATGAAGATAATCAGGAAGGAAAAAATAACAAACATACCTAAAATAGTGGTTTTTATATAGTGACACCAGAAGAAAACTCTAGATTTTGCTTGCCAACGTATTTAAGTTAAAAGTTTAATTTAGCTGCATTTCCTCATTCTATCGTTGTTCACATTTGCTTCTCTACATTTTCAAATGTCTTAAACACATATCAGTTGGAAGAGGGTGGGGAACATATTGGTGGAGGATCTAGGAGGGTTTCTCTTTTAGTTCTTAGCAATAAAGGTTGGGATTGTAGGGCTTCCAAATTACCCTCTAATGCTTGCTGAAGCAGCAGAATTCTCCCAGTGGGAATGATGTTACAGGGTTATGTGAGGATTAAATGAAATAACAAATACCTTCATCTGGGCTCTGGGTCTGGCCTGAGCAGGTTTTCAGTGCAGGGTAATTTCTTTCATCCTTTTTTCCCCTCCATTTCCCTGACTTGGCAACGCAACACAGATGTAACCCAAGGCCAAGTAAAGGAGTTTGGAGAGAATTCCCCCTTGCATGGTGCTAGTATGCTGTCCATGAACTTTGAACGGTCTTCCAGATGACCAGAGACACGAGGCGTTAATGCAGAAAAAGGATGTGAGGTATAGGACTGGTTTGTAGGAAGTTACAGTGGAAAGTTTAGAGAAACAAATGCACACACCACTTCACTGTTAAAACATATCATAATATCATTACAAGGCAGTGGTTCTCAAAGTACGGTCTTCAGATCGGCAACGCTGGCAACAGCTGGGCATTTGCCCAAAAGGCAGATCTGAGGTGGCCCCCCTCAAGCCTACGAAATCGGCAATCTGGGGGTGTGGCCGGGTTATCTGTTTTAAGCAGTTCCCCAGGTAATTTTCATACACCCTAAAGTTTGAAAATCATTAACTATTCCATTATTAAGGTAGACTGTAGTGTCTTCATAAGGGAATTAAAGTATTAGTTATACATTAAATTATAATAAAAAAGTTAAATATGTCGAGACATTAGAAAATAAAAATTTCACTTTATTCCTACTAAATATTCATTTCAACACAAATGATGTGTAGCTAAGGCTAATCCATCTTTTCATGGGCATTACTTTCCAAATAATGGGGTGCTAAGTTATTAAACATGTAAAGTAACTAAAACCTTATAATTCCAATTAGAAGCAAATCATCATCTGTACAGCTCATATAGAAATAATTATAGACACGTGGGGTCAGGAACCTTTAAATAGCCGCCACCAAGCTCGCAACTTCTGTCTTCCGGGTGAGCGTGAGGGAGGAGGGGAGGGAATGAAAGTGGCAGCTCCACGGGTCAGATGGGCAAGCCTGGACTCACAGGCAGTGGAAGGGGCCTGGCAGGGCGCCAGATGGTGCTACGGGCTTGCAGACTCTGGTCTACACTAATCTGGATTAAGATCACCACCACCAAAAGTAGCTTTACTACAGAAGGAGGGAAAGCAGACGAAGATACGCACACGAAGACCAAAGGCCTCAACCCAGTCAATAGTAGATGGATGGGGTCAGCATGCAGAAGTGAGCGAAAGGTCAAAGAGTTTGCGGATGGGGGACAACCTGAAAAGTTCAGGGCTTTGGGAAAAGCCCGTGGTCTTTTTTCTGGTTCTGGTACTAACGAGCCTCTGAGAATGAGGAATTCCTACGGAACCTCTCGGGTCCTCAGTTTCTTTGTTTGGAAATTGAGGTGACCGGACTCTACAGTCTCTCAGGTTGGCTCTAGTGCTAAGATCCTACAATTTTATACTATAAGGTCTTACCAAGTGTATACATTTTTACTGTTGAAGTATCAGGGCACAAATACTGATCAAAACAGCTAAACGTACACACACTCTAACATTATACTTCATCAGGACCGATATCCAAATTGTATCACTAACAGTCCCCTTTACACAGCTAGATCAACTGTCAGGCGAGAGTCACGTATAAACTATGCTTCACGATGCTGTGTGGACATATATAGCCTTTGGGTCTTGAACTGTGCTGGGTAAAACTTCACCTAATCTGCAAGAAAGCATCCTTCTTTGTTGTTACATGTATGTTATTTCGTTCATCAGAGGAGGAAACATAACATCCTTTAAAAATCACTCATAAGGAAACGCACAGATGACCAAATTCATATAAGCCTCATATACTCCAAACACAAAGATACGTAAGACATGAACTGAAGACTAACCTCTTTCCTGTGGCATTGGTGACTGGCTCAAGGCAGGATGGGAACTGGATTCTGACTGGCTCCCAGGTGGCTGAGGAGGCATCTGACTGCCTGCAAAACACAGGAAGGGGAGTGGGGACGGGGAGCCCTCTACATTAATGCTGCAATGGCGCAAAACCAAGACAAGTACATTTATTTCATCTCAATGATCACGAAAGGTGTGGCCCCGCAGAGAAAAAGACACGGCTCAAAAAAGTGTGCTATTTTGCCCCTTTCTGGTAAAACGGAGAAGAAACATGGATAATCATATTTACCAAACGATCTGTTGAGAAGTTTAATTTCCTACTGAATGAGTTCCCAACCTCACAAATACATTAGTAGCCAAAATCTGACATATACCTACTAAATGCATTTCATGAAATTCAAGACTCATGAACTAAACTCAGCCTCTTGAGTTTAAACTAATCTGTAAGTGGTGAGGCATGCATAGTGGCCAACAATTTTTTGTTGGTAATATTTATTCGAAGTAAAACTACCAACCAATTTCTTAAAATATCTTTGTAATTAATCAGAGATTTAACATAAACATAGGAGACGTCCATTCAAAAACATAAAACATACTACTATAGAATGTAGTATACATTAGCACTAAAGAAGAAAATATTATTCTGCACCTCTTTTGATCTTTATTGCTAATAAAGCAACAGCATCTAGTTAACATCTATTTGACTTCCATTTATTTAATGGGTGCTCAGTTTGTCTTTTCAAACTATAATGGAAGCTCCTTGAGACAGGAATCATGCCTTTTACTCCCTTAATCCCTGCATTACCATAGCAAATATTAATAAATCTTTGTTATTTAATGGTCCTTAATCTGAGAATACACATTAAAGGGAAAAAAACTTACTATTTTTATCAATTAAAGAGAGGCAATGAATCATGTGAGGCGCAAGGAGACAGGATTTTGAAATTTAAGAATCATCAGAGGTACTTGAGATCTCAACTCACTTTCTGGTTCAGAGGTTTAGAAACACTTCAACTAAAAACGTTAGCGAATAAAGAAGGCAGTTGCCTTTAACACACTCTTCCAGGTGCTAGCTCTCATGGCATGAAGACCCTGCTATTTTCTCTTCTCACTTCTCCCTTTGCTAGAATAAACTGAAAGACTGAAATATACAAGTATACATACCTACGCAATACATACATGTAGGCATACACAGATTTCCCCCACATAACCCTCAGGTACTAGAGTCTATGATTATGCTAGGTCAAGCTAACTGCTTTGACATCACGGGACCTACTTTTCTACAGTTTTGTGTATTGCTAAGAGAATCACAACGGAGTAGAGAAGGAAATTAACGTATCGAAGATTACCACCAATTCACCCGGTGAAGGTCATGCCGCAGAGTCTGGTGTTGGACGCTGAACATCCGCCCTCTCGTATTTCTAACCAATGGCATCTCTGTTAGGCCAGGCAGCCTGACTGCAGACCAGAAAGAGCATGATCCCCAGGGTCTCTCAGGACTGTCACTCATTACTAATTCTAATAATGGTTGTATCTGTGACAGCCAGAGAGGCAGGAAGGTGATTTTCCATTTAGATAATACGTACATATAGTCGTTAAAATATAACTACAAGAAAAATCCTGACATTGTTTTCGGGAGTTTAGGCTTCTCACTTTTTAGAAAAGAATGTAAAACCTATGAATGTATATCTGAGTGCTCCTGGGTTCAAATGCCATTCTCATTCTCAGATGAAATGAAAACCAAGACCCGAATTCACGGACGTTGAGAAACCTTGCGCTGTGAAACCCCTAGGAGTAAGCTCTTAGGTTACAGCCACACCTAGTGCATAAAAATCCTACACACACACAGTACAGCATCTATTCAGTTAGCGCCAAATACTTAAACGTAAAGTAGAAAAGACAACATTCTGGATGAAAACAATTTCAAGGGTAAACGCTGGTCATCAACTCCGCTGCAGACACACAAAAGTTGCTGTGTCCACTCAGGGTCATGTGTTTCCTATGAAACACCCTCAGGCCCCCAGTGTGCAGCCCATTTAGAAATTGAAAGCATGCTGCAGCCAAATCCTGACTTTTTAAAATGTCACTGGGGAATCAGCTGCACTAAGACAGTAAGTGCTTACATTACAATGATTGTTTCTGTAGGACAGACCGAATTCATGGACTCATGACAGCAAAACAAACAGTAATTCTACGTTAATACAGGCCACCGCTACTGACACTATGCACGCCCAAGGCACTGCTCTCATGTGCGATATTTCAAGTAAGAATAAAAGAGGCTTTATAAGAAACCCATCTCATGAATTCAAAAAATACTTTCAAGCAGCGCTACCGCCGGTCTGGTGCAATTCTAAGACAGATAACTCTTCACGGCAATGAGAAAATTTATTATTAAATCCATTCTTTAAGGAAATAAACAAGAGCCTTTTCATGGTAAAGACAGATTTGAGCCAACGGCTTTAAATTCTCCACGTGCTTCTGTCCCCTTAACTTTCCACCAACAGTTTCATAGCTACTAGGGAAGAACTTCATCCTTCATGCACAGGTAGAAGCATAGTCATGGCAGATGATGAATCAGAAAGTACGCTTGAAAATATGTTTGAGAAATACAATGTCCATGGTTCATATGAAGAAGACAATTCAGAGCCCTTTGAACCAGATGAATTATGTAAACACCCTCAAAACTATAGATTTTTATAGCACATATGGCTCTCATAAGTAAAACCTTTCAAACAAAATTTGGTAATTATTTTAAGAGAATATTGCCATGCAGAGTGAACCAACTTTATGAGTAGGCTTTAACACTGAAACGGAGTTTCTAAAGAAAGCCCTGCTTTCCTCTTGTCTATGTCTATAATGGTACAAGCACAGCGGAGAAAACATTACAACTGGAAAAAACTATGCTGAGTTAGGATAAATCCCACCACTTTATAGCCATGTGTTTATTCTCCAGTGACCATGTGTACAATATTGTGCAAAATCTTGGTGCAACAAAACAAAAATGAAGCATCAATAAAGTCACCTGAATTTCTACTGTTGCTAACTTAAAACTTCCAGAAGTCTATATTGTGATTTTTATTAACAAACTTTTTTTTCTTTCTTTCTTTTTTTAAACATTTAACGTTTATTTATTTTTGAGACAGAGAGAGACAGAGCATGAACAGGGGAGGGGCAGAGAGAGAGGGAGACACAGAATCTGAAACAGGCTCCAGGCTCTGAGCGGTCAGCACAGAGCCTGACGCGGGGCTTGAACTCACGGACCGCGAGATCATGACCTGAGCTGAAGTCGGATGCTTAACCGACCAAGCCACCCAGGCGCCCCAACAAACATTTCATTAATTTTACACTTAAAGAAAAGTTACAAGATGAGTACACTGAGCTCCTATATATCCCCTAGCCCACCTCCTCTAGTATTCACATCTTCAATAACCATAATAGAATTATCCATAACCATAGATGGTTATAACCAAGAAATAACAATAATAGAATTACCAAGAGGCACCTAACACGGTACCACTCTATTAACTAAAGATCTTATTTGAATTTCACCATTGTTTTTCTTTCTTCCGTTCTAGGATCTCACAGTGCATTTAGCTGTGATTTCTCCTCAGTCTCCTTCAGCCTATAAAAGAACTTCAATTTTCTTTCCTTATGTTTTATGACCTTGATGCCTTTGGAAAGTGCTGTTCATGACAGCGATGTTTCATTTCTGGTGCTGTTTACCCTGATTACTTGGTAAAGTTGGATGTCTACCAAATTCCTCCAATATAAAGTTATTATTTTGCCCTCTGTAGTTATGAGTATTGCAGGGAAGCCATTCGAGACTATGCAGATCCTGTGTCTTCTCAAACTTGCATGCACTGACTTAGCATCCATTACAGAATCCTGGCTGTAACATTTATCACAGTAGTGTTTGTAATGATGGTTCTTTATTTCCCTCTTTTCTTCTACATGTATTAATGGAGATCTATTATGAAGAAGAACTATCTCCTCTTCCCCATTTGTTTATATATTTCTACGACTACTTATTTCTATCTATATAAACTCATTGTGGACGACGCACCACAGCTTCTAGTGAGTCACATGCTTGCATAACCCCCACCTCTTGATTGAGGGCAGAACCTGTGACTTGGCCTCTAATCAAAGAACACAACAAAAGTGATGAAACATCACTCCTAAAATTACATTACACGGCAAAGTTAAAGGCGTTTTGCAGATATCATTAAAGTCCCTAATAGGCTGGCTTTGAGATAATCAGAAGGAAGATGATGCTGTGTAGAAATGACTTTAAAAGAGGACCTAGGCTTCTCTGTGCAGAGATGCTTCCAATGGCCTTGAAGAAGAAAGCTTCCGTGATGTGAACTGAGCCACATGACAAGGACAGGCAGCCTCCAGAACTTGAGAGCCTCACTTTTATAACCAGGGGAAATTAATTTCTCCAACATCTGAATGAGTTTGGAAGCAGATTCTTCCTCATTGAGGCTCCAGGTGAGAAGATGGATCATCAAACACTTTGCAGCCTTGTGAGAACCTGAGCAGAGGACGTGACTAGCCTGTGCCTGGATGCCTGGCCATGGAAACTGTGACATGTGTGTTGTTTTAAGCTGCTAAGTGTGTGATGATTTGTTGAAACAACAGAAAACTAATACATTCATAGATACTTACTTTATTCCATGGATTAAAATCCAACATTGACATTATTTCACTCAGATTGTTCCAGATTTGGCCATCAGAAGCTCCTTCAAATTCTTAGTGTTTGGAATCATAAAACACTGTGGCTCATTTTGCATTTTTCCCGACCCAGCCCTGTAATCAACTGCTTCTCCTCGGAGCGCTGCTAATTTTTATTGGAAGATAATGTTCACAGACTAAGATCTGGGTACTAGGTCTGCTCATTATTTCTGGGGTGTTACTGCTTCCAGGCTGTCTCAGTGAACTGAAGTAGGAATTGTATGTATGTACATTAATCCATTCGCATATGGTATACGCAAGTCTATATTTTGGTATTTGTGTGTGTAACCATGAGTATGCAAATACCTCCAATTCCAATCCAGAATTGGGCGGGTATATCTTAGCCTTCCATCTTTCCTTATTATAACTTCTTTCTACAGCAGCAAGAAACCCAGTCCTCATTATCTACATCAATTTACTGATTTGATCAACTCTATCGTATACACAAAGTAATTTCAGAATTACTAATCTACACCACTGTGAGAAACACAGAGCCACTTGTTAGCACTTGTATTCCATTTTGCATCCCCTTCACACCTTGATTGGCTTTAATTGTTTTGGTATTTGGGGGGTATGTGAAATACTTCAATGGTTCTGTAAGTCACAGTTATACAAAAAGATACTTGAAGAAGTCAGTCCCTCCAACTCTGCTACCCTATTCCCATTTCTCTTTCTTTCCACTTCTTTCCCAGCTGCCCCTATAATAAATCTCTTTAGGTTTTGGTTTATCTTTGCTATATATATTTTGCATAAATGAAAAGGTACCTGTATATGCTCTTATTTTACTCCTTACTTGAAGGGTAGCATATCCTAGGTCTCTTTTGCAATTTGTCTTTTCACTTAACAGCAGGTCCTGAAAAGTACTTCCTGTAAGTTTATAACATCTTTCACTTGAAAAACAGGTATACGGTACTCCTTTGTCTGAATGTTCCATAGTTTATATTCAATCGTTCTCCTGTGTATGGGCATTTAGATGATTTCCAATCTCTTGCATATGTATTTTTGTATTGTTTGAGATCCATCGTTAGGGTAAATTCCTTGAAGTGGGATTGATGGGGCAAAAAAATATGCAAATTTCCCTGTATGAAGCTGTGAAACAATTTACATTCTCACCAGCAATGTTTGAAGGGGCTGCCTCTCCAAAACCTACAAGAATATGTGGTCATTTAAAATACGTTTGTCAATCTTATATGTGAGAAACAGTATCTGGTATTTTTGAATTTACATGCCCGATTCAGAGTGAGTTTGACCACTTTTTTATTTTGAGGTCTAGTTTTATAGCTCTTCTGGTTAATTGCTTGTTCATGTGTTTCCCACATTTTTCAATCTGGATTTTTAGTACTTTTGTCTCGAAACAAATTTTTTTAACATTGCTTATTTTTGAGAGAGTGAGAGAGAGCGCACAAGCACAAGTGGAAGAGGGGCACAGAGAGAGGGAGAGAGAGAATCCCAAGCAGGCTCCATGCTGTCAGCGCAGAGCCCAGCTTGGGGCTTGATCTCATGACTGTGAAATCATGACCTGAGCTGAGATCAAGAACCCGACACTCAACTGAATGAGCCATCCAGGTGCCTCTTGTCTTGAAATTATTAAGAATTCTTTATATATTAGGGATGTTAGCTCTTTCTCTGTGGTATAAGTTGTGAATATTTTCTCCTACTTTGTCAACCGTCTTTGGATTTTATGATATCTTTTGTAATGGAACTTTTTTTTTTTAAGGAGCCAAATTCATCAATCCTTATTTTTATTGCCTCTAGATTTTGTGTCCTAGTTAGAAAGCTGTTCTCTGCACCGTGGTTAAAGAGGAATTCACCCTAGGTTTTGTTAAGTACATGTATGGTCTCATCTTAATTTACTCGAGTTTATTTTTGTGTATGATCTGAGATAAAGATCAAATTTTATCTTTTGTGTTAAGAGCTTTTAAGATCTACTCCTATAGTTCCCTAACTCCTCAAACTATTTTTCTTTTTCAATGTTTTCTACCGTATTTATTTTTCTATATGAGCTTTAGTATCAATGCCTCTATATAAAATAGCTTATTAATAGTTTTACCGGGATTACAATGATATTATAAATTAACTTAAGGAAAACGGATGACTATCGAGTTCATCCTGTTCAAGAACAGAAGGCATCTTTCATTGTTCATATCTTCTTTAGTTTCTCATAAGCAAGTAAATGTTTTGTACATTTTATGTTAAATTTATTCCTCAGCATTTAATCTTTTTTGTTGCTACGACGCATGGGATTTTCTCCAGGGGTATGTCTTTCGACTGCTTATTGCTTGTGTAGAGGAAGGCTATTGCTTTTTCTTTTTATTCATTTCATTTTTTCCATCATGATAAGGGTACTCTTTAATCTCCATCATCTATTTCCCCTGTCCCTCTATCGACCTCCCGTCTGCTAACCATCAGTTTTTTCTTTATAGTTAAGAGTCTGTTTCTTGGTTTGCCTTTTTTTTCCCTTTGCTCATTTGTTTCTTCAATTCCACCTAAGTGAGATCACATGGCTCTTTCTCTGACTGACTTATTTCGTTCTGCATACACTCTCTACCTGTATCCATGTTGTGCTAAATGGCAAGATCTCATGATATTTATGGTTAAATAAGATTTCCATCCTATGTATATACACCACGTTTACCCATTCATCTATTGATAGATACTTGGGCTGCTTCCATACTTTGGCTATTGTAAAAAAAAAAAATGCTGCTATGAACATAGGGGTGCATATACTCCTTTGAACTAGTGTTTTTATATTTTGGGGGGAAATACCCAGTAGTGTGATTCCTTGATTTAAGGTAGTTCTATTTTTAATTTTTTGAGGAACCTTCATATTGTTTTCCACAGTGGCTACACTAGTTTGCATTCCCATCAACAGTGCCCAAGAGTTTCTGTTTCTCCAAGTCCTTGCCAACCTGTGATTTCCTGTGTTTTTAATTTTGGCCATTCTGACAACTGTGAGATGATATCTCATTGTAGTTTTGATTTGCATTTCCCTGATGATGAATGATGTTGAGCATCTTTTCATGTGTCTGTTGGTCATCTGGATATTTTCTTGGGAGAAATGTCTTTTCGTGTCTTCTTCCCATTTTTAATTAGATTGGTTTTTGGGTATTGAGTTGTACCAGTTCTTTATATATCTGGATGCTAACCCTTTACTGGATATCATTTGCAAATATCTTCTCCCATTTAGTAGGTTGGCTTTTAGTTTTGTTGATTATTTCCTTTGCTGTGCAGAAAGTTTTTATTTTAATGTAGTCCCAACAGTTTATTTTTGCCTTTATTTCCCTTGTCTCAGGAGACATATCTAGAAAAATGTCGCTATGGCCAATGTCAGAGAGATTACTGTTTGTGTTCTCTTCAAGGATTAAAAAAATATATATATTTTTAATATTTTTTGAGAGAGACAGAGCATGAGCATGAGTTGGGGACGGGCAGAAAGAGAGGGGAACAGAGGATCTGAAACGGGCTCTGCGCTGACAGCAGCAAGCCTAATGTGGGGCTCAAACTCATGAGCCACGAGATCACGACCTAAGCCAAAGTCGATGCTGAACCGAATGAGCCACCCAGGCGCCCCCCTTCAAGGATTTTTATGGATTTTTGGATCTTACATTTACGCCTTTAATCCATTTTGAGTTTATTTTTGTGTATGGTGTAAGAAAGTGGTCCAGTTTCGTTCTTTTGCATGGGGCTGTCCAGTTTTCCCAGCACCATTTGTTGAAAATACTTTTTTCCCATTGTATATTCATTCCTCCTTTGTCAAAGATTAATCGGCCATGTAATTATGGGTTTATTTCTGGGTTTTCCATTCTTTTTTCTTTTTTCAAGATTTTATTTTTTTCTAAGTTTATTTATTTATTTTGAGAGAGGTTTGGGGTGGGGGGAGGCAGAGAGAGAGGGAGGGAGAGAATCTAAAGCAGGCTCTGCACTGTCAGCACAGAGCCCAATGCAGGGCTTGATCTCGTGAACCGTGAGATCATGACCTGAGCCAAAATCAAGAGTTGAACACTTAAGTGACTGAGCCACCAAGGTGCCCCTCTGGGTTTTCTCTTCTGTTCCATTAATCTGTGTATCTATTTTTATGCCAGTACCATACTGTCTTACTTACTACTGCTTTGTAATATAACTTGAAACTTAGAATTGTGATACTACCAGTTTTGTTTTCTTTTTCAAAATTGCTTTGGCCATTCAAGGTCTTCTGTCGTTCCATACAAATTTTAGGATTGTTTATTCTAGTTCTGTCAAAACCGCTGTTGGTATTTTGATAGGGATTACATTAACGTTTTAGATTGCTTTAGATACCATAGACATTTTAACAATACTTGTTCCTCCAACCCATGAGCATGGACTGTCTTTCCATTTCTTTGCATTGTCCTTCATTTTCTTCATCAGTGTTTTATAATTTTCAGAGTACAGGTCTTTCACGACTTTGGTTAAGTTTATTTCGAGATCTTTTATTGGTTTTGGTGTGATTGTAAATGCGATTGTTTTCTTAGTTTCACTTTCTGCTGCTTTATTATTAGTGTATAAGAATGCAACAGACTTCTGTACACAGATTTTATATTCATCTATCAGTTCTTTGGTGAAGTCTTTAATGTCTTCTATATCTAGTATCATGTCATCTGCAAATAGTACAAGTTTTACTTCTTCTGCAGACCTTTTATTTCTTTATGTTGTCTAATTGTGGTGGCTATGAATTCCAGTGTTATGTTGAATAAAAATGGTGAGAGTGGACATCCTTGTCTTGTTCCTGATCTTAGAGGAAAAGCTCTGTTTTTCCCCATTAAGTATGATGTTGCCTGTGGGTTTTTCATAAGGACTTTACTACTACTCGAAATCTACTTTGTTGAGAGTTTTTTATCAAAATGGATGTTGTACTTTGTTACATGCTTTTACTACTTCTATTGAACTGATCATATGGTTCAACGTGATGTACCACATCGATTGTTTTGCAAGTATTAAACCCAGTTGGGTGTGGTGTGTGATTTTTTAAATGTATTGTTGGGTTGGGTTTGTTTTGCTATTATTTTGTTGAGGATTTTTGCATCTATGTTCATGAGAGACATTGGTCTGCAGTTCTCTTTTGCTGTGGTGTTCTTTACCCAGGTGTGGTATCAGGGTGATAATGGCTTCATAGAATGAATTTGGAAGTTTTCCTTCCTCTTGTATTTTTGGAGTAGCTTAAGAAGACTGGGTGTTAACTCTTCTTTAAATGTTTGGTAGAATTCAGCTGTGAAGCCATCTGGTTCTGGACTTTCATTTGTTGGGAGTTTTTTTGATTACCGATTCAGTTTCATGGCCGGTGATTGGTCTGTTCAAATTTTCTATTTCTTCCTGCTTTAGTTTTGGTAGTTTATATGTTTCTAGGGATTTATCCATTTCTTCTAAGTTGTCCAAATTGTTGGCATATAGGTTTTCATAATATTCTGTTACAATTGTTTGTATTTCTGTGGTGTTGGTTCTTATTTCTCCTCTTTCATTAGTAATTTTGTTTATTTGGGTCCTCTTTTTTTTTTTCCCCAATGAGTCTTGCTACAGGTTTATAATTTTGTTGGTCTTTTCAAAGAAACAGCTCCTTGGGGCGCCTGGGTGGCGCAGTCGGTTAAGCGTCCGACTTCAGCCAGGTCATGATCTCGCGGTCCGTGAGTTCGAGCCCCGCGTCAGGCTCTGGGCTGATGGCTCGGAGCCTGGAGCCTGTTTCCGATTCTGTGTCTCCCTCTCTCTCTGCCCCTCCCCCGTTCATGCTCTGTCTCTCTCTGTCCCAAAAATAAATTAAAAAACGTTGAAAAAAAAAAAACAAAAAAACAAACAAACAAACAAACAAACAAAGAAACAGCTCCTGGTTTCATTGTTCTGTTCTTAGTTTTATTTTTTTCCAGTTTGGGTTTTGTTCATTCTCTTTTTTTCTTTTTTCTTTTTTTTCCTTCTGGCTCCTTAAGGTGTAAGGTTAGGTTGTTTGAGATTTTTCTTGCTTTTTGAAGTAGACCTGTGTTGCTGTAAGTTTCCCTCTTACAACCTCTTTTGCTGCATCCCAAAGATTTTTCTATCATTGTGTTTTCATTTTCATTTGCTTCCATGTAATATTTTTTTATTTCTTCTCTGATTTTTTGGTTGACCCATTGTTTAATAGCATGTTATTTAAACTCCATGTATTTGTGTTCTTTCCAGATTTTTTCTTATGGTTGAATTCTAGTTTCATAGAGCTGTGGTCAGAAAACATACAGTATGACTTCGAGTTTTAAAAAAAATTTTTGACACTTGTTTTGTTGCCTAATATGTGGTTTATTCTGGAAAATGTTCTGTGTGCACTTGAAAAGAATAAACAATGTGTATTCTGCTGTTTCAGGATGGAATGTTCTGAATATGTCTATTAAATCCATCTGGTCCAGTGTGTCATTCATAACCACTATTTTCTTGTTGATTTTCTGTTTGGATGATGTGTCCGTCTATGTGAGTGGGGTATTAAAGTCCCTTACTACTATTGTATTACTACTGATTATTTCTTTTATGATTGTTATTAACTGTTTTACGTATATGGGTGCTTCCATGTTGGGTGCAAAAATGTTTATAATTGTTATATGCTTTTGTTGAACTGTCCCCTTTATTATTATATACATCCTTCTTTGTCTCTTATTACGGTCTTCGTTTTCAAGTGTGTTTTGTCTGATATAAGCACTGCTACACTGGCTTTCTTTTGGCATTCATTTGCATGACAAATGTTTCTCCATCCCCTCACTTTTAATTTGCAGGTGCTTTCTGGTCTGAAAGGAGTCTCTTATAGGCAACATATAGATGGGTTTTGTT
Source organism: Panthera uncia (assembly GCF_023721935.1). Classification (NCBI taxonomy): domain Eukaryota; kingdom Metazoa; phylum Chordata; class Mammalia; order Carnivora; family Felidae; genus Panthera; species Panthera uncia. The sequence goes on along the minus strand of NW_026057580.1, from coordinate 109,209,676 downwards.
TTTATCCACTCTGTCACCCTTTGTCTTTTGTTTGGAGCATTTAGTCCATTATATTCAAAGTAATTTTGACAGATATACACTTATTGCCATTTTGTTACTTGTGGTTGTTTCTATAGATTTTCTCTGACCCTTTCTTCTCTTGCTCTCTTCTATGGTTTGTTGGCTTTCTAGGCTGCTATACTTGGAATTTTTTGTCTTTAGGTTTTGCATATCTATTACTGGTTTTTGATTTGTAGTTACATTAGGTTTGTATATAATAATATCTTCTGCATATAGCAATCTATATTAAATTGATGGTTACTTAAGTTTGAACTCATTCTTTACTCCCCGCCCCCAAATTTTAGGTGTATGGTGTCATATTACTTCCTTTTCTTTTATGAATCCCTTGACTAATTTTTACAGTAACACTTATTCTTACTTCCTTTGTGTTTTTCACTTTCTTACACTTATGGTCTTCCTTTCCACTCAGATAGTCCCCTTTAATATTTCTTTTAGGCCTAGTTTAGTGGTCATAAACTCCTTTAGTTTTTATTTGTCTGAGAAACTCTGTATCTCTCTTTTTCTGAATTATAGTCTTGATAGATTGAGCATTCGTGGCTGCAGATTTTTCCCTTTCAGCACTTTGAATATATCATGCCATTCCCTTCTGGACTGCAGTGTTTCTGCTGAAAAATCTGCAGATGGGGTTTCCTTTGTATGGAACCACTTTCTTTTCTCTTGTTGCTTTTTTTTCCCTTTATTGCTGCTTTTTGCCATTTTAATTACTATGTGTCTTGGTGTGGACCTCTTTGGGATGGATTTTTGGGAGGATCTCTGCCTCCTGGATCTGGATCTCTATTTCCTTACCTAGATTAGGAAAGTTTTCAGCTATTATTTCTTCAAATAAATTTTCTGCCCCCTTATCTTTCTCTTCTTGAAATCCCTATAATGCAGATGTTATTACACTTGGAGTCATCGAGTTGCCTAAGACTATTCTCAATTTGTGTAATTTTCTTTCTTCTCCTTTACTCAGTGTACTTTCCATTACTCTGTCTTCCAGGTCGTTAATTCGTTCATCTGCTTCATCTAGCCTGCTATTTATTTCATCAAGTGTATTTTAAATTTCACTTATTGTGTTCATTTCAATGGGTTCTTTTTTATCTTTGTGTTAAGGGTCTCACTGATGCCCTCCACTTTTATGTCCAGTCCAGTGAGTATCTTTATGATAGTTGCTTTAAATTCTCTAGCAGGCATATTACTTCTATCTGTTTTGCTTTAGTGTCTTGCTGTGCTTTGGTCCCATTTTTCACTTGGGAGAGGTTTCTCTATCTTTTCATTTTTTCTTACTTTCTGTGTCTGTTTCTGTATTAGGAAAGTTAGCTACTTCTCTTATTCTTCCCAATAACAGCCATATGAAGAAGAGGTCCTGTAGCACCCTGCAGTGAAGTGTCCCCTATTCCCCAGGGTCTGGCACTCCAGGGAGTGTCTCCTATGTTTGTTGTGTGTGCTCCGCTATTGAGTCTTGGTCTCTTTGTCCTTCAATCCAGTTGTCTGCAGAGGCTATCTTCGCCAATTGTGGGCAGCAAGGTGTGCAGTGGTCTGCCTGTAAAATGACACCTGCCCTTGCTGGAAGTGAGGTCCTGTAAAAGAGCACAGATCAGGAGATGTGCTGTTGGCAGAGCTTGCACTGGTCTTCTAGGGGGAGGGGCCTGCAGCTAGGGGACTCAGGGGAGCATAACTGGGAAGGGTGTATCCATGGAAGCATGGTGGGGCTTGGTGCCCGCAAATTAGGTAGAAAGTGTTAGTGTTGGGCTGGTTCCTGCAGGTGGCCACTGTTTATGCTGGGGGGCAGGGGAGTGAAATGGTGTGTGACACCGCTTTTGTTCCTGGAGCCATCTCCCTGTTATCCTTGTCACTCTGGGCCACACTCTGAGATGAGCAAATCACTCTGCCTCCTGTTTGCCCCCAGTTTCAAACTGCTGGTCTGTGCTGTACTTGCATGGGCTGTTTGTTTTGCTGTCTCTTTAAAGGTGGGGTCTCTCTTACCTCATGGCCTCAGGGCTTTCCCAGAGCTAAGCTAGCTGACTTCGAAAATTCCAGGTCTTTAAGTCCTGCTGTTTTTCAGAACTCACAAAATTTGGTCCGTCTCTTTTTCAAAGGCAAATATGATGAAGATCTGTCCTCCATGTTTGTGAGCATCCAGGTGTGAAAGCCTGTATTCTGCTCTTCTCCATGCTGCAGACTCCCTCCAAACTGAGGAAGACCGTGGTCCACTTTGCTCCCAGACAGCATCTTCACTCTTCCTACCTTCTTCGATACGGCCTCTTCCCTGCCTTTAGTTGTGGAGTCTATTCTGCCAGTCTTTGGGTTGTTTCCTGGGTCATTTATGCTGATATGGATGTTATCTAGTTGTAACGTGAGCTTAGGGTCCTCCTACTCCGCCATCTTCCCAGCTGACTTGGTTTTATAAAATTGAAGTATAGTTGACACATCAAGTAACAGGCTATTGTTTTTGTGTAGGTGAATTTTGTATCTTGCCACAAAACTGAATCCTTCCATAGTTTGAGTTCATTTATCGTTGATTCTCTGAGGTCTTCCAGGTTTACGATTTTATCATCTGTAGATGGAGATAGTTTTCTTTGTTATGTAACCATTTTTAGGCCTGGGGGTTCTCTTGTCTAACTGTGCTGGCCAACATCTCTGAGAACATTGCTGAGTAGTAGTGGAGACAATGCTCATCCTTGTCTTGCTTATATTTTAGTGGAAATGTCTCCAATGATTCCTCACTACCTAAGATACTGGTTTATAAACTAAAGCGTACACATTTTACCAGTTTGAGAAAGTACCTCTCAACTGCTATTTCCTTGAGTATTTTTATTATGATTGGGTATTGAATGTTATTAAAGGAGATACTTTTCTGCAAGTTTATTTACACTGTATATAATTATGAAAACCATTGTTAATATTAAACCAACCTTGAATTCCTGGAATAAATTTCACTTAGTCATGGTGCATTATTTCCTTAATGGTACTGTTGAGTTTTGTTTGCTAATATGTTCCTTGGGATTTTTACACTAGAATAGGCTTTGAGTGAAATTTTTCTAATTAAAAAGAGCTTTTAAGAACTAGACCCAGATAACCATCAAACTAAACACTTTTAGTAACAAAACACTGGGATTTCACAGAATCGGGAGAAAAGAGGCTAATATGCATATGTCTTCTCAATCAGCACACATCCAGTAATGTATAACTTAACAGTGTTTAGACTGAAACACGAATATATCATAGCTTGGTGAAGTGCACAGAGTAAGATGGTGGGGTAGTCAGTACAAAAAGTGCTAAATTCTATGTTTCTTACAGGTGACAGAGTTCTAGCGCTCACCTAAATTCTTGTTTTACTTCTTTGTTTACTGTTTCTCTCATCTCACTAAAATTAAGTTCCATGGGTATAGAGAGTTGCCTCTTTTGTTCCCTATGTCTGCTGAACCACACATACAGTAAGCACTCAATAAATATTTACTGAATAAATAAAGGTGTGACAGGAGCACCTGGGTGGCTCAGGTGGCTAAGCATCTGACTCTTGGTGTTGGCTCAGGTCATGATCTCACAGTTCGTGCGTTCGAGCCCCACATCAGGCTCTGTGCTGACAGTGTAGAGCCTGCTTGGGATTTCTGTCACTCCCTCTCTCTTCGCTACTCCCCCACTCTCTCTCAAAATAAAAAAAACTTAAAAAAAAAAAGAGGTGTGACAGATTACTCCAAACCCAGATTAATAGTTAATTAAACCTTTAGTTATCAATAATCATGTAGCTGTACCTTATTATTCTGGATCAGAGATAGACAAAGTTTTTCTGTAAATTGCCAGAAAGTAAATATTTCAGGCTTTGCAGGCCATATGTTCTCTGTCACAACTATTCAACTCAGCTGTTGTAGTGCAAAAGCACCAAAGACAATATATAAACAAAATAGCATAAATAAAACTTTATTTACAAAGACAGGTGGTGAGCTGGATTTGGCCCAAAGGTGGTAGTTTGCTAATTCCTAGTTTAAATGATAGTATCAGTAAAAAAGAAACATTTCAGGCATACTTGCTCAATAAGTCAATAAACATCAAACAGTATTTATTAACAATAGCAATGAATTAACAATAGCAATATAAACCTGACGTACTCCCCCATATGTAACAAAGAGGACTACATAAATAAATGTAAGAGAATCTGGTTTATGTCCTTATAAAGTCAGATCTAGTGTAGGACGTACTGGCTTCCTCAGTACTTAACGCAAGCGAGGTTCTAAGATTAAAATTGCAAGTGCATTTAGCAGGTAAATTGTTAGGCAAGTGATGATTTGTAGTTTTATTTTCCCAACTTTTTTGGCCATATCAGAATAAACAAAAAGATCAGAACTACTGATGAGATGCAATTATGTAAGTTACACTCAATCACTGTTGTGTTGGGGGAGCAGAGAACAAACATGGGATGAATAGCATTTCCACATTAATCCTTTATTAAGGCTAAAACTTCCTGGCTTAATTCCTTCCTAAATTACTACAACACACAACTACAGAAATTCAATAAGAACAAAAACGCTAACTGAAGTACAACAGCCTCTGGCAAACAAATCATTCATCCTTCTAAAAGTAATACGGTGCTATCTTAATATAAAATACTAATAGGCAAAGAAATACCCAGAAATTCCATTTTTCAAAAGTTGTAGTGGGCAAAGAAAAAACATTTCTTCCGTTCATACATTTGCAGCTAAAAAATTTTTTAAAAAATCAACAAAACTAGAAAGGTTTTAGTGATCGAAGATGGAACAGTGGTATAATTAATCAACATGGCAAAACTGGAGTGTGAATGACAGACACAACCTGATGTCAATTTTGCCAGGAATTCATTTACCTCTTCCAATTTTACCTCATTAGCTGACTTTTGGGCAAAAGTGGATAAAGGGAGAATAACATCTGGAATGCGTGTTTGCCTCACAAGTTCTTAAGTAAATAGGAGATGGTTTTACTTGAGTGTAAACAATAAAGTAAAAAATAAAAACCCACTGAGAACTTACTACGTAGAAGGCAATGTCCTACATCATATTTCTTCGTTAGTAATCCAAGGAGACTGGCTTCTTAAAATTAACATGAAACACCATAGAAACCCAGGCAATTTTGCTGTCCAATCTTCCTCAATAAGGACACTTAGGGTATGTGGGGAATCATGGGGTGTTTGATAACAAAGACTTGGGTCCTATTCATAAATTCCTTGAAATTACCAAGGGTCAGAAAGGTTTATTGTTAGAAAACCAGTAGGGTCTGTGAATTCATGTGAATTGAATTGCTAAAACTGTGGTTGCCATCGAATTTTGAGAAGAAATAAGAAGTACTTCCAGTCACTTTACGAATACCTCTACTATGATCAGGTTCTTTCCCGAAATGCTGCTACACAATCAATCTATATCTCATAGTTTTTAGCAATTAGCAATTGAGTTATTCTTCTACTCTTCAGGAATTTTTGGAAGCAACATTAACTTTAGTGAGAAGTTAAAAAAACGCTGTAGAAATTATTGCTACCAATTAGCAATACGTCATGACCAAGATCGACTTTCATCTTGCACGTCTCTGCATTATTCAATTCTGCTATGTTCAAAACTAAGATATCGGGATGTTTTATTCTAATATATCCTCATACTTTCTTCATGTTATGGAAATCAGCTCTCTCTTAAATCTTTAGAGCAAAATATGGGTTTTACCTGCCATAGTCTGACTTTATAGGTCTTCTGGAAGACGTATTTCTTACATTCGGCCGATCCTGCTGGTCAGAGCACTGTAACTTCTTACTATGGGCTATATTCACAGAAGTTATTTCTTTACTTTCTAAAGCACGAAGTACCAGTTAGGATCTTTTCTTCTGCCATGGTAAATGACAAATATGATTTTGTTATGAGATGGCACTGGTGGGTTGCAAGGTTGGACTCCACATCTGAGGTAGGTAATCTTTGAACATCTTGTCTAAGATGGTGTCCAAGCCAGTGTGTGGTAACAGAGCAGTTCTGCAATCCAAGCAGCCAAGGTTTCACGCCACACTTTATTTTATTTTTTTTAGTGAACTTTGAACACCTGCATAATGCCTAATGGTAATAATGTGGGTGAAAAATGAGTTTTCAATAATCCATAAATTCATGGGATGTCCTAGTCTTAGGCATGTATTTAAATGAGTCAGAAAATCCACAAATTACTTTGAGCATGGTCATCTTTTTGTCAGTGTCTTCTAGTTCATTTGCTTCAAGAATGGAAACTTTAATGTACTCCAAAGCAGACATTTCAAATACACAAGCTGCTCAGTTTCCAGCTTACTGGTTATAGTTAAGAGTTTACCTGAAGTGTCTGAATGTGGACATATAGTACTTAATATTTGGTGATTTAAATAGGTCTGCTCTTTCCAGGAGGTGCTGCATTGGGGTTTGGAGGGTGGGAGAGCAGCTGGGAACAGACTGCCAACACAATTCTTAATTGTGAACAAAATCCACCTCAAGTAAAAGCAGTATAATACATGAAATAACAACACTCTCTCCTAGCTGTACCCTCCAGAGGAAATACAACCATAGCGGTCTGGTCCCCCAACTCTATTTTTTTAATTTTTTAATGTTTTTATTCATTTTTGAGAGAGAGAGGGAGGTAGAGAGAGAGAGAGAGAGAGAGAGAGAGCACGAGCAGGGGAGGGGCAGAGAGACAGGGAGACACAGAATCCGAAGCAGGCTCCAAGCTCCGAACTGTCAGCACAGAGCCCTTCACGGGGCTCGAACCCATGAAACATGAGATCATGACCTGAGCCGAAATCGGACACTTAACCAACTGAGCCACTCAGGTGCCCCTGGTCCCCCAACTTTAAAGAGTTAGCCTGAATCTGGAAAGACAAATCCTTCCACATCCTATGGCTCAAACGTTCTTCCAAAGTAGAATTAGATTTCCCTAAATCTTTGCCCAAGATAATGCCAACTATTGATGTGCCATCAGGTCCTATACAAATATACAGATAAGTCAGTACAGTGGAGGTGTACCTGCCCTGTGTACTTCTGAGTCATTGAAGGAATGAGGAAATTCCCAAGATGCCCCAAATGGGACAGAACCCGTAGAGGGCCCACATATCTTCATTCTAACTGGACAGTCAATCACCTGCTGGATTCAGCTTTTCAAGTATTGGCCCAACTGCAGTCTGAGGATTTGGAGCCTCCTTTCTAACTCCCTGCTAGCGTCCTGGAGAGGAGAGCCTCCGAGGCCTAGCAGCTGACGAATAAAAGACCAGCAAATACGGTGCATTCTATGTGAGAATTACGCCTTCAGAGTGGTTGTACCACAAGTGCTCTGGGGTTTCGTTTGTTCGCTTTTATTACGAAGACCAACTTGGTGTAACACATGTTTCATCTAGCCCTCTGGATTCAAACTGAATTTTTCCAGTTGCTCTCCTTTATTAATATACCAAAGTTATGTAATGTCTTTCACATGGAAGTCAGTTTAATAGTCTGATTATCTGAGACTCATTACAGGCCTTTGGGGTGGATGCTTTTTTACAGAGAACTTGAGACAAGAACTGAAAAGGCTCTTGCAGGTGTGCAACAAGTCAGAGAACACAGACAACACAGATTTCTCGACTTTACTCTTCAGGTCACTACAGGCTTTGGTTAAAGATAAACTAGAATCCTGAAACACCGATGTACCAGAGATTCTCAGCTTTAAGACAGAACATTCTGGGGCGCCTTGGTGGCTCAGTCGGTGAAGTGTCCCACTGCGGCTCAGGTCATGATCTATCTTGTGGTTTGTGAGTTTGAGCCCTGTGTCGGGCTCTGTGCGGACAGCTCGAAGCCTGGAGCCCGCTTCAGATTCTGTGTCTCCCTCTCTCTGCCCCTCCCCTGCTCACGCTCGGTCTCTCTCTCAAAAATAAACATTTAAAAATTAATTAATTAATTAATTAATTAATTTTTAAAAAAAGGTCCTTGGTCTGGACTATTCCCAAGTGACCCGGAAGGAGCGGGAGAAAGGTGGCTTCTGGTTTTACGGCAGCTTGATTTTCAATGTGGACCTATAGCTGCTGCTGGGCCTGAGCAAGGTGGCTCAACCTGGCTGGCCACGCTCCTCCCAGAGCCATTCAGCTCAGACAGTCTTTGCTCCCGCAATTACTCAGGCGAAGTGACTAAAACTGTGGTCGTGGAAAAAGAAAAGAAAGAAGGCCAGTAAACAGAAGACAAAACTTCAGGAAAGTTTATCAAGTTAAGTTAACTTCCGGTGTGACGACATGAAAAGGAAATAGGTAATACGACTAAAGATGTGATCTGGTTGAAAGCAGGAGTCACTTCCGCCTTTGGGCACCTTGGACAGGTCACGAGGTCTCCCTTCCGCATATCAGAGATGCACCGAAATTCCTACACAACCGTCCTTGGTCTGGACTATTCCTGTCTACACTCAGTGTTCTCACGGACGCACACTCTTCTCAACAGCTTTAAAGCTCAGGCGTCCAATCCGAAGGTCTCTGGGGTGCAGAGCGAAACCCCTAGGGGTGGGGGAAGTCTACGTGCCCTTGGGTGGCACACAGCTCCCCCCAGGGGGTGCGGCTCCACAGCGCTCTGTCTCGTGTAAGGAAGTGGCGGGTTCTGAACTTGCCTCGTGCATGATCCAGACACAGAACGCAGAACAGCTACCAGCTAAGCCTGCTCGAATCCCTGCTTTGATGTAAGGTAAGAGGCGGGGGAGGGGAAACCAGATCGAGCATGCAGTTTACATCTCTTCTCACTAGGACCAATTAATAAAGACAAAACCTAATTTCCCCCCGCTCTTACCCATTCTTATTCCTCCTCAATATTTTTCCTCTTTCTAAGATTCTTTTTTTGTTTGAGAAGCTTAATATTTGGCTGCCTTCTGAAGAAATGGGTATAGTGACAGATGAAAGACTTGCATTCATCGTATAATTCAGAATAAGGGAAAAATCGACTGCTGTGCATTTAAGATTCTAACAACCTTGCAATTTTGTACAGTCGTTTCCCCCACCCGTTCTTTTGAAGAAATCTGCTTTTATTCTGTTAATAACTAACCACAGTTGCAGCAGCATGGATCCGATTAGCAGTTCTTATGGTACAAAGGGGAGAGGAAAAAAAAGCTGTGAACAGGGTTGCCAATTTGTCCACCTGGGCCCCCAGGAGAAAGATTAGATGAGGCGCCTGCCTGCTCCCTTTTTTCCACTTGATCGCTGCTCTGTGCTGCCTGATAGAGACAGGCCTTTTTAACGCCAAGGCACTTTCTTTCCTTTAACAAAAGTTTCCTTTGCCTCCATCCTCTCTTGTCACAGATTTCTCATTCTGGGTCCCCACATGTCATGACAACTCTCAACTGCAAACATGAGTAGCTGTGAAAAGTGCCACACGCTGATGCTTACTCACTGGAGTCCCCCGGCATCCACACCAGAAATGCACAAAGGAGTGCTCACACGCCCCGCAGGGAGGACTCCCTTGATTTGCGGACCCAGGGCGGTGCACATGGTCAGTTTCCTAGGCCTAGAAATGCTGCTTTCGAATATATGATAACACAGGAAAAGATAGATACTTTGGCAATTAAATATTAGAATTTGAGGAAAATAGCACAGTATATATAAACCTGGGACCAACGGACCAAGTTACTGGTATTACAGGCAACATGGTTTCTACATATTTTCTATTTAGAAATGGAACTGTTAGGGTGCCTGGGTGGCTCAGTTGGTTAAACATCTGACTCTTGGTCTTGGCTTAGGTCATGATCTCATGGTTGGTGAGATCAAGCCCCGCATCGGGCTGTATGCTGACAGCATGAAGCCTGTTTGGGATTCTCTGTCTCCTGCTCTCTCTGCCCCTCCCTTGCTCATGCTCTCTCTCTCTCAAAAAAAAAAAAAAAAAAAAAAACACCACACATGAAAAAAAAAAAAGGTATGGAATTGTCAACTTATGTACTAAAATACTATTCTCTAAAGGTTTTAAAAATTCATTATATCTGTAACTACACTAATAATGAGCGCTTATTTTTGTGATAAAATGTAAGCCTTCTAAATTCTTGGTATAAAACTACTTTTATTTTATTTTATTTTATTTTATTTTATTTTATTTTATTTTATTTTATTCTTTTTCTTTTGAGGGAGAGAGAGAGAGTGAGCAAGCAAGTCGGGGAGTGGGTGGAGGGGGAGAGAGAAAGAATCCCAAGCAGGTTTCCACGCTCAGCATGGAGCCCAATGCAGGGCTTGATCCCATGACACCGAGATCACGACCCGAGCCAAAACCAAGAGTCAGACGCTCAACCGACTGCAGACACCCAGGTGCCCCTAAAACTACTTTTAAAATTGACAGAAAGCTAAAGCATTGCATCATGCTGAAAAACTTAAAGAAATCCAAAGCTTCTGATGGAAATCTCTATGTTCCAAGAGGTGCAGCCAACCGTTAGCAGCACCGGGGGCGGCTGTGTGGGGAGAGGAACAGCAGTGCTCTCAGGGGCCACTTAGGACCAAAGCAGGGTCTGGAACAGGGCCTGGCCATGGGCAATGTGACAGTCTCCGAGCTGACTGCAGAGGGGCCTGGGGGACTGAGCCCAGGTCACCGGGGGCCTCTGGTATGGGAGTCGTTCTGAGAGCACAGGAGACAGACTAAGGCAACACGGACAGGAAGGAAGGCATTCTGGACCATATGCTCGTGTGTTTTTCATCAATTCTTTAATTTCAGACTTTAAGTCAGTGTTCGGCAAGTATGCTTTTGAAATGTATGTTTTTCACAAACAGCCATTTTTATCTTCCACTTGTCACTTTCAAATATCTCAAGCGTAGGATTCATGTGTTGCTGAAGCCCAGATTCCAGTCTTGCTAGCCCTTGCTCACCACCCCATGTTTATCTAGCCAACACGGATGCCACTTAGTTGGGGGATGGGAATATCATCTGGATTATGACAATACTCCCCATAACCAATCTGTTCTTAACTGGCCATTTTCTTTGAAAATAGGGTTAGTTATTAGTAAGAGATAATTTATTTAAAATAATGAAACAATGAAAAAAGTTGGATATTGGACAATTCCAGAATTATGCTATGATCAAAAAAAAAAAAATCTTTTTTAATGTTTATTTTTGAGAGAGACAGAGAGACAGAGACAGAGAGAGAGACAGAGAACATGAGCAAGGGAGGGGCAGAGGCGGAAGGAGACACAGAATCCAAAGCAGGCTCCAGGCTCCAAGCTGTCTGCACAGAGCCCAATGCAGGCTCAAACCCACAAACCATGAGATCCTGACCTGACCTGAAGTCGGATGCTCAAACCACGGAGCCACCCAGGTGCCCCTGCTACAATTTTTATATGGCACAATTTTTGTGTATTATGGATTAAAATCAGGCAGGGCCTACACTACAGAAGTCTGGTTTAGACTGACAAATCTTACGACTACTACTTCAGGTTTTATTTTTAAGGGAAAAGAAAGTAAAATCATCTGTCATGGTGGAATCCCTTCCAGGAGAAAGGGAAATAGAATGATCCCATGAACTGTGAAATACAAAGGTAGTAGAAAGATGGCTCCCAGTCCACAGGAGGACAGGTCATAGAAGTAATCAACTTTACAACTTTCTTTTCTTGAGTTCCTATTTATTCTAAGCGAACTGTAAACTCTTTAATTTGGTCAGCATTTACTGAGTATGCTCTGACTTGCCAGGCATTATGCTTGGCACCAGGGATTTAAAAAAAAAAAAAAAAAAAGCAGTGCTCACTGCCCTCGACAGGCCCCTGGGCCAGCTGGAGAACCACCGAGAGACAGGTGGACTCTCCTTGGCACGGAGGGAGCCGTAGGCCTTTGCAAAGGGAAGGACGTTGGACTCGGATCATCGAGAATAAGTAGTTTTCCAGGCTAGCGAGGGGCGGGATGGATACTCTGGGCAAAAGGAATTCAGCTCTAGGAGCAAGCTGCTGATGTAAAGTCACAATCAGTAGGTGTGAACTCATGGAATACTGAACTAGTTCCCGCTGTCAACTTCCAATATTAGGCACTGATGCAACATACAAAAAAATAGAGACTATAGACACTGAGGTTCGGCTCTCAAAAAAATACAGGTTTTTGTCCTTTTTCAAGTAGAATTTAAATGACATGATTCTTGGATTTTGTGTGAAACGGACTTCAAGGAACAATTGTGAAACTAGGGGTTATGTTAACATTGGAGTTAGCCCTAAGAATATAGCAATTATTTTATCACAAGAATTTTCTTCCTGTGACATTATAATTTCAATTGAATCCCAACCTATTTATAGCAAGGTCAAAAGACGGCAACATGCTGCCCTAAAAACATGAGGTATTTATCCATAAAATTCCTCTGACTAATACATACATGATGGTAAGTGGGAACCCTGGCTCCCTTTAAAACATGCCCTCAGGACACTTCTAGAGAAGTGCTAAGCTGTACTGGGAGGGAGGGGAAGTGGTCTCTCCATATTCTAGAAACACTTTCTTGGGTGGCTTGCAGAACCCCAGCTCTCCCTGGTTTTCCACTTTTACCACTGGCTATTGTTGCCTTCCCTGTTCACACAGTCTCTACACGTCTCAGTGCCCTAGGGTTCAGTCCTCAGGATGCTTCTCTCAGTATTTCTCAACCTTGGCTATACAAAATAATCACCCGGAGAGCTTTTTAAAAAGTACTGGTGGAGGACTGCAGCCGGACCCACTAATTCGGCACCTCTGGGGGCTGGGCCTCGCACCCATCCTCTCCCAGGATGCTCTGTGCAGCCAGGGTTGGGAACGACTGACTTTTGCTCGTTTCCCAGGTCAACAGTTCCCAGACCAGCAGCTTCAGCATCAACTAGGAACGTGCTGGAAATGCAGATTCTCCAGCTCTACCCCAAACCTACTGAGTCAGAAACTGGGTATGAAGCCCAGTCACCTGCTCTCCCAAGCCCTCCAGGTGATTATGATGCAGGCTAGGTGCCTTAGGTAATCTCGTCGAGAATGCCGATGACTCACAAACGTACTTCTCGAGCCTAGATCTCTGCTCGGAATCCAGATTCTTCTTAGAACCAGCTGCCAATTCAAAATCTCCCTTTGGATGCCTAATAAGCATCTCAAATGTAACAAGTTCAAAACCAAACTCTTGATTCCCTCTTCAAAAACTTGCTCTTTTCTTTGTCTTCCAGTGTACAGAACCACCATTTACCAAACTTAGGGGTCAAAACTCTTCCGCCCCCATTTCTGCTACTCACACATCCTGCCGTGACCAACCTCCCCTAGGCTACTGAAGTAGCCTCCTAATCAGTCTCCCCACTTCCAACCTTGACCCCTGTAGCCCTCTTAGCAACCAGGATGACCCTTTTAAAGCATATATCGGATCACCCCATTCTCTGCCTTCTCTTCCTGCCAAGTGGCTTCCGATTATACTTAAAATAAGTTCTTAAATCCCAATCGTAACTTACAAAGCCCCATGTAAGCTGGCCCTTGGTTACCCTTTGATCTAACTGCCTACCCACGCTGTCCCCATCTCCCCCTCCTTACTGTGCTCCAGCCCCAATGACTTCCTTGCCCAGCACACCAAACGCAATACTGATCCAGGGCCCGTGTGCTTGCTGGCTCTCTGCGGGGGTCCCTGTCTCCCAGATATTCACTGAGTGAACGCTTTTGCCTTTGTTCACTGAGTCCCTTGTTCGAATATTAATTTCTAAGAGACACCTATCCCAATCACTGCTGTCTGAAAGCAACCTGATTTTTTTCCCCTAACCATACCTGGTAATAAACTACATTTCCCATCTTTCCCGCTAGGATTTAAGTTTCATGAGGACAGGGTCCTTTGTCATTTATGTTCAGCGCATTGTCCCCAGTTCCCAGAAACACGCCTGCAGCATAAGATGTATTCGGGACTTGGCCGAATCAATGAATGAAAAGAAGAGAATGATAAACAAGGGCAGAAGGAAAAGGAGCAGTTGGGCCCGTTGGCCTTTCTCAGGACATCACCTGATTTATCCAACAGCAAAAGTACAACATGCTACTTTTCAAAAAAACCACCCAGTGAATTAATACATTTGGCATCCTCAGCAAGGTCACATTCTTGGCATTCAGCTATATGCATTTAGTGTAGTTTGCAAGTACAAACTCCTATGTCACTTTCTGTTTGGAAGGGAGAACATCAACATTAACAATCCCTGGTTATATCATTTATAAACATGCAGATGTGAATTATTAAAGATTAATGCATTTTAGGATTGGTGTCGGCATTCCGTTTGTCTCATGCCGAAACCAATTCTGTTCTTCATTAGTCAATGACAACCCGTATCACCCTGTTATGGAAGAGAAATCAAAGGTGCAAGTGTGTGAGTTGAGAGTAAGTGATGAAACTGATTAGTAAGAGACTTAACGGCTATAATCAATCAACACATCATAATAATCCTGGCTCCAGGGCTATCAGAAGACAGGGAAATAGCCGTAACACCCGCCTGTTCACTTCACAACTGGTATTTATTCCCTTTAGAAAATACGGAAACACAGACCACAAGTTTGTGAAGTCAGCTTTAGGGACATCTTGACTCTAAGTACCACTCATTTTATCACCACTTTCCTAAATGAGAAGTCAGATGATTTGGGAGACTTTTACTTCTGGGCTAAAATTAGTTCCCAAAAGCTTTGGTACCCCTCCATTCCAATTCCTCGCCTCCCACGGAGGACAGAAAACACAGCAGGTCAATGCCAACAGCATTTCAAATGCAGCAGCACTCTGCTGATTCAAGAAGCAGCATTACTCAGTTAAGCACAAGTTTAGAGGGGGTGCCAGTCTACTCAGCTGGAGAAATGAAATCAAACAGTAAACAAGGCGAATGAAGTGCTCCTACAGTGAACAGTGTAAAAAAATAATGGAAAAGTGGGCGTGGACGGCTGGATCAGCCAGGGAAACACATTAGCCGCTGCTAACCTGACAGAGCGAGAATGACACCAAAACACTACCCTGGTGACATGGCCTTCCCTATATGTTCAAACACAGAAGACCGAAGAAAGGGAATGGAAAATGAGAGGAGAGTTTAAACTGAACTGTGTAGCTTAATTTTAACTGAGAGGGGGAGCCAACACCGACTGGGAATGCGTATTTTGATGTGTGTTAATGTTCTCTTCTTTCTGAATGTGAAGGAAGAAGTGGAAAAGGTTTAGTTTGAAATCCGGTGGAATGGAAGAACTGAAAACATTTCTGCTTTTGACAAAAAGAAGAAATACTCACTTCCCAATTATCAACATACCTGACTTGGGTCCGGAGGGGCCTCCTAAGCAAAGGGTAGCTCAGAGCCCTGGGGCACCTGCTTTAAACGCAAGGGTCTGGCCGCAGGTCAGCAGTGGGGGACCTGCCCTCGAGAAACAGCAGGAGCATATCCATGACCAAAGTGCTGAGTCTCCATAACCAGGCTCCTGGTCGGAATTTTAAATTAGTGCCCTAAAGGGGGAGGCTCTCGTATCTAAGAACTACGGCACACGGAGATGCAATCACATCTCTCACAAAGACAAAATATATAGTTGCTTTCTTAAGTGTTGCTAAGCATCATTTGGAATGGATCTGAAATTACTGTTTTGTGTAACATACAAATAGTTTACTTTGTAAGGGGGAAAAAAATACTGGCTGAAGTTCTCCACGGTTTGTAGAACTGCTGAATTGATGTTTTCCAGGCTGCCACAGATTAAAAACACGGATATATCAATGGCATTTTGTGTTTAAGAATTTTTTTTTTCTTCCTGCTCAGCTTGCCAATAAGCAGCATGCATTTTCCTTGCAACAAGCTGTTGCAGGATTTCTACTTCGAGAGAAGCCAAAAAGGAACACTTGATAGATGTTTTAAAATAAGATTACCAGGTAGGGTGACTGTGCAGACTTTCAAGTAAAAAATGTGTCATTACGTGCAGTGCCATTTCAGAGACACTACTGATGTGATCATGACAGGAAACCGGTTTAGAACCACTTACACAGAGTGAAATAAACTCATAATTTTACCCTGAGTTTTAAGCAAAGATAAACTGAAGAGTGGAAAATTTATTTATTTAGGATGGGTTAGGCTTCAGCCCTTAGAGTTCTAAAAATCCGACAGGAATGGATTAAAAAAGCGAGAGATACTGGCTTGCACCCTCCGGTGTTCATTTTATAGGTACTAATCTTGACAAATTAGACCAGGAACTATCATTTCCTCTCACTAAAATCCTTCCTGTTCACTCCAGCCTATGACTAACTCCTAAATGCAATTCATTTTTCTCTTTCCCATTATAGCATCCTTCCAGAATCTGCTTGTCTGAATGTCAGATTAAGCAAGAAAATGAGTTTTTTGACCAGAATATCTTCTTGTTTGTCTGTGCGGCTCTATCGGCTCCCACGGAAATCTCAGCTCTCACTTGCTAAGCGGAGGGGAGAACCAGGTGAGCACTTCCACAGGAGAGCTCTGAATATACCATGGTGCTGCCCAAAGAGTTTACATTTTCCATAGTTAATCAGATACGTGCTACCCTTTTGGGAGTTCATTCTTTCAGCATCTCTCAGATTTTCCCGAGGGGTGCAAATTCATGATGACCAGCTGGTAGGCGGGATGCATCACTCACCATCCAGGAACTGACATGATAATGCTTCAGAGAATCAGGCTTAACTATAAGGTAACTGGTGCTTTATGAGAGTGGAGGGGCGATCTCTGGCAAATCCATTCTACAGGCTCTTAAAACCTGTGGTCCTTTTCACAGGACGCAACGAAAGTCATCTGCCAGGTCTGAGTCTGCACAGGTAAAGGGGCACAGACGGCCGGGCGCTCTGCGTCCAGGGGGGCTCCCGGGAAGCCACTCAGTCCTGGAGGCTGCCTGCAGACGTGCGCCCTGGGGAATGCTCCAGCCCACTGCAGAGGTAGGGAAAGGAGGGCTTCCAGAGGAGGGAGGCACGGATAGCAAAAGATGGGAGTGATGAGGACAGCTCTTGAAAGATTAATGAAAGACTCCTCTTCACCTCGCCCTCCTCCCTCACGGTCTCTCAGCTCTTAAACCACCCTGACCCAGGGCCGCCCAGTCTCCTTTGGCCAGCAGTGGAGCTGGGGAGGGGCGATGTGGGAGGTGAGACTTCAAATAGCAAGGCACATAAAACTGAAAAATGGAGAGTTCTACTTTCATATCTGATGCAACTCTATTTTCTCTCTGCCTGTGATGGCCAGGAAGATAGGATCTTTGATTAGTCTTAAAATAGATACCTACGACTAAGCCAGAAGGAATGGCCACGAAAACAAACATGTATTCATCAGGACACTAACATGAAAACCTAGTTGTGTATCTTTGGTCCCAGGCTGTTCTAATCTGTAGCCCTTCTCCTGTCAGATGAAAGGGACTTAAAATTGGACTCTTGGCACAGATGCCGGTTCTTAAAAAAAAAAAAAAAAAAAGAGAGAGACGAGGGAAATCTACTCGGAGATTTACAGTTACCATCGTTAGGTCTTTGTTAACGCAACCGATGAACTGCTCCTCGCAGTCTGAACAGTTAAAGTTTTTGTAAACAAAAATGTTTCTCAGGCTGTGAAGTGTTAATTTCTGCCTGCCTATCACCATTCCCCGCTGTACGCTCACCCTTCTTAATATTTAAACACTGTGGCTGCTTACAGCACACGGAGGAAAAAGCTGACAAAAGCCTTTAGCCAATAAAATAAAAATAAAAAAAGTTGGGCTTATTTACATTTTTGCTTTGTTAGTAAACTGGAATGGTTGGCTCTGGAGGCAAGACAAGTGAAATTAACATCCACTAAATCTTCTGGCAACGGCAATGCTTTCTGATGCTGTGCTGTGTCAGCCTCACTGCGTGCTAGGACGAACGAGGCCCAGTGTAAGACCCGCACGATACATTCAAGATCCAAGAGTTTATTTCCCTAAAACCGAGGCAAACAACTCTCGGATGTAATCCAGTAAGCAGCCAAAGTACAGTGGGATGGGATCATTTATTAGAAGGGAAACCAGATGCCTAATATCAGACCTCGCAGAATCAACTGCACCCGATGTTAGATTTGCCCGATTTAAATGTGTATATACATGCACACTGCCAATTAGAAAGATGAAGATATTTCATTTCCGTCTCTAAGTATAAATACATCAACGTAAAGAGGAGAGAGAAATGAAAACAATCAGCAAAAACCAAGAAAATTTATCACGGCACGGGGGGATGTAGTAACGTATACATTTGGGTCCTCAAATGCTCATTTAGATTAAACAACCAGGGCTGAAATTCTTTAACTTCTAACCATAGACTGCTGCAGTGCTGGAGTTATGTGCAAACAAAGGGAGAATCCATGTGGCTACTTACCACGAAAAATCTCCATCCTGCTTTTCAAAAGAACGCAGGAAGGAAAAGCCCCACTGAGTTAGGGATGTGCCAGGGCCGATGTGGTGCCAGAATGTATCACAGTAGTTGTTCCCATGACACTCACAATGTTCGTGAGGCAGCATGATAGGAGGGCAAATTTGCAGTGGGTGGAGAAACGGTTTAACAGGCAAGAAACAGATTCAGCCATTCGGGATGCTTTACTGGGCTTTTGTTTATCTACCTCTGTGATAGTTCTCATTAGCTGTCAATTTCATTCTCCAGGACAGAGATGGAGAAAAATGACTGCTCTTTTTTCAACAAACCCTGGGAAGCAGCACTAGGAAGAAGCCCCCACAACATTCTGGCTTTACAGCATCTAGGCTATCAGCCACACGACAGCTGTGCATTTGAACAATGACTTGCTGGAGAGACAATGATTGAAAGAGTCAAGCTGACACAGGGAGAGGCAGTAGCAAGTCGAGTAGGAGGTGATGGGAGAGAAGTGAGGTCAGAAAAAACAAGTTAGTGCTGGGAATGAGAGGAAGGGGGAGAAAAGAAAGCACAAGACTACAGACAGAAAAAATAAAAATGGGGAAATTCCAAACAGATGTTCCCAAAGCAGCAGTCTGAGTATCCTGCCCTGGGTGGGAAACCATGTGATCACTACCTGGTGGTTTTACTTCACCGGTACAGACTCAGAGGCCAAGGGCGGGAGACTGTGCATTATCTTAGGATCTAACGTGGATTAACAAAATTTAAACATAAGGACTGAGGATGGGAAAGAGAAGGTGAGATTACTAAATGGGCCTGATTGTTCTCTAAGGGAAAAGTGTCTTTGCATTTGGTTAAATTAAAAAAAAAAAAGAGCAACGTTATGACCATCCCTAAAATGTGGTTTTATTACCTATGACAAATTTACACAAATACATTAAAAAAAAAAAAAAAGGAAATAAACAAGGGCATATAGGCTAAGTGGAGGGAAAGAGAAGACCAAATTCTTTTTCAACAAAAATATGCATGATTTCTAACAAATCCCCTTAAAATAACGACACCTAAGATTTACGATGAGCATCTCTCAAAAACGGATGTTGTAATGTCCCTAGGCTCAGCTTTGGGAACAGAATGGAGAAACAGGTAGCATCTGGACTCAAGCCATGGAGGACGGCCACCAGGAGGTACAGGGCCAGCATGTGGACAAATGTGTGAGTCCTCTGCATGAATTAAAAAAGGGTGCCCCTTCCCACAGAACAGCCTGAATTTCACTCCCATTTACCCCTCTGGCCCATGTCCTTGTCCAGTGAGGAACCTGCTCAACTGCATGTGGCAGCCAAGGCTAATGCCACTGAGAGGGTGGTACTGATCAGTTAGTTGATGTGGTCTCAATACATAAAAAAAGTATGAGGAATCACCCCAGATTTTAAACTGCATCCGTTGTTAAATTTTACGTTAGACCGCCTGCTCATCGTACCACACAATCATCAGTTTGCCTGTGATCTAAGTGAAGCAAGGGTGCGGATGCTTGTTCCCCCTCCTTTGGACTTTCTCAGACCTAATCCCCAAGAAGATCAACCACTAACCTACCATCTTTTTTTTCCCCCAAGTTAGAAGAAACACAGATTCAACTTTGTAAAAATACATTATGCTTTCATGGCTGGCTCTGAGCAGGTCCTACTGAGTAACCTCAGTAAACACAGCAAATCATCACTGGAAACTTGGCATTCATGGCTTCTGAAATGCACAAGAACACCACTGGATTACCAATCAGAAGACTTGCCAAAACCACCTGTGCTGCTCTGGACAGCACAGGGCAAGCCTCCGGGTCTCGGTTAACGATAACCAGAACCACAGCGACAGGGAACACGCACTGAGTGTTTACCATGTGTCTCCTTTATGTGCATCAACATTTAACCTCTACAGGAACCCTAGGAGGTGGTTATTATCTTTACAAATGCAGAAACTGAGGCACAGAGAGGCTCAGAGGCCTATCCGAGGTTATAAAACTAGTAGGTGGCGATAAAATGAGGTGAGATCAGCTAATTACATAAAAGTCCATCCAGATGCAGTGTTGTGGTTCCACCCAGGAGAAAAGTGAACAGGTGTCAAAACTGCCGACCAACTTTTCCAGGAGGTCACTCCTCTTAGAATAACACGAACCTTAAAGAAACGTTCTCTCTGCCATGTTTTGCACAGTCCCATTACTCTGTACCTTCACACTCAGCAAACATGGTTACGGATCTACTTGAAGAGCGTTCCTCCCCACCAAAAGTGGAACTTCCGCTGTGTCGTTTTTTCCCTGTGCCACATGGATGCAAGGAGCTGATCTGGACTAGTATGGTGAAATGAAAACGTAGGCCCTGGGCGGTTAGCATTTCGGACCCAAGCTTAAAAACACGCTGTGTGCTTTAAACAACGTTTCCAAGAAACCTGAAAGCATTCTACTACAGACAGACTTACTTTCCCAAGAAGCTGGCAGACAGATTCCTACTCAGGTCCTTACCCGCAGCGACTACAAACAACAGGCCTCATTTGAGATGGGGCTAGGGGGTCATCAGAAGCGTAATCTGCTGACCAACTCTATGCTGCACAACACAGAGCTAAGCACCAGACTCTGAAGCCAGTTCACCTGCCGAGCTACCTCCTCCACAGTATGTGGTACCATGTGTCCAAAGTGAGCCCTTTTGTTGGGTATGTGTTCTACACCACATCAAAATCCAAACATTGAAAAAGGAGTTTCAAAATCCCCACTGGAATGATAAACATATGTATGAAAATCACCAGATTGTGAATTACCCATGTCAGGAATTTTAAATAAAAAGCTACAATATCTTTATCCCTCTGAGGAGTTTTCATTGAAGTTACTATTACTAAGAAAAGTCCTTTTGATCCAATTTTCGAAAGGAGTTCTTACTCAACAAGTACAATACTTTACATATGACTTCCTAATGTTTAGGTAGTTGATGCTTCAAAAATCATCTCAATACCAAAAACTGCCTAAGGATTTCTGGAATATAAAGTATTCGGAGCTTTAAAAATGTTGAAGGTGGGTAAATCCAGGTTTAATTACAATCTCTGTAAGGACGAACATATTTCTAAAAGAAAGGTTAACATCAGAATGCCTAAATCAAAATGTGCTATATTATAGCTGTATCTAAAATATGGATGAACCTTAGAAACAGAACATTTAGTCAAAAAAGCAAATTGTGGGAGACCATTTACAGCATGAATGGATAACCACATTTTCTGTTTTGACAAGAATCTTCCTAGTTTATGCCTGCTGTCCCCTAATTATTAATAGCAACACTTCCATGCCCCCAAAAGTATCTCAGCTTGGTTGATAAATTATATAGTCACTCTACATAAGTTTCTATAAATCTCAAAACTCAATAAAACTAATATTTTCTATGAATTTTTATAATAAAATTCTTCAACAAAACAAAACAAAACACCCAAAAAGAACAATTAAAAAAAACTATTCACAGAGTATTTGAGGCAGGGAAGAGGGACGGGACTAAAGATAAGAAAGGAACACACAGGTAGACACAGCAAAACTGGTAATATTCCAATTCTTAAACAGGACGGTGGGTTCACGAGTATTCATTTGATAGCTATGTCTCATCATTGGCATGTTGTATGTGTTCACATATATGCATATATATATATGTTTATCTCTCTCTCTCTCTCTCTCTCTATATATATATATATACATGTTTATCTATATCTATATATATGTTTATCTATATAAATATAGATTTATTAGATATCTATCTATATAGATATAGATATCTATATAAATATAAACATATATATAGATTTATATATAAAACATCCCATAATAAGCATTTTTTAAATACAAAAGGAGTAAAATGTAAGAAGGGGTAAAACTACCACCCATGCTTTCAAGAGAACAGAATAAACTATCAGAAGATTTATCCACAATTTAATATTCGTTCTAATACATTAGTAAAAGGCACTTTCCGGCAGCCACCTAGATCATGTTAGCAAAAGCTACGTGGAAATAAATTACATTTAGTAATTTGCTGATAAAAGAAAGGGATGATGTTGACAGAAGAAAGCTGGAAGGAGTATGATGCAACAGAAAGACAGACAAACACCCCCACGTACACAATAAAGGGGGTAAAAGACACCGACGAAGTGTGGCTGCTGAGTTCACCGGCGCGTGAACTCCTTACGTCAAAACCAGGAGGCGAGTCTCCATCAGTGACGAGGACGTGAGTGTGTGCTGGCCCAGTAAAACACTGGCAGGTACACACACTACACGTTAGAAGCTGACTGCCATGGAATAAATTAAATAGAACCATAAAAACTGAGGCCGATACTTGTCCACAATCTTACCTCAGTGGCACTCATCAACAGAGAATCTTATGCATAGAATCATTACAAAACAGACACCGAGAATAAATAAATTTCTGGCGTTAAGGTCAATGTCCAAACCAAAAACATCAAACTAGCGGGCGATTTTAGTAACGGAGTGTTTATTGTTTATTCATTAGTTGAATATCTTCGGGAATCGGGACTCTCAAAGTTATGCTTCTAACACATGGTTCCATTACCATGTGGTTTCATCACCACGTTTTTGAATAGTAAAACAAACCATGGGATGTATGTCGCCATTTATGAACACTAGGTCTGTCTTTACCACCGAGTGGAATAATAAATATTAAGAAATGAATACCTGGAATACTTGCGGGAGAAATTGGGCCAGATCGTGACTGGTTGCTTCCCACAGGAGAGCCGACAGGAGAAGGCGACGGGCCCCCGGGGATGCTGGAGAGATGGGGGGATGCGTGTGGAGAGAAAGGCGACTGAGCAGGGTTGCTCTGATCCCCTTGGCTGCTCGTGGATCCAGACGCACTGACTGCTGAGCTCAGAGTGGCTTCCGTTCCCGTGGGGAGGTCATCAATGGAGCCAGACAGGTCCTGAGAAAGAAACACCAATAGGTTTATAAAGTAACACTCTTGGATCCATGCCTGATCAGAAAAGTATTTCAAAATTGCAACAATGCCCCTTTCGGAGACAAAGTTTTTCTAGATAATACCCAAAATTCAGAGCATGGCCACTCGTTCTTAGAAGACTTTCAGGAGGTCTCTCATGAGTTGAACCCTAAGATCCGGCCCAGCCCTAAAGAGTGAAGAAAGCTGTACAGCTCTCTTCCATAAAACCACCTGACAGCTTTCCTTTAAGCTGCCAGCACTTGTCCCCCAAACCTGTTCCAAGAGTTACAGGAAACAGCACTTCCGATGGTGACTTTACCATCTGAAAGAAATGATGATTTCCATAAACTGAAAACTATAGCTCCGGATCCTTCTATTTGGAGTCAACGTTGAAGGACTATGTGAATTTCAAACTATTACGTTCTAATGGAACAGCAGAATTTTAATCAAACCTTGTGGTAAGAAATGCTTACATCTTAAGTAACTGTAAGTGCCATTATGATAAAATAGTTATGTGTATACTTTTGTAGGATCCTGTGAAAATAAATCCCTTTGAGGTTATGTTGGCAGAAATGGGTCCTCATGTTATACCTTACTTTTTATAACAACTTTAAGCTAAACAAACAATTTTTAATGCCAACTCTGATTTGTTCCTAACACCCTGTAAGGCAGTTATTAACATCACCATTTGACAGACACAGAAACTGCAGCTCAGTTAGTTACTGTCAAAGGTTACAGCACTGAGGACAGAACCATCCACTCAAGAGGATGAAGAGAGTTGAGAGAGGAGTCTTCTGCAACCTGGTCAGAATGAAAGGAAGAGACTGGAGTTCAGCCTTCCTCGCTGCTGTGGTGCCAGGGTCCAGAATGGGTCACCCACCAGCAGGCACTCCCAGGTCGCTGAGAGTCTGGAGATGAGGTGGGGCCCAGAGCTAGAGCTGGCTGAGTTCTAAAGGCTGGGCTGCAGTATAAAATTATTTGCCTTGATGATCTAGGACTAAATGCTGCAGAATGGGATCAAAAATGCCAGGTTCTGTTATTGTCTACAATGCATATTTAATTTTAATTTATACCCTCTACTCATTCAGCTTATCTCACTGCTTACTACTAGTGGGACTTCTAAAACTAGGGCTTTGAAAACTGGTGGAGGTAGACTGAATCTAGACCAAGAAATACCAAAGGGACCAGGTAAAGCATAGCTGGTTATGGGTCTTGAGGGTACCCCCAAATGTCACAAAGCAAACTCAGGATGAGGATCCCAGTCTCCTGGAAAGTTTCTCTGTTAACCATCTGTTAAATCATATAACTAGCTTCTCTTTCTTAACAGCGAAAGTGCCAACAATTAAAAAATAACATTCTCAAATAGCTACAAAAACCTCACAAAAATGAATGGTACAGAAAAACAAAAATTTCTTATGCTAAGGAGAGTAACATCTAAGAATCACATCTAGGTTTAGAGTAACAAACATAATAACAAATATAACAGTATCAGGGTAGATTGAACATATCACCACTGGAGAAAGTATCATCGAATCTCCAAAATAAAATGAGGAAAACTGAATCGTATTTTCAAAATTCAGAGGATAAAATCTATAAACGTTTCTACTCAGGGCCCACAAGTTGCACGATTTTGCACATATTCAGCTGGTAAAACGCTGTATTTAACTGGATTACCGGGTTCAACAACAGTTCCATGCAGACTTTCGGAACTGAGCACAACTTTTGCGAAGCAGGGTCAGAAAGAGAGAAAGGTTATTGAGCAAGTGGCACGCTGTATACGACGTAGAGAGTATTCACCCTTCAGAAATCAAGGCACTTCTCTGACTCTCTAGAAACAAGACTGAAATTAGAAGTGTCCTCGTGCACTCATGTCGATCTGCTGAGAGAGCAAACAGGGCCAGTTCCAGCCGTCCCTCCCCCCACCCCCGGCTCTCTGCGGACTCCTCATGGCGCAGGCTCAGAGCGAGGATGGGTGCGGGGGGTGGAAGAGGGGTTGGGGTTTAAGAACTTGCTCCCAACGCAGCCCCCTCCTGACCGGATGTAACCAATTCACAGAACTGCAAAGGGACACATGGGCGGGGC
Organism: Panthera uncia; assembly: GCF_023721935.1. Taxonomy (NCBI): domain Eukaryota; kingdom Metazoa; phylum Chordata; class Mammalia; order Carnivora; family Felidae; genus Panthera; species Panthera uncia. The sequence goes on along the minus strand of NW_026057580.1, from coordinate 109,184,357 downwards.
TCGTCAAAGCAGGTGTTGTCGGCTCTGGCCTGGGCGCTCCAGCTGGACGCTGCCCGTTTTTGCTCTGCCCGCGAACCAAATGTTGTTAAATGACTGAGAGGGAAAAAAAAAAAATCAAGCGTAATACTATGTGATACGTGAAAAATACTTGAAATTCGAATTCCAGTATCTGTTAACGTTTTATCGAACGCTGTCACCGCCATCCCTCTAGGTACCGACCACGGCCACTTCGGGGCTAGGATGGAGACTCCGATGGAGACCCCGTGGCCTGCAAAGCCCAAAATATCTACTGTCGGGCCCTTCCAGAAAAAGCCTGCTAACCCCTGACTCAGAGCTGAAGTATTTCTAGTACGGGGTCTACTGCCTTTGCCTCTTCCTTGGGGTAAATGAGACAGCGCCAGGCCTCAGTCGAACCACGTGGTGACACCCTGTATGTCAGGAATCCTAGGAGCTTCGCCAAGAACAGGGACCGACTCCACATCTACATCCACCCGGAAAATACTGAATGGGAGCCAGACAGAGCCGCGTTCTCTTTGTAGGAGTGGAGGAAGCTGGGAAGCCCCCGTGACGATGGCTGGCGGGCTCTGAGTGCACGCACTCTCTAACACCTAACAAGTATCCATCGTCAATAAACAAGGGGTCCGTCGGGCAAGAAACAGTCGGGGAGGGGGGAGAAGTGGGCTTTTCATGCTTCGTTGCAGGAAAAACAAATTTTTAATAGATAACTAGAGATAAAACTATTATCTTTTATTATACTACTTATGGGTTTAAACATAGAAAAGGCTTTGACATAGATTCAATTTTTTTTTAAACATCATCATCTGAAGTTAAATACTCTTACGCAAATCTTTCTTCATAAGAAACCCAAACAAACAAATTGTTACTTGGAAATTTGTAACATTCTCTGAGCGACCTGTAAATTCCTTCCCTGTCCTCCCCTTAAAATTCCAAGTTACGGCCGAACAGGTGACACGGATGGGTGTTAAGAAAGCTTCATTCAAGCTGCAAAAGCATGAAAAACATTTCTGTTATCCAACAAGCTGATCAAGGAAATACCAAGAGAAAAATATAAAAACGGTGGCTTTCTTAGTGTTCAACATATCATCCGAATTTCAGTGCTGACTAGACCTCAGTGCAACAGAAGAGTAATAAAAAGATATAATTTCTATATTACTATTATACATACACGTAACTTTTATATGTAAATTATAGAGAAATATTCCCGCCCTGCAGACACTCAGGGTATCCATATGTATAGCTATCTTAAAACATGTTAATAAAAGAAGTTCAACAGTGGTTTAAACATTCAGCCTAGTTAACAAAGAAGCTCTGTAACTAATACTCCTCTAGAGGACAATTTAGTCAGCAGGGCACCAACTCTGTTCTTCTTTTATAAGTACTATCAGATCTATGACGCCTGTAAAGAACAGAGAGACCTTACTGCATCTCATTCGGACCAAGGCACCTTCAAGCTACAGTGCTTCCATTTATCTTGCTGGAAGGCTGGCAGGTAAGGTAATTGCAGAGAGGACTCTTTTAAGGGGCTAGAGTCCCCCTGCCCCACAGCATTCCCTTTGCATCTTTGCTGTGTGGAGTGATGGGTGAGGCAATGACTGCATGGGCTCATACACGGTAAATTCGGTATTCTGCCAGGACAAGTGGAGTTGGCAAAATCTAGCTCTCGAGTTGGGTTTTCAGTATGTGGCATCACTCAGAATACTGAATACTTTCCAGCACCCCCAAAATAACGTAACCTCTGCCGCCAATGGTTAAATTATTTTTTGAAAATCAGTGCCTTAGAAAAGAAAAGCTTGTTTTACTTTAAAATTTAATTTAAATGGAAGTTCCCTGCAAAGGCTTTCCCTCCGTAACCATCGTCTCTCCGCCCATGTAAAATTTTCATTCTGATCCGAGCAACAGGTACAGGAGATTTCACTGCACGGAGCAGGAAGTGCCACCGGGGAGCAATAACAATGCTAGCAGACTCTGACAAGAGAAACACTTATGACTTAACACAGAGCGCAGATATGTCCCTGATTCAATACGATGGAACAGGGTGGGGAAGGGCAGTGACAGAAGGGTGTGTATGGGAACATGCCACGAAGGAGGAGCATAGGAAGAATTTTTAGAGATCTACACATACACGTAACAGACATACAAATTCTCTCATGTCTGCATATTATAGATGATCCTCCCTACTTTTAATTTACTGGGGGGCTGCCTACTTTTAATTTACTTCTTTTAAGACCACCTCCTTGCAATTTCCAGAGAGGAAATGCAAAACAAGAAACAGACTTGGTTTCAAATACATAAACAGTGTGCTGGAGTTGAAAGCATTACTGATGACATTGCTACAGAAGAATGTCAGCTGACTCCAGGGCACTTCAGTATTCCTGAGGAATAGACATGATTTCTCTTTTCCTCCCACTGGGATGTTCTCAGGTGGAAGTCACTGCTCCTGCTCTTTGACATATTTTCCGTGTAGAAGATATGGAGCCTGGAAATCATGCTGACAGTTGTTGGAGTAGGCCATTCCCAATCCCATGCCAGAACCAAAGACTAATGGCCACATTCTTCTTTTAAAGAAGGTAAGTGAGAAAACCAGTCTTAATCCAAAACCGACACCTATCTTCACGACCGCATCTGCCATGCACTGGTCCCACTTCCTGCCGAGCTCGGAGTCCGACATGTTCCCCACCCCCAGCTCCCTAAAAATATTTTTCATTTATTATGACTTACTACATCCAGAGGCATCTTTGGTTTTGATGGTATTCAATGTATCTAGTAAGTTAGCTTCCTAAAGCATAAATTCAGGTAATGCTGGGGGCATCTTACCATCTCTTCCAAGACCTGGGAATAAGTTAGAAAATCTTACTCCCTTGTTTAATTAAATAAGTGGGTTTTTACAAAAGCAAATCGACTCCAACATACTCTAAGCTGTGGCCCTCAATACAATTAGTTGATAGTATTAGATCAGTCTCTGATAGAGAACTGCAGAACAGACACACATTTGGTCTTCTCTCGCTCAGAAGTGCCCCAAGAGAGCACGAGGATAAACAATGAATTAGAAACAGAGAAGATATTTCAATCAATGAGACTAGTTCAGGTCTCTTGTTTAAGGATTTTAATAGGATACAGTTAATGATTTCTCACTGTGACTTCCCATGGGTTTGACGCACAGGTTAAAATGCCAGTTCAATGGTCTTTTTAAAAAGTCTCTCCATTATCTTCAAAAGCAGGAATAGTGTCTCTTCTCCTTTTTAGAATTTTAAGTATAAAATTCAGACACGCATTTTTTCTTTTTCTCTAACTGGACCCTAACTTTCTTAACAGCAGTGACTCCTTGTGCCAAGCGTGGTGCTAAAGAGAGGAAGGGTTTGACTGGTCACTGGTGACTGTCGCTGAATTTATATGCTCTATGGTAAAATACAGCTGCAAAGACCATATAGAGTAAGCCAGCACATGCAAATCTTTCTAAATATTTACCATAAATGCTCTAGTGAAAACTACTGACTTTGCTATTAAGATTTAGCAATGAATTCTCAGCCCTCTGTTTCCAATTAACATCCCTGAGGCTAACCACCCCCAGCCTCATCAGATGCTTAGCTCTTTAGAAACTGATACTTCGCACACTGTAAAATCACTTCGTACCTTCCAACCTTATTTTAAAAGTATCATTTTGGACATGTGATACAAACGCACCTTGAAACTGATATTAGAATTGAGTCAATAATTTGACTGCCATATATACACAAAGGAAAAACCTCACAGTGACTCTGTTTAATCTCTATGATATTGGTAGGTTTCTTCTCCATGCAGCCCACCCAAGTCCCTGCTGTTTTCGTTTGTCTAGACAGCAAATGAGTTAAAAGCTTAGGCTTCCTGTCTAAACGAATAAAAAAATGCAAAGGCACAGTAAGACAGAATCCGTGAAAAAAAAAATCCTCCAAAGCACTAATTTTTAGGCTCTAAAAGCATCTTCTTTCCAAGTTATATATATCACTTTCTATTTAAACATGTCCAAATAATAAATATTTATCTCTTCATTATATGTGACAATATATATAACATGTAGCCTTAAGATGTATGAGGCCAACTGGAAAAAAAAAGTTTGATGTTAATTTAAACATAGTCACAAGCGCCACAAATGACAAACCCCTAGCCAAAGCCAAGGATAAATGCAAAGAAAATTCATGAGTCAAAATTCATTGTAATGAGAACCACTTTCTTTTTCTTTTTCTCCAGCCAAGATTCCATTATGGGTAACTCTCATTTCAAAGGGACATTTGTAGGATAATCAACTAAACCGATACTTTACAGAAGCAGGATTCAGAGTCACGCACACTATCATAAGCAAAAATTGTTAAAATGGTTGTATTTCCTTTGATTTTGAAAAATCAGCACCTAAAATAGAAGCTGGCCTCAAAGGTCCTTGGGTTAGAACTCCTGATACGAAATGTGCTGTGTTCTAAATTTAGACGTGGTAAACAATATAAGTATGAAATATGCATCATGTAAGGGAATTTTTTTCCATTGCACAAGCCTCAGGGGGATCCTAAATTATTCTCAGTTTTTGAACTCTGCCCAGGGAAATTCTCTGTTCTTCCACTATTAACAACAGTCTCAAGATGTCATGTAGGGTAGGAAGAACAACAAACAGACCCTTTACAACAGTATGGGCAGTCCTGAACTTAAAAATTATTTGGCAAGAAAATTTACTTACAGTTTTTTGGGTTTTTTTTTTTTTACATTGTATGGAATTTGGGATTAACTTTCACTTGGAAATAACATTACCGTGCTTGGTTACACTCCTAGGGCTGTGCTCACAAGTGATAATGATAATGAACAGAATAATGATGATTTTTTAGCAACAACTCTTACTACCATTGATTCAGCACCTTCTATGTACCAGAGACATTGTGTATATTTTCTTATATGACGAAACTATAGCATCTTATTAGCTTCAATCTATTGTTCCTACCCAAATGTTTCTTAACTGATTTCATTGTCCAACATAGCCAAGAGCCTCCGGACCCTTCCTAACCTCGAGTCAAAGCCCAAGCCAGTGCTGAAAACATTAAAAAAGACTCATGTGTGAAGAGTTGCTGGTCCGTTATTATTCTAAGAGCAATGGCATCTTAAAGAATGCACTTATTAATAGAAATGACAGACCACCTGTGAGGTTACAACTACATAATAAAGTGAGAACAATGAATAATTTGGGGAGAGGTCTCTGTACTGCGTGTCAACCCTCAGGCAGGCATGCCCTCTCTAAGGTTTGCAGGTGAAGCTGTGGATGGGGGAGAGAGGTGATGGAAAAGGAGGTGGAAAAACATGTGAATGACATTTTATATTTAAGTTGGCCTGCACTGTCGATCCTGCACACTCAAACGCCCACTTTCGCAGAGTGTCAATGAAGAGAGACAAACAGCTAGCCAGATAAATTCTTAAGGAAGAAATTCTGTGATGGAGGGGCGGATTCGTAAGCGGTATGGAAGACACAACAGTGCGTCCTCAGCCGGTGCACGCTGGCCCGGGGGCTGCGGTCTGCGGTAGGTCCACACCAGGAGCCAAGGCGTGCCCCCTGGAAGAGTGGTGTGCAGGAGCCTGGAGGCAGACAGAACAATGTGGAAAGGCAAGAGCTGTGGGCCGGATGCCCCTTCAGGAGCGGTGAGGGGAAGCTCACTGGGAAGCCAGGAAAGAGACTGGGGGAGAGGGGTGGGCGCGGCCGTGAACCGCCTCTCTCTGCCCACAGCAGGCCGCGTGGGCTTCCACTCTTAGGAGCCAGGGAGCCGACGGACGGCTCCGAGATGCTTCTAATGTCACCAGAGAAGGAAAAGGAATGCAGAGGAATGCCGAGAAAGAAATGTTAAACACTTTAAAGGAAAACAATCATGTTTTCAAGTGTTTAGGAACGAAGAATGCCTTAAGAACACGGTTACAATTATAGGTACCGCTTCAGAATAAATCTGTAAAACATTTTATAAAGAGCTATGTATTTTAGCGTTACATAAAATTGAACACACAAAGGAACAACAGCAAAGACCTCAATAACTACAGTCCAGGTTAAACGGTGACGTGTTTTCCGGACTGCAGCCACCCTGCTCATTTCAGTTATATGTAAGAATCATTGAATGGGTAAGTGAGCTGAAATATACATACCTCACCCTTAAAATAGCACAGCAGTGAATAAAAACTAATTATGAGGAACACTTGGCTTTACCGGATTATGTTCTTTATATACCCCACCCCCAAACCGTTGGTGACGACTCCTGAGACGCGCAGTTATAAAGGGGGAAGGATCAGCTTGTTACACGCAGGAAGAGGGACATGGGTTTATGGGCTTGTGTTTTACAAATATCAACGTCAGGTATGAAACTCTAAGGTATGAATGACCCATGTGCTTTGAAAGCAAATTGACAAACTAACAAGATCTGTAAATATGCAAGATTTAGAGTTTTTCTACTGATACCAGTTTTTATTGCTGAAAGCGTGTCATAAATCTTTATAACAGAAAAGCAATCAACACCACCTTTTTGCGTCTCTCATGGTGAAAAACTACTGTTTATCTTAGAAGTGTAATGCTTAGCACGTAGAAATTCTGAAAATAAAACTTAAAAACAAAAAGCCATGAACCCTCAGGAGACATTTATTTCTTCAGCATACAGCAATGAAATACTTTAAAACAGTAAGACCTATAGGAACCGCAAATAAATTAGCAACTTAAAAAAAAAAAAAAACAGAAACACACAAATTGTACTGAGTCTACATGGAATAGAGGGAAGTTTTACTTCTACAACAGTACTAAAACTTAGTTATTTTGACATTTCCCTATTCACATGAACCATACGAACATACATGCTTGTTCTAATCCTTCACTGGATTTTTAAAAAATTTTTATTTTGAAATGACTTTAGACTTATACAAAGTGGCAAAGAGTACTTAGTGAGTGTTCTTACGTACCCTTCACCCAGGCTCCCTCAAGTTAACATTTTATGTAATCGTGGCACATTTATCCTTCAATTTGTGTTTGGTGTTTTCCTGTGACTACGCTGAGGTTATAGATTTGGGGAAAGAATAGCACAGACGTGGAGGGTCCTTTACAAGGCATCGTATCGGGGTGTGATATAAACACGACTTAGGAGAGCTGATGGTACTGTCATCACTTGGTTAAGGTGGTGTCTCCCAGGTTTCTCCACAGTCAAGTGACTTTTTCCCTTTCTGTATCCCATTCATGAGAAGGGGGTCACTAAGCCCACACCCACACCCAAAGGAGGGAAATTATGCTCCATTTCCTGGATGAGCATCAAAGAATTTGTGGGTGTAGGTTAAAAGCAAACAGAGTAAGTAAATACTTGGGGGGGGTATATTTGAAGCAATGCAAGTATACGGTTTCTCCTTTAGTTTTGCCCACAATTTTAGTTGGCATTTATCAGTGAGCCTCGCCTGCAGCACAACTCTGGTGCCCTAATGTTGCTTTTCTATTTCCTTTGTTCCTTCTACATTTATTATTTGGAATTCTTATGTAAGGAAAGGCTGCCCTGTCTCCATTAATTTTTACATGGTCAAGAAGTTAATTCTCTTATGTGTCTTTTGGTGTAGCCAAAGTTCCTTTATAACATGATCGGTTGATACTCTTAACAACAATAAATGAAATAATACTTCCAACGGAGGTTTCATAATTTAAAAACACTGGAGAGAGAAAATATGCACTTTATGCTTTTCCAGACATGGCTAGTGGGAGTATAATTTAGTATGATCACTTTGGGCAAAAATCTGTAATCACACTGTAAAGCTGAAGGTGCATTTTACCTTATGACCCAGGAAGTCCATGCCTAAGTGTGCTCTCTGGCACAGGTACATAAGGAGACACATCCAGGCACCGAAAAACTGTTTCAGGACCCTAACAACAAAAGTTGGAGACGGTCTAATTTTCCAGCAATATAAAATAGAGATGTATTCAGAAAATGAGACACTCTACAGCAGTGAAACTGAATGAGCTACAGTTAAAAATATTTGTAGGACTCTCAAAAAACAATGTCGATAGAAAACAACCCCCCAAACCCAAAGCAGTGACACATCATCGATATAGGAGAGGAGGCAACAGAGAAGTGACCCATCAGCACAGTAGTGGAAATGCACAAAGTCCGGGACAGCAGCACAACGCGCAGACCGGAGGAGCCCATGAGAACTGGCCATTGGCTCTGCTGGGTCAGCAGGGAAACGGGGAGAGAAAAGAGACAAGGAAGAATCATGTCATGGTCCTCCCTCCCCTCACGACAGCCGACACGCGACACCACGGATGGCACCTAAAGCCTGAGCAGCCTGGTCTAGCCTGAAACGAACCTCTGCACGGCTCGCGCGGGGAGGCCCTACTTCCCTCCAAGAGCCATCCGCTCACATCTCGGTGAGCCGCTCTGTGCCACCGACACCAGAACGTGTGAGCTGCACAGCGGCTTCCCCAGTGATGCCAAGCCGCGTCTGTCTACTGCACGGCTTCTGAGGCTGGGTTTTAATCAGAGGTCAGCATGTTCCACGGTGGAAGCTCTAGGAGTAAGACCACATACATAGATTCACACCCTGGCTTTGCCGCTTATTACGTGACCAGGCGACATATTTAACCTTTCTGCGCTTTGCTTCGCTCATCTGGAAACTGAGGGAAATGTCAGTACCTGCCGAAGACAGTTGCTGCGAGAATTAAATGAGAAATAGTAAGTTGAAAGGATGGGTGCGGTACGATCTGAGTTAGGTGTGAGCTGTAATGATCGTGAACCAGAGGGAGAGGCCGTGGGATAGAGAGCCCGAGCTGTGTATAAGGGGTAAGTGCGAGGGAGCAGGGAGGTGGCGGGGAAGGGCTGAAAGGGTGAAGAAGAGGAGGGAGGACAGTCGTCCCCCACTTTCCCGATCGCAGTGGGTAGTGACAAGGGCCCTGCAGGTCCTACAACCACATCCACTAAGAGGTGGGAACTGGGTTTGAAAACAAACCCAAACAGGAGCAGCCAAAAGAGAAGGGAAATTCTGCATGGAGGAGGTAGTCCTTTCATTCTGCAGGTGGCCCTGCTGGGTCACTCATTCATAAGCGCTTTAATGAGTAGGACAGGGCACTCTCTTTACCACGTTTCTGTCAATAACAAAATGTTAGCACGGAGAGACCACCGTGCCGCAGTAGAAAAGCGCTGGATGTAAGAGGCTTCTGAAGCTGGGTGGCATGAAGGATCGGTTGTGGGCAAGACAACCTAATCCTCTGTTTACCCGTAAAGTGGGGATCATCATGTTTATTTTGCCAATGGATCAATGTAACGAACAGAGCAAACGAGAAGGAACTGTGAAGGGCATCACGTTCAAAAGAGAAGATGATTTCCTGGTACTAAGTTATGTATTAGACACAGCGCTCAAATTACTCATGTTCTGAAGGAGAAGTTAAAAATAGAATTAACGTGGGGCTCGGTGGCTCGGTTGGTTAAGAATCGGACTTCGGCTCAGGTCATGATCTCACGGTTCGTGAGTTCGGGCCCCGCGCCGGGCTCTGTGCTGACAGCTCGGAGCCTGGAGCCTGCTTCAGATTCTGTGTCTCCCTCTCTCTCTCCGCCCCTACCCCACTCATGCAGTCTCTCTCTCAAAAATAAACATTAAACAAATTTTTTTAAAAACAGAATTAACGATGCAATAAATACTGAGGCCACAGCAGCTTAAATTCCAATTTCTTTCTTTGAATGACTATCTCCTCTTCTAACAATAATCAAAAATATCTACAAACAAGTTATTTCATTTCTTCAGTATTTAAAGACAGATTAAAATTATCTCATTAAAAATAGAAAGAAATAGTTTAATGGCTTCAATATAAAAGAAAGCTGAAATTTTTATATTTTCACAGAAATTATTTTTAAAACTTCTGAGTTCTTTAGGAAAAAAGTAGAGAATCCAGAAAATTTTTTACATGATTAGCCTGACTACATTACAGATGGAAATGTTTTGTGAAGACTATTTTTATATTTTAAAATGAAATATGACACATTCAGTACATCCCCCAAAAGTCAAACTTAAAAACATGAGTTTTTCTTATTTTACGTTATCTAAGATTCACTTAGATAAGAGGTTTCCAAAATGAGTCATTTTCTGTCTACGTAGGGGCAGCCCGTCACTTAACACCTCAAGGGCTAGCACTCAAGTGCAATTTTACATCGTAATTTTTCCTAAGAGCATATAACCATTTTATAACTTAAAAAACTCCTTCTCAAGAAGAGGTGGTCATAAACCTGCTCAGGGTTTCAGACAGAAACCTGTAAATACTAATAATGATGAGGGTGATGAGGATTATTATAATAATAATAGTAATAATAATAATATCATCATCATCAATAAGGGCCCGAATTAGGTCTGGAAGGCCAGCGTGTTTCACACTCAAACACACTACCTGTCAACGGAGCCACTGATGTGCCGCGCAATGGTGTTACTGAGCCTCACACTTACAAGTGATTACCTTGTCATCTGGAACACATTTCAGGGCCCACTAGGAGAATGAAGAGTTTCTCTGATGGGCACTGTAGTCCGCTATCAGCAGTCTCAAAGACAACATAAACAAATTCAGATATAGGATTCTGAATGGTGAAAGGATAAAATTCACACTCCCTTTGCCTTCTAAAACCTCTGAACAGAGAAGGGACCTCACTCAGTAAGCAGACTCGCAAGCCTATCACATTGCCTAATTCTTCTTTTATCCCAGTAAATTATAAGTTTTGAAATAAAATTGGACTTAAAACTCCAGTCATCAATCTGTAAATCCCTAGCAAGGGTCAGAAAGTCTTCTTCTGCATCATACTCCTCTCCTCTAATGAAACTTGCTTTTTAAAAGCATCCATTAGATGTTAGCTGTTTTGGTTTTTTTTTACACCTTTGTATTGAAGCAAACAGTGATCTTTTCGGATGCAGGCCATGGTGGCTACAAAGAATCTGGGCTCTAGAACCACACAGCTGACCCTAACCCAGCTCCTCTTTTGCAAATTCCAAGGACGTGGGCAATGACAGAGCCCCATGAGCCTCCACCCCTCATCTATACTTAGTAGGGGACAGTAAAAGTAATGCCCTCACAGTGTTGATGAGAGAGTTAAGTGAGTTGCTGTACATAAAGTACCACAGCGCCAAGCATGGCCCCAGGTAAAGTGCTCACTAAATATTTACTGGAACGTAGGTTTACAGTAATAACGGAGAGGTAAAAACCACGAATTCTGGAGTAAGAGCAGTTTGAAATCAAGTCCGGGATCTGCAATTTCTTCACCCAATCTTGGGCAAGTTACTTAACCTCACTGAGCCTCAGATTCACCATCCAAAATATAGGGAAACTATCACTTATGCTATATAGTGAGGATTAGATATAATTATGAACGAGAACTATTAAGCATGTGCTCAATAAACAGTTGCTTTGTATATAAATGCCTACATGCACATGTAAACATACACGCATTTCCGACACGCGGTTTGTTTGTTAACACTCTTTGTAATCGAAATTACATTTTGAATGCAGCATAAAGAATTTGCAAATGACTTCTAGAATATCATCTCACTTATAAAATAGGATGAGTAAATAGTGGCATGAATGCATCCTTCCATTCTTTAACAAATATTTACCAGATAATTATGTGTCAGGCAGATAGTTATGTTAACAATCAATATTCTATTAAGTAAATAGCTTTTGGCACTTTAAAATGCAGTGTTACCAATGATAAACACTGCACAACAAAGAGGGAATGGAAAAGGTAATCAGCCCCAGCGGTAAAAAAGCCTCGGTTCAAATCTTCCCTCTATCACTTCCTAGTGGTATAAACCAGGCAAGTGAATTAACATCTCTGCGCTACAGTTTCTTCACCTATAAAGTGGATCTCTGTCCCAAAGATGTGGAGAGAATTTAGCTTAACAGAGAATCTATTGAATAAATATTAGCCACCACGATCTTTATTATAACACATAGTGTAGAAATACATTTAAAACAAAGAATAACAACAAAGATAGAAAGCTAGATGTTAAAGTGGCAAAAAAGTGAGAAGCCACCTAAATGTCAACTTAGTAGTGGGTTATTTAAATATACAATAATTATTTGGGGCACCTGGGTGGCTCAGTCGGTTGAGGGTCTGACTCTTGATTTTGGCCCAGGTCATGATCTCGGGGTTGTGACATCGAACCCTGCATCCAGCTCTGTGCGGGGCATGGAGCCAACTTACGATGCCTTGTCCCTGTGTCCCTGTCTGTCTGTCTCTCTCTCTCTCTCTTTCCCCTCTGCCTCTGCTCCCCACCGTGTGTGTGTTCTCTCTTTCAAATGTAAAAATATGTAATATTTATTCAAAATATACATTAAAAATGTAATTTTTATTGAAAAGATTGAGTGAAAATCAGGTTAACAGCAGAAAACATGACCTAGTTGATGTAAGATATATAAAATATTATATGAATATATATGCATTTATATGTACATATAAAATATACCTGTGCCTTTTTTAATGCCTAAGAGGTATTAAAACGTTAACAGTGGTTATTTTAAGTGATTAGATTTGAGAGAATTTTTTATTTCTTCTTTGTACTTGAGCAGGCATAATTTTACTTTTTTTTAAAGTTTATTTTTGACAGAGAGAGAGAGTACACACGTGAGCACGTGAGGGGGGGAGGGGCAGAGAGAAAGGGAGAGAGAATCCCAAGCAGGCTCCATGCTGTCCTGCAGAGCCAGATGCGGGGCTTGAACTCAAGAACCATGAGATCATGACCTGAGCTGAAACCAAGACTAAGGCACTTAACTGACTGAGACACCCAGGTGTCCTCAGATAGCATTTTAATAAGTGCTGGAGCTTCTTTGCAAAAGTAACAAAACAAAAGGGGACCCTGGAGATTTGAACAGTCTTTAACACATAGCCATAGCGCAATTTCACGAATAGAGTATTAATTTGTACCCACTCTAAGGCAAACGACAAATGACTTTAAAAAATATCCGTTAAGGGGCACCTGGGTGGCTCAGTTGGTTAAGGGTCCGACTTCGGCTGAGGTCATGATCTCACGGTTCGTGGGTTCAAGCCCCATGTCGGACTCTGTGCTGACAGCTCGCGGAGCCTGGAGCCTGCTTCAGCTTCTGTGTCTCCCTCTCTCTCTGCCCCTCCTCCATTTGTGCTCTCTCACTCTCTCTTTCTCAAAAATAAACATGAAAAAAGAATTTTTGAAAAAAAAAGCCCATTCAAAAAACGGGTAGCAGTTGAATCATAGTAGCATGAAATCATATTAGTATTTTCAGAATAGATGTGAAAACAATGCAAACGTATACGGTAAGAAAATAAAAGACAAAGATGGACAAATAAATTATGCTCATATGCATAGTTTTCACATTTACCAGGCTTTGATTTTTTTTAAGTTTATTTATTTATTTTGAGAAAGAGAGCATGTGCGCAAGGCAGGGGGAGGGGCAGAGAGAGAGAGAGAGAGAGAGAGGGAGAATCCCAAGTAGTACAGAGAAAGCGTGGGGTCTTATGTGGGGCTCCATCTCACGAACCGTGAGATCATGACCTGACCCAAAATCAAGAGTCAGACGGCTTAAGTGACTGAGCCCCCCACGCACCTCCCGGCTAAGATTTTTAATACAATTTTCCTCACGGTTTCCATTAGCAAGTCTGTTTGTACATGAGTAAGATGGCTGAGGAAAACTAAAAATCAGATAAGAGGTAAGTAGAATAAAGCAAAACTCTCGATACTGATTTCAATAGCGTGGCCTGGCCTAAGAACCCACTCCCTCAAAGGGATCAACACAGCAAATGCGGACACTGGTACTTCCAGTTAAACGGGTCCTCCACAGCTTATTGCCCCCAAAAGTGCCATCTTGAACCTGCAGATTCTCGGAAGAAATAGAAGTCATGTGTCTATCAATACTTTAAATAGAATATGAATAGCTATTTTGTCATTGTTGGCAACACCAAAGAAAACAGGGCCAATTATTAGAAATACTGAATAATACTGCTTCAGGTTTTGTGTATCTCCTATGGTCTAAATAACTCCATACAGAAAACTCCTGTCAAGGATCTCATTTTAAGAGGTACAAGTTCAACATTATCGATTTTCTTTACTTGCAAAGAAAATTACAATTTTTAACACAATTCTCTCTGTGAATTGATGCTTTTAAATTTCCTATTTCACTTGGAAATTGTAGAAGAAAGCAAACAAGCTGGAATAAACGGGTTCTTAAAGTACCCAAAAGGAGTAGAAATAATAAGCAGAGTATTATAAAATCATAACCTGAGGTATATTTGTTCTACTGAGTTCACTTTAACTCTGAGAGCGAGTAACCACATGAGATTGGTAGGAGCGCCCTAACAGTCCGTCACAGTGTGGAGCATGTGATGTGACGTCCCATGATTTGTCCTTGTACAGAACAGACCTGTCTCTTCTTGCCTTCCAGGACCCTGTCCTCTTCCGAATTTTCCTTAGCACTTAAGCAGCTATGACATTGTATTACGGAAAAAGGGGATTTGGGCTCTGAGAATAAAAGCAATATATATATATATATATATATATATATATATATATATATATGCTTATATATATTTTCTTTTTAAAGCCGTGTATATAAAAACTGGTGAAAACTACTGATGAATTAAATAAAAGAGGAATGAAGGAAAATGCACAACTCCAACAAGCCCAGCAATCTGTTATGAGCTGAATGAGTGCCAGTTTGTGGGCCTCGGGGCTCGGTAGGATTTCTCTGTATAGTGCCAAACTCCAACAATATTGTTATGGTTAGAGAGGAATTTCTCACAAGAGCTAACAAAGGCAGAAGGTCATAAATAAACCCAGCAGGACTGCCTTGTCAGTTCTCATTATTAGCGCTGCAGGCACTTGCTTTTCTGTGGGCTTCTTACAGGTTCATTTAAGTGTAAGAGTTCTTCCTTGAAAATTCACAAACTCATAAATAAAATGGTTCTTAATCTAGCAAACAAAAATAACTGAGAAGTAAGTAAGAAAATCCGCAAGCAGGTAAATAAATAAAGGACCGAGTCACGGTGAACGGCAGAGCTCAGCCTGCATTTCCGAGAGCTGGGGTACCTCGACTCCTGGCCTCAGCACCCCAGCAGTGACCGACAGGATGCTCTGCGTTCCCACCACAAAAAGTCTGCAGGATGCTATCTGGGCAGGAAATGAAGCTCAGCCCCTAAACTGATGCTGACATGTGTTATAAACTGAGGAAAGCACAGCTGTGTGATCATTACTGCAATTATGAAGTGACATTTAGTGTTAACTTTATTTTGCTGAAGTTTGTACCTAGTAACAAAAAAAGGAGGGGCGAGTCTATTAACGATAAGAAGGGATGCTGATTTTTTGCAATTAAAAAAAACAAAACAAAACAGGAGCGTACTGCTTGGTCTTTAAAGAGGTAGACGTTACCTTTTACACGAACCAAACCTACATCTTTGAGCTCTTAGCAATTCCTCGTAACAGAATAGGAGATTTAGTTCTGTAATATTTAAAAACTAAGATGCAATCATCAATTCTTTCCCAATTTTATGTCCTTGTAATCCAAGAAGATCAGAGAACAACAAACTTCCAATTATCCCAACACAGATATTAATTCAAAGGAGAAATGAGCTGATAAATTTGATTCCATTTACTAATAACTCAACACGAAAATATCTTCTTCCTCAACAAGAAAAATGTATTTTATAGTGTCATCTACTTTCTATTAAAAAAGAGAGACAAAATTAGTAATACAGCTCATTATTCTTAAAAACAGACGAGAAACCGTTTCATCAGAAAACAAAACAGAAAATAAAAATCCTCAGTAGCACTACACAGAGCTAACCGAATTCTAACATTTTGCCATATTTCCTTCCAGTCTTTCCTATCGAGTACAGCAAGGTAAGCTTGATTTGCACGCAGTAACAACTGAGGTACCTACTGACCTACTTGGCATCCTCTGTCAAGAAAGTGAACATTTTGTCTCACAGATGATTCTCAGTTTTATAATTTGTGCGTCTTTTTAACGTAACTGTAAAGTTGAAAAATTAACCTGAGGGTTCCACATCATCTCCTTTAAGAGAACGATTAAAGTCAGCAAGAGAACAATGTTGCTCTCATAGGCCAGGATGCTGGAGTACCGTTTTGTGTGGTTACTTGGTCACGGAAGCTGGGCTATTAAGTGCTGATGGGTTACAAAGAAAGGTATGTTTGCAGAATTACTTTTCACTGGCTTGCATCCTCTCATTACCCACCACGCACGATTATGAGTGTCAGGCTGATGTTGAATTCTTCCCAGAGAAAATTCTCCATGTTTGCTTTAGATACTGGCAACTGGTCTATATGCTCAGCATTCAAACAGGATTGCCCTTGAATAACCTAACATTACCGGTACAAGGAACATGACTAAAGGCTGAAAAGAAGGGAGTCTAAATATCCAAGGATGGTAAGAGACCCAGACAGGCCTCCTTTTACATT
Source organism: Panthera uncia (assembly GCF_023721935.1). Classification (NCBI taxonomy): domain Eukaryota; kingdom Metazoa; phylum Chordata; class Mammalia; order Carnivora; family Felidae; genus Panthera; species Panthera uncia. Next base: position 109,167,902 of record NW_026057580.1, on the reverse strand, counting down.
GCTGGGGAAAAGTAGGTTTTTCTAGAGAACATATCTGAAACGGTAAGTAAGTGCATGGACTGTAGCCTATATAAGAAATCCATGGAGTTAAATCTCCATGCAGTTAAATATGCAAACGCCATATCACAGTTTTTTGGCTAGCAGCTTTATAATTAGGCAGTCCAAGGTTGACAATGTTAGGCCATAAATATCCTCAGGAACTTACTACTGAATATTCTGTCAACAGAAATAATTAATGAACATAAGGTTCCTAAACCTGATATACGTAGATCATGAGTAACATATCAAAAATAAAATGTTTAGACTATTTTTAGTCTCCGACAGCAAATCCATGCTAGCAGTAACCAAACCAGACTTCATCAATTCTTAGAGTTGTTTAGCAGATGTTAATGGGGCTCACACACAGTATTTCAGGTAGAAACATGCTAGAAGTATTAAAACACAGGGAGAGCAATAAAATAAGTCATTGAGGTGTAATGTACAACACGGTGACTACATTATATACTATGGTCAATAGTGCTGTACTATATATTTCAAAGTTGCTAAGAGAGTAAATCTAAAGTTTTTGGTACAAGAAATATAATTTTGTAACAATGTACACTGATGGATATTAGATTTATTGTGATCATTTCAAAATATGTAAAAATATTGAATTATTATGCTATATACCTGAAACGAATATGTTATAAATCAATTATATCTAAATATAGCAGTATTTTTGTTTATATATGTATGTGTATATACGTGTGTGTGTGTGTGTGTGTGTGTGTGTGTGTGTGTGTGTGTAACAACATGGGGAAAGTAAAGTTTGACTCCCTCGGAAGAGAAGCACTTAGGGGAACTGTTAGGAATCATACAGAGTTTTCAGAACTAAAACAAAAGCCACATAGACACTTACTCCAGTCCTTTGTTTTTAGAACGTGAAACTGAGGTCCAAAGAGAGGCTAAGTTATTTACATCAAAACTACGCCCAGGTTCTATAGACAAAGACTACATTAGCACGCAGTTTTCTAGGTATGTTTATCAACGACATTACCACTGATATTGACAGGCTAGCCCAAGAAGCTGAAAGGACAGAGAGAGAATGAGTAAATGAGAGAGAGAAAGAGAAGAGGGAGGAAGAAGGGGAGCGGAAGGGAGGTGGGAGGAAGAGAGGGAGAGGAAGAGGTGGGGAGTAGAAGCGAAGGGGGGGGGAGGGAGGGACAGAGAGGGAACGTGCGCTGGTCACGAGAGCACCCTATACCTACTTAAGCACATTTTCTAACAGTTACTATTTCACGCTGTAGGTACGTGACTCTCTCAAAGTCTCATTTCATTTAGCAAATAAGAATATGACTTTGTAAGGGATAAAAGGAAGAACACGCAAAAACCACGTGGCTGAGACGTCCCAGTCTGTGTAATAGCAGGATACAGCCAAACAGATCTTTTGGTGATTTAAAGCAGACCTTTTATTTTCTAATTTCTAGCCTTTGCTGTGTCTCACACAATGTGTTCTCTAGTTCTATTTCTTGAACTTATAAACGTGTTCACGCCATCTCCTCGTGGGTGAGTCACAACAGCTGTCATGCACAGGCCCACAAACAAGAGACCCTAACGTGGCACACCAGAGGACAGCCGACTCCCACAGCCACAGACGGAATCCACATCCGCTTACCCTGTGACCCGATCTGGGCAGAACGCCCACCTCCAACACAGCAAAGGAATTTATGATTAGATTCAGAGGGAATCCAAACAGCAAACAAGGTAAATGTATTTTATCACTTAAACTGATAAAGCGTCGGGTTTTTTCATTCTGTCTGATGACGACCCACAGGACTCACAAGAGGGAAATATAAGGGAAGCAAATTGTGAAGACAGACTGTTTTGTGAAATCATAACCCATGAAATATACCATCTGTGACCTAGCCCAGTTCTCAACCTGCAATGGCTCCCTCGTGCAATCTGATATGATAAATAGTTTATTTCATAGAGTTCTGAGTTCTGAAGTATCTGTAATTGTTTTAGGTCTTAAACATATGGGATACAGCCCAACCTGAATTTAAATTCCTGTGAACAGAGGAATTAACTGTACCTATGGAAAAGCTGGTCGTGTGGAATACACAATGGTCCAGAGCAGGACACAAAGGCAGGAAGGAAAAGCTTCGGAATAAGGAGAGACAAAGAAAACGGGAGACAGTTAAGACAAGACAGAAGAAAATGAGCGCCATATAATATGCACAAGTTAAAACGGTTTCTGATGAATGAAAGGATCAATGACTGCACGTGGGAAATGCAGCAAGGAAAGTAGACAGAACTTTTGGCAGATGTGACAAATATCATTAAAGATTTTAACCTTTCACTCCTAAGCTAAATAGTGTGGAGAATTCTACACCTGTATTTAGGCCAGCAAGCACCTTTGTAAGAAGCAGAAGAAAAGTGGCCTTCTGGGTAGACACAGCCCCACAGAACCACGGTGCTTTTCTGTAGAAAACTGCACCCTTTCTTGGCTCAGGGCACCTTACGCAGAGTTTCAACCCCATCTGTTCCTGCCAGCAGGGAGTATGAGCTGCACGGTCATAGTGACCCCCTCCTCCTGGCACCACAGAGGGCCACTATTTACCTAGGAAATGGGGAGCTGGTGACAGCCAGGATTAGAAGCGTGGCCTTTGTGGTCCAAACTTCGTTCACTCCTTTCTTCTGCTAATTACTAGCCGCTCAGCCTTAGACACATTACTTAGACTCTCTGGGGCCTGAATTTCTCCACTGACAAACTGGTACAAGTATTGTTAAACTGATGTTTATTTTGATATAGAAGAAAGCCCTGGGAATAGTGCTTGGCAAATAGTGAGAGGATAATAGATGACGGCCACTATTATTTTATCTTTTTACTCAAATGATTTTGTCATTTACTCCTGACAGCAGTCTTATTAGGTAGGGCCAACCAACTACATTTTATAAATAAAAAATATAGGAAAACGGTTCAGAGGGTGAGGTGGGCAGGCTGACTGATGCCAGTGGTACTCGGAATTTAAAGCCTGGTATATCCACTACTCTGATCCATGTTTTTTCTCCTCCTTGTTTCTATTCCCATGCCAAACAAAGGAAAAGGCAAGAAAAAAGCCAGAGTAAAAGAAATAACGGTACTCTCTCAGTATTTCCAGAAGGTTCACTCTTTTTCTGGAATGAAAATCATTTAACAATCCAAGTGAATCTTCTTCCTCTCCTCGCAAAAAAAATTCTTAGTTTGGCTTTGATGAAAACTGAAAATCTTCCCCACTGCAATTAGCTTCCACATCTTCCTCTGGAACGGAAAGTAGCAAAACACCACCACCACCACCACCAGTGTTCCGACAAGAGGACTAAATGTGATCTATTCTTTGGACAAAAACATAATCCTGATTCCAGATATAAGCTACCTGTTAAAGACCATGATAACATCATGCAAGCAGCATAGTGTTTTGGCCCAAAAATGTCACTAGAATTAAGAATTCCTTCATTTAAATATCTAATGGAAGATATTTTAAAACTACCATGCATTGGGGCGCCTGGGTGGCCCAGTCAGTTAAGTATCTGACTCCTGATTTTGGCTCAGGTCATGAACTCACAGTTCATGAGATGGAGCCCCGAGTCAGGCTCTGTGCTGACAGCATGGACCTTAATTGGGATTCTCTCTCTCCCTCTCTCTGATCCTCGCCTGCTCGTGTGTGCACACACACACACACACACTCTCTCAAAATAAATAAATAAATTAATTAAAAAAAAAACTAACATGCATTATTTGTCAGGACAAATTTAAAATTTTGAGATTACATACCCTCCTCAGAAAATAGTAATTAGGGGCACCTGGGTGGCTTAGTCGGTTGAGTGTCTGACTTTGGCTTAGGTCATGATCCCAGGGTTGGTGAGTTTGAGCCCTGCATCAGGCTCACTGCTGTCAGCTTGGAGCCAGCTTTGGCTCCTCGGTCCCCCTCGCTCTCTGCCCCTCCCCCGCTTGTGTTCTCTTTCTCTCTCTCAAACATAAATCAATCTTAAAAAAAAAATAGTAATTATATAAGAAGCACTACTATAAACACAATGGAAAAGAACTGAACTCTAACTTCCCTTCATTTCTGTAAGTCTTAAAAGGTAACTTCTGAGTAACTGATTCCCAATGCAAAGGAAAAGAACACTCTCTTCTGTGACATTCCTCATTTCTAAAGTTTCTTTTAACAGCTACATGGCGGTGAAAACTGAAGCTGATATAAACTCCTCGAATAAGGTTTGTGTTTTCTCTGCACAAAACTTTTTAACATTTTTAAGAAGATGGTTTCCTGCAGAAAGCCCAAGTAAAGAATGGCTTACTGGTAGTACCTACTGACTCCTTGACATATCACCGACTTTTACTCAGGACAGTGGTTCCCCTTGGTGGGGGCTGAGGAGTGGATGGATGGAGTAATGATGCAAAGACGGCGTGAGAAGGCTTCCAAGGTCCAGGTAGTGCTTTCTGAACTGGGAACTGATGACACAGGTGCGCTTGCCGGAGGAAATGTACTAAGCGGCACATTTCTAATTCACGCACTTCCCTTATACTTACGGGACACTTTCACAACACTTACATTGAAGGAAACTGACTTCTACACAATAACCCCACAGTCAATTGTCACGACATGGGAGAAAAAAGGAAATGAAGGAAAACAAACCAGACATCTCTGGGATCCTTACAGCCTTCTCTCATCCTGAGAGATTAGCACTAACACGTGCTCCGCTCTTCCTTCAGTAGTCTCCCTGAATATATGACCTGCTTTCAGAAAAGCAAGAGTCCAATTGAAACGGAAGTTCCTATGGGTAGGTAATGGTTTGACCCCTGATCCCGCTACCACAATTGTTCCAATTCTCTAATGATTTCCCTGCAGGGTTCATTTACCAGTTCTGGGTCAAAGACCAACATGCCCGTGAAGCCAAGGGTCGACAAAAGCAGTGCTTGATGTATTTGAAAATAACTGTGCCATAAAGGCACATTTCATCAATTAGAGATGGTTTCGGAATTAAAATAAAAGGAAGCATAAACCACCAGATTGTCATCATTCATTCTGACAAAGTCACAGGCAGACACATACAGAATGATCTACCCCGACCAGAGTACAGAACCAATAATATCCAAAGCCCAAGTAGTACTGGTTTTAGGTACTAGTAAAGGGACAACTTTATTATCTTTAGTCGTATTGTACTGGAGAGCATTTTCCATTTGCCTCACAGATTCACCTTTAAGTTGTCATTAACCTGAATTTCTTTTAACTTCTATTCCTCAGGACTTTGAATACCATGGTTATGATGGGTTAGATGGGGACTCAGAGAGGTGAGTCCTCCCCGAATAGGAGAACCTGATGCTCTAGTGATCTTTGTGCTGAAGCACGACTTGACTCCTCTCACATTCGTAACTAAAACTACTTGCAAATAACGATGTCTTTCTTAGTTTAAACAAAATGCCGCAGTAGAATATAGATTCAGGTTGGTGCGCAAGCTCTATGTGAACTTGAAGGTGGAGTCATTTGTTCAGAATTAAATTCAGTTCTTAACAAAAGAACAAAAGGTATGTAATTCCCTCTACTGTTTATTTGCACAGAAAAGGAGTGAAGGGAGAAGACACCAAAAGAAAAAAAAAAGGGAAGAGGGAGGGAAAGGGAGAGCTCAGGGTGGAAGAGGAGAGGGGAGAGCAGAAAGACAGCTGCTGTGAAAGATGAGGCCTTACAGGCGGGAGGCGGGATGCGGGATTCGGTGGTGCCGGTTATGCCCCGGTTATGCCGGGTCCCCCCCTCCACACGGCCTTTCACTCAGACTTCGTAGTGAGGAGGCGGGGGCAGTGGGACTCTTCAGGCAAACAGCATCTGAGGAAGCATTTGGAAGCCTTTTCTGTGAATCCAGCCAGCAATGTACATTTCCCACTTGACTAAACTCTGGATTGGGTTACAAGTACTCATGAATGAGAAGGTCTGGAAGAATGAAAATTAAAACAAATAAAAGTCTTCCCTGTGAGCAACGCTATATTCAAAACACAAAAGAAATGCTACGAAGAAAGTGTCTACGTCATTAGAAAAACAGAAGATAGCTTCTCCATGTTTGCTTTTGCTCCCTGGTATTACACATGGACACAGCTAAACGAGCTTTCTGGAGAAATGGGCTCTAGATTCTCACCGTTTACAAATTCATGGAAAACAATTACCACTGCCCAGTAGGTGTATGCAAAATTACCTTAAAGAGCACGGTCGACTCCTAGGCTAGCAATGCCTCTCTATAATCAGACCAGTTGTACTGATCTATCGCCAGAAAAATTTACTCAAACGAGGGGCTGATCAGCATTAGAAGCAAAGAGAAAGAATCACAGAGGTTCTACAAGACAAAACTAACAGTGGCAGAAGGAAAAAATGAACATCTCAGGTGACGGCGTAATGCTAACGCCTGGAAAAACCAGCACGGAACGCGGGCTGTGGAAACAAAGGTGTCTGGCTACCCCAGCCCAAGACTGCGAAACCTTCAAATCATTGAACTACCCCACCTATGCCATACTCACAAAGTGACCTGCTCCTGGGTTGGTCTGCCACCAGGAAGACCACCGCCTTGTCAGTCAGGTGGTCAGTGAGTCTCTTCCACAGAGACGGTCCATCCATCTCTTGGTATCTTCCTGGCAAAATTGCTGTCTGAACCTCACAGAACAGAGACTCAAACCCTGCACAAGTATAGTCACCCTGTGGTGAATCAGGAAGAACTAAAATTCCCCTTCGTGGTATGTAGGCCATTTGTAAGTTCTTCTTCTTCTTCTTCTTCTTTTTTTTTAATGTTTATTTTTGAGAGAAAGACAGAGAGAGTGCCAGTGGGGGAGGGGCAGAGAGAGAGAGGGAGGCAGAGGATCCAAAGCGGGCTCTGTGCTGACAGCAGTGAGCCTCACAGGGGGCTTGAACTCACGAGCCATGAGATCATGACCCGAGCCGAAGTCGGACGCTCGACTGACTGAGCCCCCTCCGGCGTCCCAGCCACTGGGAAGGTCTATAAGGAAGAGATTATTAGGTCTCCCCACTGGCATTAATTTCATACATAAACAACCATTATAAACACAACTGGGAACTCTGGCTTATTAGAGGTACATTTACTAAGAGTTTTACAGTTTATACACATTTTGTTAAGACACTAATTTCTCATAAATTAATATACTGTTCTATCATAGACTCAATTCTCACAGCAATGCAGAATTAAACTCACTTTGTCCAGACTGACCACTAATAAAATAGCACAACCATCTAAAAAAAAAATCTCTCCCAGAGAACAAAATGGCCCCGATGATAAGTATCTTGGCAGAGTGGAAAAGGCACTGGGCTTTTTGTTACTGGCCACATGTCCTCTAGTATCAGCTACCTGACTTCTGAGCCTGTCTCTTCGTTTGTAAAAGGGAATTATACCACCTGCCTCTTAACATAATGTTGTTTTAAAAGACAAAGCACAGGAGAAATACTTGGCTAAGTAGAGCCCATTCTCCATCCTTACCCAATATTCCATTCTGGAACTGAAGAGATGATTGAGGGCTCATTCCTGGACTGGGCGATCTTCTGTCCCCGGCCACTTGTTGTTATTGTTAAGGTTCAAAAATATTTTGTGAAGAAAAGGATGAGCCACCATATAAAACACTCTCTGTATTCTTTAAACCCCAGAATGAGGATGGTCCAACTGGACCCATTTCATCCTCTGAAATGAAGCTTATTTCTTTGAAACATTATCAGATTAGCAGATGCTTTGTATAAAACAACGAACAGGGGCACCTGGGTGGCTCAGTAGGTTAACATCCTACTCTTGATTTCAGCTCGGGTCATCATCTCACGGCTTGGGAGTTGGAGCCCCACATCCAGCTACTTGGGATTCTCTCCCCACCCCCATGCCTGCCCCTACCTGACTTGCGCTCACTCTCTCTCAAAATAAATAAATGAACTTTATGTGGTTATGATTTTTTTTTAATTTTTTTAAATGTTTATTTATTTTTGAGAGAAAGACAGAGCACGAGTGGGTTAGGGGCAGAAAGAGAGGGAGACACAGAATCCCAAGCAGGCTCCAGGCTCCGAGCTGTCAGCACAGAGCCCGACGCGGGGCTCGAACTCACAAGCCATGGGATCATGACCTGAGCCGAAGTCGGACACTCAACCAACTGAGCCACCCAGACTCCCCAAAATATATGAACTTTAAAAAAATTAAAAAAAAAAAAACAACCAACAACACAATGACCATCACAGAAAACAGTAAGATGAGAGACAGTCCTGATCAGACCACTGTTCTCAGTTCCTCATGGACCCTTCAGGTCCTTTCTGTGAATATACCAGAGAGCTTTAAAACCAAACTCATGTCTCCAGCAGCTTACGACAATTAACAGACAGAAAAACAGGAATGGAGGAAAACAACAGCAACAGAACGTGAAAGAACTGCAGGTTGTAGTGATGTATTTGGAAAAAAGAGATCCAGCTTATCGTGACTGCTCTGTCAAACATTTGGATATCTCCCAGGAGTGACAGGACACATGGGCTATCTTTAGCCCCTTTCATATTTACCGTCTCGCTTTTGCCACTGCAAACTCAGTGTTTATTAGCTGCTGGAAAAATTTACTATGGTGTCTCTCTCGTAAAAATATTTTTCCACCTACAATATGTTATGAGCTTGGGAAGTCTCTAGCACAGACACTTCACTTTAATGGTCCTTAATTGGGTTGTCTGAAAAACAAAAAGGGGTTTTATATGTTGTAAAAAAGCGCAGACGGTTTAATCAGCTATCTTTAATTTTTGGACTACTATTTAAAGATTGGCACAGAGTAGGGAGGCCTGGGGGGCTCAGTCGGTCGAGCGTCCGACTTTGGCTCAGGTCATGATCTCACAGTCTGTGAGTTCGAGCCCCGCGTCAGGCTCTGTGCTGACGGCTCGGAGCCCGGAGCCTGCTTTGGATTCTGTGTCTCCTTCTCTCTCTGCCCCTCCCCCACCTGTGCTCTCTGTCTCTCAAAAATAAATAAATGTAAAAAAAAAAAAAGACTGGCACAGAGGAGACACTCTGCATGGATGGATTAGAGTTATCAGATAAGATACTGGAACCTAGTTAAACGTGTATTTCAGATAAACAAATCTGCTGGCATTAAGTATGCGCCATGCAATCCTCGGGATGTACTTATACTAAAATTTTATTCACTGTTTCTTTGAAATTCAAACTTAACTGGGTGATCTGATTTCCTTTCCCCCCTGAATCTGGAAACCCTCAGATAGATGAATGGAAAAACATAATAAGTAGGAGTTAAAATACCTGAGTTCAATGCCCAGGTCTACCACCAGTTCTGAGATGCCAAGCAGGCGATTTATCCCCTTGGTACTTGTGTGTTTCTCTCTATGAATTGGGGACGATACCGCCATAGCTACCGGGCAGGGTGGATACGGGGCTCAAGTAATACAGTGGCGGCAGCAACAAACAAACAGCACGTAGATGTGCGAGGTCCCAGTCCGTCTTCACAACCGGTAGGTGTTGGCTCTTCTCGTTCTCATTTGAAATGTTACCATTACTCATTATTCAAACAGTTAACAACATCAATTCGAATGCAGCCAGGCACCAGAGTCTATGCTCTCAAGTTACCGTCGTAAAATAAAAATATGATAACATGTATGTAAAAAGATACACAAGTAGGAGATGTTCTTAATACTGTTAAAAGAATTAGAAGAAATTGAACGATGGTCAGGATAAATGAGATGATCTCCGTTGGGGGAGAGCCTGAGTGAAGAGCTTCAAGGAGGAGACAAAGCCTACCCCTCTGCTGTCTGGAGGCTTCCTCAGAGTGGGGCTGGGGAACATTTTTTAAGAAGGCTGAAAATGAAAAAGACCAGCGGCTCCACAGGGAAGAAGCTGTAAAAGATCATTTATGAGTTAACTAACCATAGATGGACAAAATTAACCTTGGTGTGGACAAGGGATTTGTTGAGATGGAAAGGAAGGACAGAGCTCAGCGCAGCTGAGAAGCGCAAATTAGCAGGGGGTTAAGGACTGAATCAAAATTTGTAAAATAAGCTCTAAGTAGATATTTATTACCATCTCAGGATTGTGAATATGTGCTAGGGACACTGGATGTGATGAGAAAATGAGAGAAATAGAAAAATACGTATTTCAGATTGCGCCCTAAGGATATTAAAATGCTTTGAAAGTTAAGTTTGGCCCTGTATTTATAACCAGGTTGAAACTTTTTGGTTGTGTGTGAATTTGTTTTTAATGAAAAGTACTGTTTAAGGAAAATTACTATTTGGGGCACCTGGGTGGCTCAGTCAGCGGAGCGTCCGACTTGGGCTCAGGTCATGATCTCGCGGTTCGTGGGTTCAAGCCCCACATCGGGCTCTGTGCCGACAGCTCGGAGCCTGAAGCCTGCTTTGGATTCTTTGTCTCCCTCTCTCTCTGCCCCTCCCCCACTCATGCGCGCTCTCGCTGTCTCTCTCAAAAATAAATAAATGTTTAAAAAAAAAAAGAAAGAAAAATTACTACTGAAGCAACTGAATATGGGAAATGACCTTTTTCTTCCCACGACCACAGACCTTGGGATTGTACATTTATCAAACCAAGGGTGTGGTGCACATGTTCATACAGACAGTATGTGGCAAATAATTCTTTTTACTCCAGGTAATTACTGAATCTTAAAAGACATACGATGTGCATACATACTCTACACGACTATGGAACAAAAAGCCAACGTTCTCTGCTTTAACATCACATATTCCTGAATCTAAAGCTGGGATGTATGATACATAATTAACTTTAAGGACTGTTTTTATCAACTGATGGGTTGTCTTTACAGATGTGAACTTATCAATGTTCTGTTCAGTGTTAGTATCTAGACAAGGAGTTGGCAGCAAAGTTCCTGTTTCACTAATTACATTCTTTTCCAAAAATTCACTCTGCCTGGGTGTCCAGGTAATTGCAATTAAGTCAGGAATCTGGTAATTAGAAATTCAAGTGCCCTGCCAGGAACAATACACGTCCTCTTGACGTGCTGCCCACAAGACCTAATTCACTTGGAAAGGACAGACACTGATGTGAAGTGGCATGTAGATGTTGATTAAGCAACAAGCACTGAAATAAATTTCTCCCCTCATTGTTCTCCCTAAAACCAAATGCACTGTATCTCATTTAAGCTCCCGCAAAGCACTGAGAATTCTCAAACACGTAGGCGACAGAAGAATCCCTAGTCCCCAAAAAGGTTGCTCACTCTCTACAAAATCTCTCCAGGCCGGGAAGGGGTCTTCGAGGCCACCAGGTCCAGCCACACGGCAGAGTCGAGGTGCGAGGAATTCAGGTCACTTGGATGGTCCTAATCGGTATCTCCCAGGCTTTCCGCAGGCCCAGCCCAGTGAAAGTGATTAATAAGGGGTGAACGAACTAGTCTCAGAATCTGTCAGCACTCTGATCTCAGAAAACTTTTTGTCAAATACAAGAATAAACCTCTTTCACTTACCAAGTGACCAATTTCCATTAAATTAGCCAAACCGCATCTTCAATAAACCTCAAATTTTACAGTATACTAACGAATACTTACAAACAAATTCATTACACAATGAAGGATCCAGGCAGGAGAGCAAAAAACAAACGTGTAAGTTTTAAATTGTACCTTGAAAATGCTATGACTTAGTTTGGCTGATTATTTTATCTAAAACATTTTCTAACTAATGGGGTAATTTTGCCAGTTTCTTTTATTCCCGATACCACATAAACCTATTACATAACAAACTGCTCCAAATGATAATGAAAACTTTAATTTATCCAACAATTTCCTATTTTCTAGGCACTTTCACATTTTTCTCATTCCATCCTAAATGGATTAAGATACTCAACTGATCAATATATCCTCTCCAAATCCAGTCTTTCTTATGCCAAGAGACAACTGTTGACAAATGAATCTCTTTTTTTAAACAAAAACCCACATCCAAGCTGTAGCACCTTCGTTTGTGTCCAGGCAAGGTGTTTCAAGGCTCTCCAACCTAAACACATTAGCTACAGCCAAATTCATCCCTACATTCCTGCCTGTCTGTGATGCCACTCTCCAATGCGACCAAGTCAGATGCCATTCAAAGCCACATCACCCCAGATCACATTACACTTCTCCCCTGACAGAGCCCGCCTGTATCATGACCACTCAGCACCTGTCATGTGCTTCACGGCTCCTTTTCTCTAACCGCGCTACAAACTCAACGAGAGTTGAAACCATGATGCACTCATCCTCGTTTCCTGAGTACCTGGTGCAGGGTGAATGGGTAAGATTCTGCTCAACAGCTAGAGGCCGATACAAGCCCTGCTCCTATTAAACACCATGCCTTCAAAAACGGGTGGCCTTCAGAATGGCGGGAAATAAATAACCAAGCCCAGGGACCAGCATAAGGGAGTTTGAGAAACAGTTGCAAAAAAAGACTTTGGAGAAAAGTCTGGTGTCATTCAGGTAGGTGTTGAAGCATACCTGAACTTCCTAACCCTATCAGAGGCAAGGGGAAGGTGCTGGGGTAAAGGAAGCCAGGGGGTCAGATGGAACAATGGCTTTGCTACTTGAGCTCCTATATAAGTAGGTATTTGTCTTATCATACTATGGCCGCTGCTTTTCTTAAATGCTATACAGTTCGTTCATCTTAGGGGCGCCTGGGTGGCTCAGTCGGTTGAGCGTCCGACTTCGGCTCAGGTCATGATCTCACAGTTTGTGAGTTTGAGCCCCGCATCGGGCTCTGTGCTGACATCTTAGAGCCTGGAGCCTGCTTCGAATTCTGTGTCTCCGTCTCTCTCTGCTCCTCCCCTGGTTCGTGCTCTGTCTCTCTCTCTACTTCAAAAATAAATGAAAACATTAAAAAAAATTTTTTTACAGTTCGTTCATCTTATAGTCACACATACTCCCCCAAAGTACGAATCCATAAAATACTACATTAAAACTTAAAAGGTCTGCAAAAGAAACAAAATTAATTAGTACTTTTCAAGGCAACATTAGTAATTCCTCTGTCATATTGGAAAATCATCCCATTCTTGGGACGCCTGGGTGGCTCAGTCAGTTAAGCCTCTGACTCTTGATTCCAGCTCATGTCAGGCCATGATCTTGCAGTTCATGAGTTCAAGCCCCACACTGGGCTCTGGGCCGACAGCTCGGAGTCTGGAGCCTGCTTCAGATTCTGTCTCCCTCTTCCTCTGCCCCTCCCCCATTCACATGCATGCACGCACACACAGTCTCTCTCTCAAAATTGAACATTAAAAAAAAAAGGGAAATAATTCCATTCTAGTTCTGTAGTAGACTGTTGGTAACATCAACTTGATCTAAAATTAATCCTTCTAAACGAGTCTAGATTTAAGTGCAGTATATAGTTATTACTTTTTTAAAAAAATGTATTTCTTTATTTGAGACAGAGAGAGCACAAGTCGGGGAGGGGCAGAGACAGAAGGGGAGAGAATCCCAAGCAGGCTCTGCACTGAGATCATGACTTGAGACCAAATCAAGAGTCGGACGCTTACTGGACTGAGCCACCCAGGTGCCTCTATAGTTATCACTTTTTTAAACTAAAGTATTTGTCACATTTTCAAAATCCAGGTTAACTTTAAAGGCGAATCATTACATCTGCCTCACATCTGACTGCTTAGACTTTTGGCCAATAGAATTCCTCCACCAAAAGAATTCAAATGAAGTATGTAAAAATCCTATTTAAAACCTATTACTTTTCCTCTGAAGTAATTCTGAAAGGACTCAGGTATTAGCAAAGACATTCAAAATATCTTTATGTAGGTACATAATTGTAAAAAGATAAGATTGATTTTTTTAAAAAGACAAAAGATAGTATGGGTTTTTTATTCATTGTATCTTATCTGGGCCTAATCCATAGAATTTGTATGGATTGCATAGATAAATATCTAATTCTTTAAAAATTAAAACCAAACTGAATTTCATAAGCCAAATTTCTCCTTATATACTCCAAAAATGATTAGTCAAATCCGAATGTCAAAATGGTGACTCTGTAAAATATTAAGAGAAAATGTTTTTTCTTAGCATCTCAAGTCTATAAAACTAACCGGTATCACCAGACTTCATGTTCTATAATTGGCGTGCCTGTGAAGATTCCCGAGATCATGACCAAACATTTCTACTGGAAGTAGAAATTGAGATCATCAAAACCTTTCAACAGAAGCACTAGGAACAGAGATGCAGACCGTTCTCCACCTTCCCCAGAAGTACATCAACTGCACAGTCAGAGCCTACAGTTAGAGATTACTTCTCTTGCTCTGGAGCAAAGCCTCGGGAGCTAACAACACAAGAAATAAAACTGCTGCTATGATGGATAGCTCTGTTAAAGGTGCTTATCATTTATTTTCAATGTTGTCACTCAAATATGTCCTATTATATGCCACTTTCATTTTTCCAGAACTGCACTTTGTAAAAATTTGAGTTAAGCGAACTTTTGAGTACATGGAGAGAAAAGGTTTTCATCCCTGAAATCTGACAGCGAATGTGAATCACTAACTGTGGGAGGCAGAATTCTAAGATGATCCCCAAGATGCCCAGCTGCTGCTGCACATACCCTGCTCCGTTCCCTCCGTGGAGCGTAAGTAAGACCAAATACTGGCCAATACTTCCGGGATTATGCCTCACTATGGGGCCGAAGGGATTCTGCAGCTGTAAATACCGTCCCTAAGCAGCCGACTCGGAATTACTAAAAGGAGATTAACCTGGGTGGGTCTCACCTAAGCAGGTGATCCCTTAAGACAGGTGGGAGAGATGTGAAGCAACTCTCCTGCCAGCACAGCGTTACGGAGAGGGCCCCATGACAGGGTGTGGCTCACGGCTGATATCCAGCAGGAAAGTTGGGACCTCAGAACTGCAGCCACAAGGAAGTGAATTCTGTCAACAACCAATGAGCCTGGAAGAGGGCCAGAACCTCAGACGAAACCAAAACCCCAACAGTAACTTCATTCTCCATCTTGTGAGACCCTGAACAGAAGACCCAGTACCTAAGTGCTAACTCATGGAAACTGTGAGGTAATTAATGGGTGTGGTTCCAAGTTGCCAAATCTGTAGTAATTTGTTACCCAACAGTAGAAATTTAATATATTAGCCACTTTCCTTTCCTTTCAAATCTAACCAGAAGGCCCCTGTACGAATTTTTAAATTTTCCTTTTTTAAAAGCTACTTTTCTATCTTTATCGAGAGTTACAATTGAATTTAAGGAAGAAAAGTTTGCGAAAAGATACTACAGTGAGTAGTAAGGGCTTGAAATTTAACTATTTATATTCACATTTTCTTTTTAAAGCAAAAATTGCAAGCAGTTATTCCCAAGGGTACTCCATGCAAGTTCTATGGGTTAATTTACATGACAAACACACACAAAAAAAGCAGTGCCTTACTGGCAACAAGAAAATCAAAACCACAAAATGAGATAGGTAAACTAATCATTATTCTCTAGTAACTGATTAATGACCCGTATCTTTTCCAATGGCACAATATTGAGGCCCTGGCTTGATGCAAAAGGAAAAGTCATTACTTGGGATTTCTTAGGAAAACGAACTAGTTCTGAAAGAAGACAGCAAAGGGAAAGCAAGGGAGCATGCCTGCAGGTGCACACGGTGGAAACCGCGACCTTCGTCTGAAGCACCTGCCGGGTGTCCCCTGCCCCCCGGAAGCCCTCCGTCCTTCCGGACACCTGCTCAAGGCTGCGTGCAGGAGGCCACTCCCTAGAAAACCCTTCTACTTCTCCGCTCCTGCCAGCTGAGGTACTCGTCTCCCGAGAGTTGGCTCTTCTTCCTCCTCGGCACGTTTATGCTATGCGTTCCCTCGGTTATAAACCTGAATAAAATATGGAAGCAAGTGACGAGCCAGTGTGAAAAGGGGAAAAACTCCAACTCTGCTGAAGACGAATGAGTGGCTCAAACAGCGATGCAGAATTAGGTAGGGCTGAGACTGCTGTAAAGGACAGACGCAGAGGTGGGACACACGCAGCACATTTCCGTGTTCTGTGCTGAAATACAATGTGTAACGTGTATGTCATTTTTTAATGATTTCTGTTTGAATCAACTTGAGCGCTCACGCTTGTACTAGTGACAGCCAGTAAGCAGGCTTCCGCTGGGCTTCTCGGCCCTCGTCCAGGTCAGGTGCACAACCACCTTCCACAGGGCCCTGCTCACTGAATAAGAACCACCTCCCGGGGCAGAAGGAAACAGCCCCAGATTCGGAACAGCTGTCTTCTTGTGAGCCTCACTTCCTACCCTGGACATGAGGGAGAAGGATCACACTGTTTCCCATGTCCCCTTTGGCAATAATTCTATAATCGTATTTAAAATTTTATTTTAAAATAATATAACCACATTATTTGAAAAATGTGATTAATTCATCACCATTAAAAAACAAAACAAAACAAAACAAAAAAAAAAAACCTTCAACTGGCCGGTAGGGATATTATAAAGAGGCTAAGGAGATTTAAGAAGTTAGTTGTAGGGCTCCTGGGTGGCTCAGTCGGTTGAGTGTTGGACTTCAGCTCAGGTCATGATCTCAAGGTTCGGGAATTTGAGTTCTGCATCGGGCTCTGTGCTGACAGGTCAGAGCCTGGAACCTGCTTCGGGTTCTGTGTCTCCCTCTCTGCCCCTCCCCAACTTGTGTGCTCTCTCACTCGCGTGCTCTCCCTCTCAAAAATAAATAAACATTAAAAAAAAGTTATCTGCTGCCTCTTATTATAACCCTCAGTTTTAAGGCATTTCCAAGGGGAAGAACTTCATCCAAGGTAAGGAATGGTGACGTCATAGTTCCCAGGCGTCCAACTGTACAACAGGATGACTTCACACTATCACACATCACATCTACAGCAAGACAGGTACGTCAAGGAAACAACAAAAAGTCACAAACATGATTTTCTTTCAGATCATATTAAACAAAGCAAACCTTTCAAACTAAGGACCTTAAAGAAAGAACCATTTTTATATTCAAGTGATGATCCTTATAGCCAAGATCTAGGCACAATGTCTCAGGACTGAATAAATGCCTAGCAGGAAGGAAAAATAATAAGCTACTCATATTAAGAAAAAAAGATGCACTGGGGCGCCTGGGTGGCTCAGTCAGTTAAGCGTCCAAATCCCGCCCAGGTCATGATCTCGCAGTTCGTGAGTTCGAGCCCCGTGTCGGGCTCTGTGCTGACAGCTCAGAGCCTGGAGCCTGCTTCAGAGTCTGTGTCTCCCTCTCTCTGCCCCTTCTCCACTCACACTCTGTTTCTCTCTGTCTCTCACAAACGAATAGATGTTAAAAAAAAATTAAAAAAGAAAAAATATGTACAAAATCAAAGAGGTTTGTAGACTACTCTTTTTATACTATTGATGAGAAAAAAATTCAAGACACCATGTCTCTGTAGTGCTGCCACCATCTTCCATTACGGGGTTAGCTTAATGGGGTATTAACTGACACGTGACAGTTTAGATCGGTGTAACTGACGTTTGTAAAAACTCTTGTTAGGTACTACTGTTTGCTTACAGGTTGCCGTATTTGCCCTACCTTTGTCCGTTTAATTTCAAGTTCTTTGAGACCAACTGCATCTTCTCCTTTATAACTCCTACTGTGCCTTCCAGGATGCTCTACAGAAGCACCCTTTTAGATCATATCTATCTGAGAGCATAAGGGAGCTACAGCAGTCTACTCGGGCATTCCAAGAAGGACAGCGATTAGAAACAGCCACAAGGAAACTCCACTTTGTTTCGGGAGGAAAGTGCAAAAGAGGTGCCAATTATATCGGAGGGAAGTGCTCAGCTCCAACAAAACTTACTCGAGTAGCAGAGAGTAGCATCTGTCTACAGTTGACATCCATTCCAACAGGCATGCTTTGTTCTAGACAGATCCATTACCACTCAATAACCCGGTTGAAAACCGTTCCCTGATAAATTCTGCTATGCTGGAGGAGTCACACAGGCTCTGAGAAGCCGGACTGTCTGCAGATAATTCTACAATATATGAGGGTCACTTCCTTCATTTTACAAAAAATACAACTTCTGCTAGTCAACCTGTATTTCCATTGCTTTATCTACAAGACAAAACAGCACAGTTGGGGACGACGCTTTCCTACATCATTATCCGGTAAAGTATGATGTGCTTGAAAGCCGACAATGTGTGCAAGGCCTCAACCTTCAGTTTGTAACAGTCTGTTTCCGCAAACTGCTCTTCTGACTACATATTCAAAATAATTATCTATTAAATGCACACAACTAAAATAAAGCGAAACACAAAGGCCAAATCAAATAAATAACCGAGCAGATTACGACGGAGGACTTTTAAGTACTTTTGTGAAAAGCAGACATAAGATTATATACGGGTGTGACAAAAGGAAACCATAGGAAAGGGAAAATACCAGTCTTTCCTTACGTTTTCCCCTAGAAATACCAATACCTAAATGCGAAGCATACGAAGACTGTACCACTGACTGCCTTAGATCCTGCCACTCGAGAATTAGTTGTACACTCTCTCACTAATTATATTATTACATTCTCCTAGTGTTATAAATATTCATTTTTTCCTTGACTTCCTCTGCCTGCATTTACCGAAAGATACACAGACAGGCACAAGAAATCTAGATACCTCTAAGCGAACAGTCAAAAGATACAAAGCATGAAATTCAGAATTGTTGCGTATCACATCTTAGCATAATCTAAAACACAGTATGAAGTTGAGAGGTTACAAATCACAAATACTGCCATCTCAAATAAAAACAATTCCTTTGCAATTCTTCTTTTGCTTAATAGGAGAATCTATTGTATACTCTCCTTCCGATTATTATTTACTGAACTCTAAACCACATTTTTTTGTTAATATTTAAATTGATAACGCAAGCTGCCTGGATCTGGTTTCGCTGTGCTCATTTCTATCTGCCGCTTTAGTCTAAGGCACATTTTCCTTTATTTCACTTTTCCACAAGCCATAAAAAAACTCATTTCTAATTCATCCGTTCGTTCAGCTTAACCTCTCTTCTCAGCAATTAAAGCACTCTGCGCATCCCTCATCTATCACACAGCCAGCTAAATAATGCATTGCGTCCCCCGCTCATCTTTTATCATCCCAAATGACAGGTATTAGCATATCTCCCCAGTCAATTACAGTGCAGCAGAATAATCACAGCATAATTGGGCGAAAGCCACTCTAATCACCAACCCTGCAAACTCGCAGAATAAAAACTGAGTGGCAGTTCAGACAGGCCTTGCTCTTGTCCATGACTCTAGCCAACAAGCCTGGCAGATCTCCATTTCCTTCCCTTTCAAACTTCTCCTTTGGGGAGGTCAACTTCTCCACAGGTCCCACGTAAAAGGAAAGAATGTGTACATGCATGTACACAAGTGGGGACCGTTTACATCTTGCACATGCATGTGCTTAATACTTGTGATTCTAAATGTTTGCACATACTGTTAAATAGCACATAATGGCAATTTCTGTCCATCAGTAAACAAAGTCATGTCAGGAATATGATGTCATTAGACGTTCCATTTGGGGCTCAAATGAAGATAAAACAAAATCTTAAATTTTTCATAGAGATGACTTATTTATTGTCAAAACTGAAGCCCTTCTAATGTCTCCATGGTGAAGGTATTTTCCGTCTCTAAAAAAATCAGGATTCCCTAGCTTCTTTATAAATTAGTCATTTATCACAGGAAATAATTTTTAATTGAACATCTATTGTTATCCTTATACTACAATAGCATATAATTTTCTAAAAATTATGATATTAACTATAATTTAACACATTAAGACGATTGAAAAAAAATAAGCTTACATATTTATAAGGGACCAGAAATTAAGTGAGACAAAAATAAGACTATAACGTGAGAAATTTAGAATTACAAATGTAAGAGACAATAAATACTTTTTTTTTAATTCCGAGAAATGTTGGGAAAATATTGAATATATTTTTAGGATACTTTTGTAAGTTTATTAATTTTCCTCTGATATTTAATGTGCAATATGCAATTTAGGCCTATATCCAATTCTCATTTTAAATAATATGTATTCATTCGCTTTCATTCTTCATCTCCTCCCCTCCTCGATGAGATACAAAAAAGTCATTCTGAAATGAAAATTTAATTTGGGAAGAGTGGAGGGAGGTTAAGAGGAATTTCTTATAAAAACGTACGTGGCTCCTTAGGAAGCAGCCAATTAAGGGCTTTAAAGTGCCATGCGTAGCTAGAAGAAAATGAAATTTTCTGCAGGATTTAATTTACTCTGTCTCAATCACAGGGTGCATGAGTCCTATGGCTCCCTCTACTCTTTTTTGCTTTCTCACATTCCTCACGTCTTTCCACAAGGCCACCTAAGACCAAAGGAAACCCACCCTTGAGGTGTGCTCTGGCCTGGAGAGAAGGTATTCCCCCCGCCTGACACATCAGCCAGAGGCCAGCGTCACCAGTGGAGCAGACTCACTGCGCAAAGTGGCCACTGAATACCGGCAGCAAGGCTTGGTGCCGGGGCACGCACACACACACACACACACACACACACACACACACGGGGGCACACAACCACTGCGCGCTGCACGGGTGCTCTGGCTGTGCACGAATGGATACGTTACACATGGCGAAACTCCCTGCTCAGTGATTCAGGAGTAACCACGACACAAGAATTGAGCCAAGTAGGAGAATGAGCCGCTCTTGCTACGAAACAAACAAGATATACTTATTACTTTGAGTATCTAGAATTTATGAGACTTGCAGCCTCGACTCCGTCAGACAATCCGGTCCTTCAACACATATACAGGCACTAAAACAATTATCCAGTATCCAAAAGCCAACTGTCAAAAGACCAGAGTAAAAGCAGAATTGAGACACAACAAATAGTCTCCCAGACTTTTTCTTGCTTTCCAGTCGTGTTATTTTAAAATTATAATATGAAATGTTTTATTTGCATTATTACTTCAAGAGCTCTGCATGTATTTTTGTTGGCGTATCTTTGCAAATGTACCCACAGGATACATTACTTCAGTTGTAAAATGGTAATTTTAGTGCTTATTGGGGAGTATCTGTTACACGTATTTATCAGTGATACATCTGGTATGCAAGTATTAATTCAACAGGTTTTTCCCCCCCAAATCTGATTTTTGAAAATCATCTCCTAATATATTCTTTAATCCACATAAATGTTCTACTTGGCTTTGAGCATCTCCCAACATATTGGCTCTTTCAACACCAGTCACTTTGACATTCTCAACTGACTTGCAAAAATTGACATGCCTTGGGTAAAAGCCAGATTTAAGGCAGGAAGAGGGGAGGAGGAGGGTGTTCACCATCTGAAGAAACAAAACTGGCTTTAAAATTTGGCATCGGAGAGAACTTTAAATAAAACACACGCAATCAAAAGCATCCCTCATTTCCCCTGGAATAATTTCTTTGTTTCTTCCCAACAAAATCATAAGCAGCTTGATGATTATCAATATCGTCACAGTAACTCGATGCTAAGGAATTTTATAGGCAAGCCCAGAAACGTGCCTCTAATTATTTGTGCACGTCCCAAATGAACAGGTGTTTGAGGGTGGGGATGAGGAGAATAAATGCATTTTTATTATTACTTGAAGATTAAGTTCTCAAAAAATAGTGCCAAAATAATGTCCCCAGAGAAAAATGGAGTCAATCAAACTCCAGAATATATAAGTAAATAAGCTTTCTTTCAAGCCTAACCCCTTCCTGCCTTAAGCAGGTCACTTTTGAAATCCACAGTACCTGGGGCCATGTTTAATTTCTAACATCTTTAAAAAAAAACAAAAACACACAAACAAACAAACAAACACCAAAGTAAGTCTGACAAAAGTAGGTACGAATTGTATTGCATTATGCTCCCCTTCGCTCATCTTCCTATATTCACCACCATCAGAGTAAACGTTTCTGCGCAAATGTACTTACTCGATCTGGCGACCCATGCCACGCAGTCAGGAGATCCATCTAACAAGTCTGCCCTCTGCCATCACCTGACAGAGTATTTGGTCTAGAAGAGATGGAAGTCCTACCACACTAAGAACACACTGGGTCATGATACAGTATTTTATTTTTTATCTAATGTCAAAGCATATTATGGAAACTTCACACATTATTGAGTTATGTGGCTTAGTGGGTACTTTGATGCCGATTAAACTCTACAAACATCTTGTGACCACCTAATACTTCAGACAGTGTGCACGTACACATTCCAATTGGGATAAACAGCTTTTAAAGAAAAATAGTGTTTTTATTGTTGAATATAGATCTAAAATGATATGGGAGAGCCTTAGCACACTGAATTGAACCATATGAAATCGCCAACATTAGACTCTTTTTGAGCTGTAAAAATGACATTCCTGTAACATTCAATCTCATATCCAGTTCCAGTACTGGAAGGACGAATCCCAGTATTGCTGTAATTCTGTATAAAGGGCACTTGCCTGCGAGGCAGAAACTTAGATTTCTGTTCTACTTTGCCACTAAACAGGCCCTAAAATATGTCACTTTACCTTCCTCGGCCTTGTTCCCTATGGACAAAAATTGAGATTAATATTTGGGGTTACTTTTCCTCTTTGCAGAAATGATGGACCAATAACTGACCCAGGAAATCTAAGGTTCTAGAATTAGTCAAGGCGGCTCTGAAAATTAGAAGAGGAGATTAAAGGTGACAGGAAATAAAATTCCTATGCTTTCTCTTAAAAACAAAAAAACCAAAAAAAAAAAAAAAACAAAAAACCTTTGCCTAGTTTTATTTCCTGGAAGGATTTGTTTGTAGACAAAAAATACTGATGTTTTTCCCAAGATGATGGGAACAGCTTAGGCTGTAAACAGTAGAGGGGAGAAATCAGAAGAATAACAAATGAGGACAGAGTTGAAGGTCTGACTTCGTGAATACAAGGAGACCTCATATTGTTTTCAGGGCTGAAAACAACCTGATCAAGTAATCAATTTTCCAACCTGTTACTAAGACTTCACATAGAACATAGGTCTGCTCACTTCCAGTTAAGGAATCTTAATTACAAAAAAAGCAGGACAGAAATGCTATTCCGTATTTAATCCAAATTCAGAAATCAGGGAAGACCTCAACAACTCTCAAATAAGCCCTTACGGCCCTGAATTCCTGTAACCAGGAAGATCTGTGACTCTCTATTTGTTAATGGCATAGGCTTTGGCCTTCAGTCTTTTCTCAATTTTATATTCATGCGTTCCTCTAAAGGCAGAGTTGAAAAAGAAGCTAAAACAGCCTTTACAAAGATAATTAAACATGACAAGCAAAACGACACCAAAATAGTAGAGGTGAATATAAATGGAACGTTTTCCCCCAAATCTTTCTTAAATAAGAATAAAGCAGATTTGTTTTTAAAATCAAACATGTAAGTGTATGAACCACCAGCAGATGGCAGAAGGAGAGGCTGGGAAATTCTCTAACAAAAGAAGGGAGCAAGCAACTCAACATGGATTCCCAAATCACGACTTGAGAACCGCTATGGGTGTTTTTTTCCTTCTCCAGTCTTTTCTCTCACGGAGATACAGGAAATTCTCTTGCTTCATCAACATACATTCCATCATTTTGATTCAGATTCAATGACTGACGCAGTAAAGAATAAACTTGGCCCTCTACTTCTCTAAATATTTCTAGTAGATTTTCAATAAATAAAAAAATTGAAGTTACAAAAATAAATCCTTTATCTGCTGAAAAGTAATATGAGTTAACAAGATTATAAACCTCAAAAAGTAAATCTCTGCTGGTTTCATCTCAATGACACTGTTCACCTTCAATAGATTTTTACCTGAGTTACAGTCACACCCACAGAAGCTAGTTAGCCAAGTAAATTCACTAGAAAACATATACCTTGGTATGGAGATGCAAACGACTAAGAAAAACCCGAGTCACTGTAGCTTTACAAGGAAAAACTAGATGTGTTTTTAAACAGAAGATTAATGCAGCTTTCAGGTGGTGACATTAATAAAAGGAAGGACATTTTAACAGATGACAATCTCTTATTATGTGAAGCTAAACATTCTATATCTAGAATACTATATTAATAGCCCCCAGACATAACCCCGAGCATATCAATGAATGGCCCATTGCAAGAGTCACCAAAAGAATGCCTTATTTCATAATCCTGTGTAAAAGATTTCTATGTGAAAAATCCAACGGGACATACCAACACTATTGTTATTATTATTATTATCATCATTATCATTATTTTAACTGAACAGAACATCCCCTCTGTGTTGCTTTACTAAGACACCAAATTCCTTCTGTTTTCTACTTATGTGCTCTAATCCTTGGGGGTTTATCAATTAAAAAATGGTTATTCTTACTGTAAAATGTGTTATGTTAAAATGTCTTGCTCATATGAATACACGGAAGTTTTGCTGGCTCCAGCCAATGAACTTTCTTCAAAGATGGAAATTTCTATGTATGCACTGTGCCAATATGGCAGCCATTAACAAAACACACAGCTATTGCAATGTGGCCAGTGCAACTAAAGAAATGCATTTGTAATTTAATTTTAATTAACCTAAATTTAAGTAACTACACACGGCTGGTAACTACCAAACCAGACAGCGTAGTTCCAGATGAGCAAATAAGTAACGAGACCTGATCAAGCTGCACACCTGTGAGATGAACCAGTCAGAAAAGAAAGCAAACTCAGGTGAACATCCTCCCACTTTTCTCCAAGGTCCTGTCTTTGGTTATTTACCCAAAGGAGCACATTCTGAGATAGGCTACCAGTGGTTTATTCTAATTCCTCCTTAGCCATTATAACAAATAGTTATGACAAATTGCATTATTTAACATTTTACTTTTTTTTTTTTTAATTTTTTTAACGTTTATTTATTTTTGAAACAGAGAGAGACAGAGCATGAATAGGGGAGGGTCCGAGAGAGAGGGAGACACAGAATCTGAAACAGGCTCCAGGCTCTGAGCCATCAGCACAGAGCCCAACGCGGGGCTCGAACTCACGGACCGCGAGATCATGACCTGAGCCGAAGTTGGGCGCTTAACCGACTGAGCCACCCAGGCGCCCCAACATTTTACTTTTATATGAAGAAGGAAAGGAGGGAAATATAGATGATTTTCATCATGGTGAGATGTCAAAATACAGGAATAAGTCCAAAAGTGACTGAAGTCACTCCCCGATCTGCTCCCCCAGCTATACAATCTTCCATAATTAAAAGTACCTTAATTTTAAAAACACAAATAAGTTTCACTTTTATTTCATTTGAAATTATTTTTGGAGATGACGAATCCCTTTGTTATTTGTAAGTTTTATAAGTCACACTGGAATTCTACTCCAGTTTTTGGAATACAACAAATACACTCAATTAAAGCAATGGTACTACAGGGTAGCATACAATTATATCCAAAAGGAGAATAAACTTGCTTCTTTTCTAGAATTTCTTCCCAGCATAAGATGGTTCCCAAAATTGTGTCAAGAATGTAAGGTCCACGGAAGCAGGGGTTTATTGTTATTATGGCAGTCCCCGCACATAACACGTATAAGCCACAAGTATTTGTTTGAATGGAATCAGTGAACCTAACCACAAACTTGGATTAACACATATATATTTTTTTTAAATTTTTTTTTTAACGTTTATTTATTTTTGAGACAGAGAGAGAGCATGAACAGGGGAGGAGCAGAGAGAGAGGGAGACACAGAATCTGAAACAGGCTCCACGCTCTGAGCTGTCAGCACAGAGCCCAACGCGGGGCTCGAACTCACGGACCGTGAGATCATGACCTGAGCCGAAGTCGGACGCCCAACCGACCAAGCCACCCAGGCGTCCCAACACATATATTTAAGTTAATAGTGAGATAAATTGGAACCCACTGGTTTTCAGTGTCAACCAGAACCACTCAACAGCTTCAACGAACACTGGCAATGAACGAAATCTTCTTTCAGTTGGGCTCTACAATATGAAATGACAAGCTAATACATTAACCCAGATAATGGGAGAATCAGAGAGAAAACCTCAGAACAGAAAAAAGGCAGTAGTAATATTAATTTAACATCACAGGTTTTCTGCTCTTAACAATCACAACTGTTAAACCATCAATAGAGCTCTAAATAATCAGCAACACCTATGTACCGTGAGCCAAGCGCAAGTCGATACGGATATAAGAAGATGAGCAAAATGAAGTCTCTAAGCTTGCAATCTTGCAATCTGGAAAAAAATGCCACATAATGGAGCTGGGCCAGGCCATACCACGCTGTTTCCCACATACAGATCAAAACCAAGTTGGCAAAAGAGAAATTCCAAATACAGTTGCCCCTGGAATAACATGGGGGGTTAGAACTACACACTCAAAAATCTGTGTATAACTTCTGACTCCCCAAAAACTTAACTACTAAAGAGGCTACTGTTGACCGGAAGCCTTACCAAAAACACACTGTCGATTAAGACGTATTTTGTAGGTGTATTATATATTGTATTCTTACAATGAAGTAAGCTAGGGAAGAGAATATCCTATTAAGAAAACCATAGCATTTCCATAAATACATTTACAGCACTGTATTTGTGGAAAACAATCGCCTGTTAAGTGGACCCACACAATTCAAGCCCGTGTTGTTCAAGGGCAAACTACAAAGGCAGAGAGCGCTGTGTAAGCTCCAAGCCTGAGAGCTCAGAAGGCTGCAATACTGAGGGAAGACATCACAGAGGAGGAAGGGTGTGAACTGAGACTGAAAGGTAGGAGAAATTTGAAATGCAACATGAGGACGGGATTTCATTTGAAGGGAAGGCAAGGTGTAAGGTTAGGTTCAAAGGGAAGGAAGTTAAGAACTCAATACAGTTATGAGGCTCTGTTATTGGGGGTTAGTAGACCAGTTTGAACTTTGATGTCTTTTTTCTCTAAGCTGTTTAATCAATCAACAGATGGATAAAAAGTAATATACCAGAGCAAACAAACAAATTTAGTATTTATTTTTAAATCTGATTTGTAGGTATTTTAAGCTTGTAGACTTTTCTCTAGAGTGGTAATACATTTTAGGTGCCTAAAACAAATACTAAAAAAATATTGCCAAACTAGGATTAAAAGGTGAGGAATACTAAGTATGAAGAGGAAATACTAAAAATTTTTATTTAAGTATTAGGAAAAATTACGAGATTACTGAAGTCCTTCATTCTACTCTCTCTCACCTTCACCAGTACTGAGCTAGGACCCTGGGAACAAGAGGTCCTTTGGCCGTTGACTCCCCATCTCTAACATGGAGGAAGGCTAGACCAGAGGATCTGGAGGATATCCAGCAGGGATAAAATATTGGGACTCTAGCACAATAGAGCTCCAGGAAAAGACAGAGGGAAAATGCAGAAAGGAGGAGACGAAGTGAAGAACGGGTCCTGTAATAGGGTTTTGGAGAAAAGGCCTTCCTGAGTTGTCTGCGCCTCTCTTAGGGTTTGGTTTAAAAGGTGGGGGCGGAGGGAACAGGTCGGCGTGCTTCTCCCACAGTGGCAGCTTGAAGGGTCCCAGAGTGGAGGGCTCTGTCACTGGTGCGCTCCTCTGATGACCTACAGTCTACATTTTTCTTCTTCCCATTCTGTTACAGAACACATGTGCTCCCCCTGGATTTTCCGTACCATTCGTTTTAAAACGACCTCCCCCATACCTGTTTTTTTTGGTCAGAGTTTCTATCGAAAACTAGGAAAAAAAGGGCACTAAAGGCAGGCTTTGTTTTTTTCCAAAGAACATGCCAGCCAACGGGGTGTATCCACGGATCTTTGGATTTGTGGCACTCTAATGCCTCTTTAGAACTGTAAACCACATGAACTGATAATGTATACTACGCACTTCTGTCCACCCACCTTTCGGAAGTAAAAGTTAAACAAAGCTAAACATGATTTTGGTAACCAAATGCTATTACAGACAAACAAGTAAGCCCTGAGAATTGACCCCAGGAAAAGTTGTACCGAACAAGGGCGGTATTTTTAAATCTTTGTCTTGGCTTTCTGCATATCCATTCACTCCACGGGATATTTAGGCAGCAGCCCTGGAGCAGGATGGAGAGGTGGTCACTACACATTCCAAGGAGGAGAACCAAGGACAGAAGTCTGGCAGAGTGCGACGCGTGCGGCTGTGGAGGAGGAGAAAGAAGGGAAACCGCAGCCCCGCTCACAGGAGGAGGGTCAGCAGAGCGCCGCTGGGGAAACCACAGGAAGAGGGCCAAGGAAGGAAGAAGAGGCCAACTGAGGCAGCTGCCACAAAGAGGCAAATAAAGCGAGAGGACCGATGGGAACCTTAGCAAGAGGGGCAGTGTGGGGACAGAGGTGGGGACAGATTAGAGGAGAGGGGCAGCGAGGAGGCAGGTAGGGGAGCAGAGACCTCACTGGTTCTTAGGACATTCAAGGAAGAGGACGGGCCTTGGGGCTGATCTCCCAGCTTCCAATCCCACTTCTGGTATTCATTATCCGTGTCAATTTCTATTTCCTCCCCCAATACTGAGAATAACAACAGTCCCTAACCCACAGGGAGTGGATTAAATAACAATCTTGCTTCTTTAGGATTCTTGACTTAGCTGTCCACAACAAATGAGAAGGCGAGAGATATTCATGATTGTGAAATTTTAAAGTCATTTATTTAGATTTTGAGAAGCTCTCTTAAGAAATTCATGGAAAAGTTATGATTATCTAGTCTTCCTTTTTAATCTTTTTAATGACCCAGGAATATTTTACTCACTCCCCTTTTTTACTTCTCTACCATAAATTTCTCTGTAGAACTCATCAGCAGCAAATTTTTAGCCTTTTCTATGTTTAATAGTATAATTTTATACATATTTCCTTAGCTGATTTATCATCTCATTATTACTAACAGCTTTACTTAGTCCATTGACGACACAGAAGGCACGCTTATCTTGTAAAAAAGAACTAACCCGTGTTGGCTTGTGCCTGCAACTCCTGATTTATTATTCTACAGAATTATACATTTCTTAATATGTTCAAGTCTTGATCAGAACCAAAGTCGAGATCAGTGGTCTACAGTTTGTAGAACTTTCCTTTCCTAATGTATTTTCTCATTTTTTTATTTTGAGGCACCTCTTCTATTCACTGCAATTGTTTTTATAAGTGCACAGGATTTTAAATTAATTAAACATAGAAACAAACTCCAGAAAATCAAAGTTGCCTTAATTCAGAGGAAAAAATTAGAACCACTGGAAAACAGCTGAAGTGTATACTGAGATATAGTTATTAGCATTTCAAAGTCTAAGTTACTTTTGACTGAGATAAGCCTAATAAAACGACGAATCAGGATTTGAGAAATTAAGATTTGAGAAGTGTAAGGAAGAGCACAGCTCTCTCTCCTTAGATTAGCTTGGAAAAAATTAATCTCAAAACAGCACCAACAGTCATGATAGTTTGAAATGAATGCAAAGTTGGTTTTCCTGGGCTGCAGGAACAATCACACCCAAAAATAGGCTGCTTGTACTGCTGGGTCCCAGCGTGTTTAAGTTATTTTCCAGTGAGACTGACAAATGCAGGCTTCAATCGTTAAGTAAATATGAAGCTTGCAGGTTTCAGCTGGACTTAGGAGAAGGAGAAGCATCCAAGAAGTGATCAAGTAGATAGTGGCGAGACAAAAACAAAAAACAGGGTGCCTGGGTGGCTCGGTTAAGCGCCCAACTCCAGCTCAGGTCATGATCTCGCAGTTCGTGGGTTCAAGCCCCCGCACGAGGCTCTCTCTCTGTTGTCAGGGCGTCAGGGTGGAGCCTGCTTCGTATCCTCTGTCCCTCTCTCTCTCTGCCCCTGCTACGCTGGTTCTCTCTCTCTCTCAAAAATAAATAAACTAAAAAAAAAAAAAAAGAGGTAAAGAAAGAGCAAAGGTTCTTATTAAAGAGCAGCACCGAAAGGATCAGAGACCTACATGGGGGTAGACAACATTCTGGCATCCTACTCATTTGCCAAGATGATGCCAACAATGTACTAGCAGGGAGTCAGATATCGGAGTTATTTTTCCCAGTGCATAAAA
Organism: Panthera uncia; assembly: GCF_023721935.1. Lineage (NCBI taxonomy): Eukaryota > Metazoa > Chordata > Mammalia > Carnivora > Felidae > Panthera > Panthera uncia. The sequence continues at coordinate 109,137,976 of NW_026057580.1, read as the reverse complement.
ACAGGAAAAACAAAAGGCCAATTGTGAATAAGTGTTCAGAAACTTGACCAATACTGAACACCGAGACATTTTAAGAAACAAGATAAAAATGTATTTGCTGACTGGCAGATAATGAAGTGGTAAAAAAAAAAAAAAAAAATCAAATTTCTCATATTTTAGTTAGATGGATAAACACTTTTTGGTACAGGCATGCAAAAGTGAAAAGCTTCGAATTCTTTGAAAAATCACTGAATTACCAGGGAACAATTTCCAACTATGGTTTCTACAAATTGAATTAAGACTACAAAAGCAAGCTGCTAGTTTCGCCGGAAAACAAACGCAAAGCCTTACACAGCGGGGCAGACCGGGTGAGTACCGCCGCCTACACAGTGAGGATGAAGGGTTATGGAGATGAGTTCACAAGAACTGACCCTACAGGTTTATTAAACATGCAATGAATATTCTGCCGTGCATGCTGGGCATTAAAGAAAAAATGAAAAATTCAAACGATGACGATATGTTACATACTGCAAATAGCACTGAATTGGCTCTCTTGATAATTAAATTTTTCTTTAGTAATTTTTGGCAGATACAGAGCTAGAAAAAACACGTTGAGGTAAACTTGAGTCAGTTTACCGAATATTTAAATATTTATAAAGTCTTAACTTATCTTTTCACTTTTAATTTGTATTCATTTATGACATAAACCTCGCTCAGCTTATAACCTCAGAACGGCCGTGATTTTGGCAGTGTTACAACATCATCCGCCAACAACTGCAGCCCGACTATTAAACTGTACTAATAAAATGCCAAGCATCCAGAATGTTAAGTAGAGAAAAATTTGGAAAAAATACAAGTAACTAATTTTTAGTTTTAAGCCAAAGATGTAGCACATACAGGAGTCAGGTAAGAGTAGTTACCCGTTCTCTTTGCTTTAAAGTTTCCACCAACTATTCTCCTAAACTTCCGACTTCCAAAGTAATTGATGGTACTTACACTGTACTTCTGTATCTCTATGTGAAAATGAAGTCAGACTCCCCTAATAAGCACCTCTTGCCGATTTATTTATATGGTTTAAGAATTACTAGCAAATTTAAAAAAAAAAAAAAAAAAAAAAAAGGAGGGGCTCCTGGGTGCCTCAGTCGGTTGAGCGTCCGCCTCCGGCTCAGGTTGTGATCTCGCAGTCTGTGAGTTCGAGCCCCGCGTCGGGCTCTGTGCTGACAGCTCAGAGCCTGGAGCCTGCTTCTGCTTCTGTGTCTCCCTCTCTCTCTGACCCTCCCCCGTTCATGCTCTGTCTCTGTCTCAAAAAAATAAATGAACGTTAAAAAACAAATTAAAAAAAAAAAAAAAAGGAATTCCTAGCAAATACACGTCCAAAAGGCAAGTCAACCTGAGAAAACACTACAGGCCTGGAAGACTGTAATTCTTCCGCCCCTCCTGTGTCTGCCCTCTCAGTGTTACACACCACCTCTTTATCTTATTCTCAGCTCCTCTGCCTTCCTCACCCTGCATATCCCAAGGATCACCAGTCCCCGAGACTGAAGGATTAGTTTTACTCTTTCACTAGGCTAGCTCGGTCCACACGGTCCTTCACCTGGTCCACTCAACTGCCCTTCACTGGTCTCTGGCAAGTCCATCCTCCACAAAGTGGCCAAATTCATCTAAATTGCAAATCTAACCACTCCTTGGCTTGAAATCTTTTAATAGCTTTGCATTTTCTATAGGATAAAATTCAAATCTTTAACCTCTTCAACCTCTGATCTTGCTACCCAGGCAGAATTTAACTACTTTCAGTTCCCTCTGGTTTTTTTCATGGTTGTCCTGACCTGAAAATAGTTCTCGTTTCTCTTGTCCTCCTCCTTTGCCTATAAATATAATCCACTCTCAAGGGCTCAGACTCCTAGAATGCCTTCCCACTCGGCCTCGCCCACTCCCGCAACAACCCCCACCCCCCAACACTTCTAGCAGGGAGACAAGGACACCGCAGGACAACTGATCTGTTTATAGGCCTAAGCCTACCAACTGACTGTGAGCCACTTAAGGGCAGGAACGGGGATTTAATTGCGACTGGAACACAGGGGTTCAGTAACTATTTGAAGCAGGGAAAATGAATAAATGGATTAATGAAAGTAGAGTGGTAAACCAAAACAGTACTCAGAGAACCTTCGGTCGTGGTGGTTGCACTCCCAACCTGGGGGGCCATTCAGTAAATCCTGTTCCGTGGCGAATTCAAACTTCAAAGTCAACTGCTACTAATGGAAACTCGTGGTTTCCTGTACTATTTCTTATACTCTAGACCACAGAGAAAGAAGGTAAAGAAAATACTACCACAGTCTAATCGTAATCACAAGTGAGGGCAACTCTTAAACTGTGGGAGAGTTTAGAAACTCCGCATTTGATAATAAAAGCAAGTCCTATCCGTTCAGCCTTCCTATGCGCTTAGGGGAGCTGACGGGACCTATACAGTGAGCTAAGTCAGACTACACACCTTGAGTCCAAAGGCGGTATCCTCCGAGGTCAAGACTTCAACCTGAAATCATAAGGAAAACATAATTTAGGCACTCTCAAAAACGTTCTTTGAGTCTAGCCAGACACCAGAGCACGGGCGTGGCCTGGAACCAAGAGTTTGGAGAAAACTGGGGTTCAATGTACGCCCGGAGTCAAGAAAGACGGATCTGGGATTCTCTTCAAGAGTTGGATGGGTCGGAATCCAGGTCACTGCCCTGGGCTCCAGTTTTGTAACAGGGTGAGCTCCTATTAAATTAATCTGTTTGCCATCGTGTTGACATGGTGGTAGGAGTTCCTCAAAATGATCTGGGGAAGTTAGGAGAATCACCTTTCCCAGTTCAATCACAAGATGTTGCACATACTTTTTGATCTCTTATGGACAGTGAGAGGAAAGTTATGCTTCGTAGTGCAATCTCATCATGCTTGTGAAGCTGCTAGTGATTTCTTGCTCTGCTCACAGCGGAGTGGGCAGTCCTGAGTCTGTGGAATGCTGCAGAGCAAGGCTGCCGAGAGCAATACTCGGGAAAAGGCAGGCCGGGTCTAAGCAACAAGTTGTGAAATGATGGCAAAACTTCAAAATTGCCTGTCAGTCTTGTGCATGAGAAGACAGAGCTCATTAACATGAATTTAAAAAGCCGCATGGAACAAGACGTGTATTGATAATTACTGTTTTTTAAACATAATTATTCAGTCTGGTGTGTAAAGCTTTTAACTTTGACTACTACAAAGTACCAATATATGATGGAAAAGAGCAAGGAAAGAAGGCGATACGGATGTTTTTAAGTGTCTGCGGGAGACAGTGGGGGGGGGGGGTGAGTGGTGGCACCAGACTGTCAGGTTGGCTGTGAGTTCTGAACCCTTTAAAATCAGGCCTTTGTGGTAGGTGTTGAAGTGGAAGGCACACAGGCCTATCCAATGGCTCTTGTATCAAACAAAATTGGATTCTTCCCTCGAGGGCAAGGAAAGAGAGAGAGGAAGACCACTTCGAGAAGATTGTCATCCAGTAGGGGGGTCGAAAAAGAAATGAGGAACAAATTGTATTCTCCAACTGCTTCGCTGAAAGTGACGCTCTCCCACCACCTGGCACCTGACAGAGACGGGGGGGGGGGGGGGGGGAGCACAGAAAAAAAAAAAGGGGGGGGGGGGGGGGGGGGGGGGGCACAAAGCAAGAGAAACACACGGTGACGAAGGGAGAAGGTGACCAGACCCGTTTCGATGAAAACCATATGTTGCCGATACCAAATGTGAAATGCTGGATCAACTATAGTACAAAATCATTATAAGACTCACTGACAGCATGTCTGTTTACGCTTTGATTTCCAAAGCTCATTGTTAGATTTAGAAGCAAGATCTTATTATAGACTTTGTTTAAGGGCCTGGGGGGCAGGGGGGAGCAACGGCTATTGGCAATTTACTGGCAATTTACATATGTTTGAATTTCCTAAGTCCTGTCTTTCACAACAGGAGATGACTAACCTCAAATATTTTTACATTAAAACTTCTAATCAACAGTGAAGACTTTAGTTAAAGGCAAAGGACAAATAACGCATTTGCTGAATCTTAACTACTGTAAAGGCTATTATATGACATTTACTCTTAAATTATATACATAGATCATAGCTGCATACATTAATGTTAGGTATATTCACCCTCGATGTGATATTTTAATATACATACAATTACTTTCAAAATGTATTAGAAGTTTAAATCTACAAAAAAAAAAAAATCCCCAAGTGAGTTCTGCATTTGCTTAACATATTATAAAAAGCCAAAGTAGCAAGAAAATTCAATAGCAAATAGAAATCTATTTAAAGCTATGGCTTCAATGTATTTGACAACTTGAGATATCAGCAAACCAAAGCTTTCAAGTGGAATTTAGGAACTGTCCGCGTGGCTCTGTTGGTAGACAGAGACACAGACAGACTAGTGTATGGACAGGTCTGGACAGAGACACAGACAGACCTGGAGTATGGACAGACTTGGAGTATGGAACCAGGAGGTGGATCTCAAAAGGTCAGCCCCCTCCTCCACCCCAGATTCTATCTCCAGGAGGGCTGAAGAGGTTCGCAATTCCTAAGTATTGACCAATTTAATTAAACCGACTCAAAAAGTATATTTTGTTTTATTCAAAAGCACTGTGGTTTAAATACGTATGCACTCCAGCTCTCCTGAGCTGTACTTTAGATTTTCCTTTATATTTTGTTTCTGTTTCTGAGAGGCTTTATATTTCAATACCAACACAAAAACAGCTGATTTAAAAACCATGAAATTAACTTCCATTTAATAAAAGAGAAAGATCAATGTCATACAAAGGTTTTCCTGTTGGATCTAAGAGCATTTTTTACCTAAGTTGGAAGGAATCCCCCTCTAGTGGGAGTAAGGGAGTATTTCAACCTTTACAAACAATTTTCAGGTAGTAGTCATTAAACTTCACTCTCAGCAGAGATCTGCTGAGTTTTTTCCTTTCGTCGGTTTAAATCTTTTCAAAACAGAAAATAAGTATTTTATATTTTACAAGCCTCAAACACCTACAATCCCTATACATATACTAGAAGTAGATTTGTGTTTATCTGATGGGATTTTAATTACTAACCAGCCTTTATCACCAAATTTAATGTGGCTATACAGTAGTCACAATTTGAGGTTAAAACAGGAATGTACAACTAGAAAAAGTTAGTACATCTCAGTGGAAAGACTTAATAATGTACTGGGAAGAGAGAGTGCTGACAGTTTACATCCACCTGACTCTTTAACAAAGAATTTCTGGATATTTGCTGCATGTAAGGCATGGTGCTTAGTGTTACTGTAAAAGAGAAAAAGGGACGAATTTTACTCTGGTCCTAATGCCTGAATGAAACGTATTAAAACATTCATTTAAAAACTAAATTCATATACAGAAAGGACCAAATGGAATTATCCGTGGTGTCACTTCTCTTTTTAAACTTCAGTCTGGGCCGGGCGAGGGGAATTTAAACTGGCAGTATTATAAAAACCGCCCAGAAGAAAGGTCACAGGTTTTGCCCACTGTAAAATTAGGACATATTCCCCCAATGTTCTCCTTCTCTGCACAGACGCTGTAACAAGTGCAAAGACAGAGGACCCTGCTGAGAAGCACAGCTGGCGTCCCAGGGCACAGAACTTGTCAGGGGGTCCGGAGCTCCCAGGTGTGACAGGCTGGGAGCGAGCTAGCAGAGCAGAGGCTTCCTAAGTCCCAGACAAGGCCCTTTCCAGTAAATCATGCTATTTGCAATAATGCTACAATCAACTCTTTTTAACACCAGTGGCTAAAACGGTTCCGTCCATAGGGAACTTTGAAAATCACCAGGAAACCGGCAGCAGGGCGATGCCTCTGCAGCACTCTGCACGAAAAAACTTCCAGTGGCTTCTCTCTCCCCTGAGTAGCCTACTGAACCCTACCTCCACCAAAATTAATTTTTTTTAACGTTTATTTATTTTTGAGACACAGAGAGACACAGCATGAGCGGGGGAGGGTCAGAGAGACAGGGAGACACAGAATCTGAAACAGGCTCCAAGCTCTGAGCCATCAGCACAGAGCCTGACACAGGGCTGGAACTCACAGACTGCGAGATCATGACCTGAGCCAAAGCCGGACGCTCAACAACCGACTGAGCCACCCAGGCGCCCCCTACCTCCACCAAAATTAAAACAAACCACTTGAGTTTCCAGTCATTCAATCAAGAAAATCAGGAAAACGTGAATTTATGAATTCAGAAGTGAAACAGGTTGCACTTTTCTTTCTTGAACCACTTCTGAAGTCCCTTCTACTTTCACCTCTAAAGCAGAGAATACAAAAATCCAGCAGTGTTTCCATTAAAATAAAACCATGCAAAAAGTATGTCCCATTTTAATAAAAACTTTTTTTCCTAAAGTCAGGATCATGCTGTCACGAAAAGAAGAGACAGTGATGCTTTGTAATTGTATATAAAGAATCTTATTCATAATCAAAAGGATGCAAATCCAAACTCCTAACGTTATTCCATTTTTCTCACTAAAGATTACCAAGATTAAAAAGGTTGGTTAATTACAATACTGACAAAGGTGTGGGAAATCACATCATAGCCTTGCACTGATTATGAGAACATATGTTGGAATAAAGTGCAATTTAACAGTATCCATCAAAATGTGTATGCATGTGATTAAGTGTTAAACCAATAATTCTGATACTCAAGTGCAAAAATATTTACCAAATGGTTTATCTGAGTTGTTTGCAACAGTAAAAAGCTGAAATTATCACACTGCCAAGCAATGGAATGCTATACTGCTATTAAAAAGGAGGTACATCTATGTGTGCAGGTAAGATCTCTATGATATTACACATTAAGTGAAAAGAACCAGAACCGTGCGCACAGTATGCTAACATCTGTATTTTTTTTTAAAGTGGGGTGGGTTATACACTTGATTCACTTAGACCCCTTCTGGATATGTAAGAAACACATCAGTGATTACCTCAAGGGAGAGAACTCATTTTTCGCTGTAGTTTGTCTTACAATGTTAAGAATTCTTTTTGCCACGTGCATGTGTTCCTTGTTTAATTAAAAGTAGTTAACAGAATAAGCCCATAACATAAAAACTGTCCAATGTCAGTAGTAATCACAGAAATGTAAGTAAATGTCATAATCTATTTGCTAGAGAACCTATCTTTATGGTCTCATGTGTGATCAAATGTTTATAAAGTATGTGTACTATGCCATTATTTGAAAAAAATGAGAAATTAGGGGAAAATGTACAAAAATATGGGATGGTGGTTAAATGAAGTGTGGTATTTCATACGATAGACCGTTACATACTCATAAAAAACTCACTTTTCATGAAGTATTTTATAACATAAGAGAACACTTATAACACGTTAAATTTTAAAAGGATTAAAAACAGAAATTTGACATTATAAATATCCAAGTCTATCCATTTGTTTTCTTCATGCTTTCTAGAATGTGTGCCCATGCTGGAAAAGGTCTTCCCCACCCCAGGATTTTTTACATATTCATTCATGTTTTCTTTTAATATGTTTGACTTTCATTTTTTACATTTAAATATTTGATCCATCTATAATTTATTTTGAAATAACAAGGGGAAGAGGTGACTCAGTTTTAATTTTCCATTTGAATAACTATGGTGCAGAATAATCCATTATGTTCTCTAGTGATCAGAGATACCATATCTTTACCATAATTAAACATTAAAATGATATAAATTTTGCCTCTAGTTCCAGGTAGGGATGGGAAGAGCAAAATTACCTGTGAGGTATTCAACCTAAAGGGAGATGGGAGTTGAGGGGAGGAGAATGGTAATAATCAACAAGAACATAATCGAATTTGCAGTCACAGTATTTGTCCACAAGTAATTCATTAAGAATTCAGATGCTCTTGAAAAAAACAATGTTTGCCTAGAATGGTGTGCCTGCTTCGGTTGGGCCAGAAAGAGCAATATACCATTAAGGAGAAGCAGACATTAATAAATAAACTGCCCTCCAAAACCATGTCCCCAGACTGATGACCATTGCAAGTACGGGACAAGCCCCTCCCTCTGCCCCGCCCCTGCCTGTCACATTCACAAATACATAGCAGCTAACACTGGGTTGCAAAGTTTTTATTTTGGCAAGCAAAGAAGGTGTTTTTGTCTTTTTCTTTCTTTATTATTATTTTTGCTTGTTATTCCTACTTTTACTTTCACTATTATCTTACCTTTTTGTAATCCATTGAAAAAAACGAACACTTAAAAAAAACCACGCAAAACCTTGCCAGCCTTCTCCTCTTATTAATTCTCCTCATTCTCCTTATTAGCATGTGCAGGCCACATGACAGCTCAAGGACACGGCTTGCTGAAACCGCTCAGTGTTTGGTTAGCTGGTAAGAGAACGCACAATGACGCCTTCTACTGCTCAGTGCTGCTGAGTAGAAGCACCATTCTCCGAATGTATTTAAAATTAACTAAAAACCTATCTCTGGTTAGGGAACCAGTAAATATTAATAGCGATGCTAAATTTCATCTGGGCAGCCAAAGAGCATTTCTGTTATACCCAATATAGCGTAATACGATCTCAAGACAAACAATGGATTGGATATAATTATGCTTTTGACTACAAGTGCTATGCTCACATTATCTTCTATACTGGGGTGTTTGCTATGTCTTCATATCCTAGGCTGTTAAATTTAAAACAAAAGTTGTCACCATTATGGTCACACTCCTCTTTCTAATTAGGTTCTCTGAGTGAGGATACCTTCACTTAAGATTTACAAAGCAATCACAAACTCATGAATGGCTCAGAGAAAAAAAAGACCTTGAGTGTGGAACAGAGTGTGTACAAATAGCCACCACTATGCAATGTGACTTTACAGGCCCTTCCACCGAAAGGTGGAATTGATTTCTCCGCTCCTTTAAGCTGGGCTGGGCATGTGATTTGCTTGGATCGACAGAACGTGGCTACAGAATCATACTGTACCGCTTCCAAGTCTAAGACTCAAAAGGCAAAGCATACTTATAATCACTCTCTTGAAAGTCAACCAGCTACCATGAGAACAAGCTCAGACTAGTCTCTTGGAGGACACAATGGTTCTGTTACCACATCACCCTAGCAAAGAGCCAGTCATCTCCAAGGAGCAGAGCCACTTAGCTGATCAGGAGCTGACTTAAGAAAGGAGAGCGAGCTCAGCAGAAACCAGGACAATTCAGGCTCAGACCAATTTGTCAAACTGTAGGATAGTGAGCTAAATAAATGCGGGCCTTTCCAAGCACTGAGTTAGGGGTTGGTCTGTTGCACAGGAAAAGCTACCTAGCACACTGTACGACTCTACACCACGGAGCTCTAGGTGTCCTACATCTGCTGGCAGGGTTCCCGGCAAGACCGCTACGACAGTAAAGGCAATTCTGAGAGCTGTTACGTATCTATGTAGCTACGTCCGCCTCCGTCTCCACTCCCAATTTGAAACTGTCCAATACCATAAAATTTGCTCTGAATTCTTTCCTGTGGTCCACGAGCAGCTGAGCAGTAGGGCTCCGGCTTTGTCTCACTGATCTCCAATCCCACCTCTGTCCCTCCAGGCACAATGTTTCAGCGACACCAGCTGCCTTTCTGTTCCTAAGAATGACCATTTCTTACATCAGGGCCTCTGTACTTGGTGCTCCCTCCTCCTGGAACACTCCGTATCAGATCTTCCCACCTCTGGTCCCCGGCATAACACTCCCACTTTGGTTCAAAGGTCACATCCTTAGATAGCCTCTCTTCCTCTCCTGCGTTACCACCTGAAATTTGATTGCCCATCCCTTTACTAAATGTAAACGTCACAAAAGCAGGGACGTCCTGTCTCATCCACCGCTGTATGCTTCCTACCTAGAGAGTGCCTGGCACAGAGTAGAAGCTCAAGAAGTACTGCTGTTTCTTTCCCCAGTAAATAAACATGAACGGTTTGAAAACTAGACCACCACAAGGGGGCGCCTGGGTGGCTCTATCTGTTCAGTGTCTGACTCTTGATTTCAGCTCAGGTCATGATCTCACAGCTTTACGAGTTCGAGCCCCCGTGTCTGGCTCTGCACCGATAGTGTGGAGCCTGCTTAGGATTCTCTCTCTCTCCCTCTCTCTGCCCCTCCCTTGCTCCTGCTTTCTGTCTCCCAAAATATATAAATAAACTTAAAAAAAAATCTAAGCATTATTTTTTTTTAAAAAAACTGTAACAACACTGGGGCACCTGAGTGGCTCAGTAAGTTGAGCATCTGACTTTGGCTCAGGTCATGATCTTGCAGTCCGTGGGTTTGAACCTCGCATTGGGGTCTGTGCTGACGGCTCAGAGCCTGGAGCCCGCTTTGGATTCTGTGTCTCCCTCTCTCTCTGCTCCTCCCCTGCTCGTGCTCTCTCTCTTATAAATAAATTTTTAAAAAAATTTTAAATACCCAGTTTTACTATATTTGATGGCGATACATATGCATTTCTTTGATGCATTTGTCTCTCCAGCCGATAGAAAATTTTAAATTCCTTTTAAAAATCCATTTTTTAAAATTGATGGCAATGAAGGCTGTCGCTCAAAGATAAGCCTCTTTTCTCCCTATTCGTGACTTAAAACATAATGATTCTCTTAGAATTGTACTGGGCTAAGAAATGACAATAGATAGTAAATATTTTACAAAGAATGCATACAGTTCACAAACTTTCCAAGTTTAATTTTTAAAAGTAAATTTTGGCTTTGCATTTAGGCTGGTTGACCACAATCACAGCAGACGGTTAAGAATGTTCTACCCACAGTGCAGGTCACACTGTGAAGAAGACCGCCAGGTGCCAATTCTACTGACGGATACTGGCACTTGGCAGGTTTCATTGGTCACGGTACTACCCCTACTCCAGAGAGGACTCTTTCACACAAAGTGCAAGTGTAACATCAGTTATATGACCAACATATTTGTAGATTTGGGGGCACTCGGAAAGCTATACCTAAAAACATCACGTGTATAAAGCTAATCAATTCTATACTGCCAGTGTTTATCAAGAAATGCGGGCTATGGAGTCATGAACATCTTAATCAATGCATAGGTATGTATTCAAGACTTCATCTGGCTTTCCTAATACAACACGCACGTACACAAATAATGCACATTTGTACACAAAACTTTTGAAAATGATCATACTTTTAATAAAAGCAGTGCTTTCATATTCACCTTTAGATCTCTCTGTAAATCATATTTTATTAAAGTAGAAAATACATGTACAGTAAAATGTTAACTATTCATTGTTATCATTTCTATGTGCTTGCCTTATCTGTATACTTCAAGTTAACATCTACTTCTTAGTAAGATTTCCTATATTTGTTCATAACTTCTAGGAGGTTTGATGAAGGAAAATACAACAGCTACAGGTGTCCAGGCAGTTCAGATGTTAAAAACTTTTGAACAAGTGGTAGTTTATCTAAACTTTATAAAAACTGAGATAGTACTATTATCTCGTCTCCCATTGTATCACATTCATTGTGAACTGTCATATTCAATGCCATTTTAAGCAACACTTCCCTGTTTACCCAAGTATATACTCATTCATATATAAATTGATACAAAAAATTTATCAAATTTACTATACTGTACTTATACTACAATACAATTTGATGCATTCAAGTGTTCTAAAACCACAAGCCAAAAACACAAATTCTTTTTTTCTAATTTTATTTACCTTTCATAAAGAGGAAAATTTTATATTTTGAAAACAACCAGATAAACCTACTAAGGTAATAAAATTGGGAATTTGGCGAACGTACTATTTGGCCATAGGTAACCCCCTATCTCAGTCCTACCCACTGTTAAGATCATCTCAGAAAAGCAAGTTGAAAGTGGTTATAAAATCAGTACGTGGAAGAGGTCCTGAGGCAGGCTGTGGGGACCCACAGGAAAGGCCATGTGCAAGTGTCAGTGTGTCTAAGGGGAAGGGGTGCAACAAAGAGGACTTAAAGGGATCAGATCAGAATGAAAAGGTGTTTTAAAAACAAAAATATTTTTAGATTAACAAATTAAATTTCCATGACTGCCCCCAAATAGCTGTTTGTACATTATTAATTTGATTATGGGTCACTGGTTTCTTTTTTCTGCTGCCCTCTCCCCCTGTCCACATGTCCCTGCCACCCCCCCACCACCAAGGTCTGCGTGTAAGAAAAATGACAGGTGTAAGAAACTTCTTTTTTATCCTAAAATACTTCTACCAAAATACACGTTGGTTTTTAAAATACTGGAATAGGGCTTAAAATCACACTTTTATTGCCATGCATCTTTAAGGCCTTTCAAAATTTAAATTAAATCGTTAGGGCCCTCTTGATTATCAAGCTGGAACAGAAAGACAACTCAGTAAAAGAGACAAAAAAGAACATAAGGTTAGTTATACTTAAAGTTAACTCAATTTTTTTTTAACCTTTTACCTTTAATTTAACTTAATTTTTTTTTCTTTTTTTTTTTTTTACCTTTTACCTTACAACTTATTCTTGTTTTAGATGGGACATATTTTGAAGAATCTACAGATGTAATTAGGTAAATTAGCGACTGCAAAACTAAGAAAGAAGTCTCTAGGGAAGCCAGCCACTTTTCAATTCTTTTCACAGTTCCCGTTAAGTGGTATTCGACCAAAAAAGCTAACCTAAACTGGCACCCCCATCCCCCCAATCATGTCACCTCCTTTGTTCCCGAGCAGGAGCAGTTTAAGACAGTCTTATCTGCCAAGGGCAACATTAACAAAACTTTCAAGCCAAGAGCCTAAGTCTGTGAAGAAAACTGAAGCTAGTGCTGGAAGTTCTGGAAGAGGCAAACGAAGAAAAAAAGAGCTGAAGTTTTCAAGGCAAGTAACTGTCAGCATACCGCTATTGGACTCAGCCCCCTCTTCCTCTCTCCATAACAAATACATCTTCTAAAAAAAAAAAAAAAAAATTGCACGAGAAAAAGAGGAAGCCTTCAAAAAATTGGTACCGGTTGTGTGAAAAAGTTTTGCCATGGAGTTCACGGGAGTGCTTTTTTTGAGTTCAAACTTGTTCGATATTAATCTTCGAGAAAAAACCTAAAGGACTCCTCTCTAAAGAATCTAGAGTCTTCGACAGTCAGAAAATATTGACAATTCAGGAGATGGACACTTTAGAAGAGAAGAAAAGTCAGGGAGATAATTACAAACACTCATCTGCTCACTTGAGACCTGGTGTCTGAGGACACGAGGGACTAAGGTCGGACTGGAAGCGGCCACAGAAACCTGAATGGGCACAGCTGTGGAGGCAAGACTGGCCTAAAGAGGAAGCGTGGCACACTTGTGACGCTCATCTGTAACGACCTCCCATCAAGATGCATGTCTTGACATGACACAGTAAAGTCACCTTCTAAAATACTAGTGATATGATTGCCATGCTCCCCCGAAGAATAAATTACTGAGGAAGAATCCTTTGATTGTACCGTAGATAGCAGTGTTTTATGGCAAAAAAAAAAAAAAAAAAAAAAAAAAAAAAAGTAATTTGTGTAGAAACATGGGATTCAGCTATGAGAACTGACTCCCAAAAATCATCTAATAGCGGCAAAATAATAGGGCCACTTTGGAAAAGAGTTTGGCAATTTCTGATAAGGTAAAAGTAATGTTGCCACGTGATCCGGAAATCCCACTTCTAGGTCTTTACCCAAGAGAAATGGAAACATGTTCACATGAAAGCCTGTATGAGAATACCTGTTGAGGATTTATTCATAATTGTCAAAAAGTGCAAGCAATCCAGATGTCTATCAATCAGTGAATGGATAAACAAAACTACGGAACATATCCATATAATGGAAAACTACTCACCAACAAAAAACAAATTAACCGAACATGAATGAATCTCAAATATGCTATGCTAAGTAAAAGACGCTGGATTCAAAAGGTTACCTACTGTATACTTTCATTTCTGGAACATCTTAGGAAGGGCAAATCTAAAGGGAAAGAAAACAGACCAATGATTGCCTGGAGTTGTTGGGTAAGAAGGAGAAAGGGCCCGAGTAAAAAGGGAAAAGGGAAACTTTTTAGGGTAACAAAAATGTCCTATTCAGCTGCTCACAGATCCTATGAGAATCCTATTCTTACGTATTATCTTGTTTTGCATTTCACATTGTAGGTATTCATGGTACTCAGAAGATGTTACTTTTCCAAACAGGCAAGAACTAAAGTAATATTCCATAGTTTCTCATCCTCAAAATGCCTTTGATTTTCATTGCATAGTATACTTTGTTTGTTTGTTTTGCTCTGTTTTGATAAAGTGTTTTAGGTCACAGAATTGAAATTTTCAGTTGACAATTTCTACAGATTCCTGCCTAATTTCAGAATTGCCAGATTCTTCTTCAGGGTGTGTGTGTGCGGGGGGCAGGGGAGGAGTTTGAGGTATTTGAAATTTTTTAATCAGGTAGAAACAACTACAGGTTGTTTTTTGAAGCTAGAAAGGAATCATGTGCCTAATAAAAGTATTTGGTTATTTACTACAATCGCTTATAATTTGAACTCCCACGTGAAAACTAGCCAATTAACTTAAAATCAAAACTACAGTCAACACGAAAGCTAAAGTAGTATGTGCAGGTTCAGACATGAAAATATTATGTAAGCTTTGAGTCAAAGCCACAGCCAACACTACAGCTAACGTATGTCCAAGTTCAGACAAGAAAACATTGCACGACCTTCAGATGTGAAGCATGATACTTCCCTCTTCATAACAATCCTTTCAGTCTTAGCTCAGAGAACTTGAAGTTCAATTTTTAAAATTCAGATCTTGGAAAACTCTTAAAGGACCACATATTTATAGTTGGTAAGTCAGCCCCAATAAGTCCAGAAGACGTAGGAGAAAATTCAGTTACTGAACTTCTACCGTGAAATTTCTTTCTACTTAAAAAAGTACCAAAAGCTTGAAATATGTCCTCAAGGTAGAAAAGCTTGATTTTTAATGTTTGAAATGTCTATTCTCCGTAGGTCCTTTTACTATTTTTTATTAAAGAGACTGAGTTTTGTTCATACAAATTCTTTACTGCCTTTTTTTTTTTTAATGAGGCTTTCGAAATAAACAATGTACACCAAACTTGAAAAGAAACTAGCTACTTGTTTCATTTGTCACATTTCATTCATCTGTGTCTTGTTTTATCAAAAGTTTATGAACAATTTTGGCCAAAGATTTCCAATCAAGTTTTGTCCAGACCAAAGGTTCTCAACCAGAAACAATTTTGTGTGCCCCCTCCTGCCCCAATCTAGGGGACATTTCACAATATCCAGAGACGTTTTTGGCCATCACAACTGGGGTTGGGGGAGCGGAGGGGTTACTCCAGCTGTCTAGTGGGTAAAAATTCTACAATGCACAGGGTACAATGCGCCCAGTGGCTTAGTTGGTTGAGTGTCTGACTCTTGATTCCGGCTCAGGTGGTGATGTCACAGTTCCAGAATTCAAACTCCGCTTGGGGCTCTGTGCTGATAGCACAAAGCCTGCTTGGGATTCTCTCTCTCCCTTTCTGCCCCTCCCCCACTCACACTGTCTCTCTCCAAATAAATAAATAAACTTAAAAAAAAGATACTACAATGCACAGAATAGCCTCTTTACAACCATGAATGATCAGGCCCCAAATGTCAATAGTACCAAGGTTGAGAAACCCTGGTCTAGACATGGAAAATCCCAGCTACCAATAATTCAAAAGCCTAAGAACAGAAAGATCCTTACTCAAATCTTTTCATTAACAGGAATACTAACAGTGCTGGGGCTGAAAGTTATGTCAAGTGTTGAAACAGTTAGTTAAACTGCCTCATCACTGTGTCCACTGTAGAAGGGCTACAGAAACAAGGGTCCACACGGCAAAGTACTGCTAAAATAAAATGCTGTAAAACAAATGTTTCCTCCAGGAAGAAGCTCTCAACTTCCGTGACAACTGAACCCTCAAGTTCAGGCAAATAAAACTACTCAAATGAAATGTGAGTTCAATGCCATATTTTACTTTTTTTTTAAATGAGAGAGTTGTTACCAATTATGGTTAATACACATTCACTATTTAAAAAAAGAGGAAATGGGTGAAAGTCAAAAGTAATAACCTGAGATAACTCCTGTTAACACGTGTGTATAAGCATGCATGGGCATGTTTGCATGTGTGTATTTTAGCTCTATCTACAATCTGAATGCAAAATCAGTCCAATCAGACATTTGCTTGAAATCTCACTTAAATTATTTACTTTCAAGAGTCTCTTTGAGAACCCTGGAGAGTGTGGGTACAGGAATCTCATACTCACCAGGATAGTAGGTGGGAAAAGCTTTAGAATTTTGCTGTAAACAGGATGCCTAGAGCAAACAGAAACTGCTCTTGGGGAGAATGGGCATAAATGACTATCCAAATTAAGTATGTCTTTTGTGCTAACATTTATTTGGGTTAGGATTTTTAAAATCCAAGACATTCCAGGTAACATTAGAAACATAACTCCTAAGAAAAGCTTGATGTACCTATAATTTCAGATGCATTTTCACCAATGAAATGTGTGTGTAAGAGGGTGCTGATTAACTGTAGAATGAATTAATACATGGGAGGATGACAGGTGAAATTGTTTTTGATTCAAGTAACTGTACTGTTTTCAAATTCCACCAGCTTATTATGTGAAAGAGTTTGCTCTGTTTACTTTTCCCAATTACACATAGCATCTCTGAGATATACAAAAACTTAAGCCTTTCCATTAATCCAATACTCACAAAACTAAGAAGGTAAAAGTTGTCAACTCCAAACTCACAGACCTAAATCAATTTAACCACTATTACACAAGATTGTAGCTCAAAACCTAAAAAGAGCTGTTATTCTTAGCCTATTTATTGGTGGATACCAATCAGGGTGTCCCATAACATTACATTTGCTCTTCCCACTTCCTATAATGTGAGGGTGACTGGGGATTACAATAGTATATCCTTGTATGTGACTCACCTCTTTTTAACAAAACACTCAAAGAATTTTGGATTTAATGTAACTTAAAACAGAACTGGCATGTGTCATAAGTGAGCGCCAACTTGATCAAAGTTAGAAATGTCCCTGATACAATCTATTTTTGAATTAAATCTTGTTTGCATCCACAGGTGAAAATACTATGCTTACCCATCTGTACTATAAACATTATAACTTTATAAGACACAAAGGCAAATAGAAGAACATTAATATTCAGAACGATTCAAAGCCATTTCTCTTATACTCTTCTGACTTATTTCTTAGTTTATCAATATTGATATAGAGGAAGAATATAACTCAGAATTATATTCTTATAATAAATCATCAACCTAAAATTCAAGAGTTCCAAAATTAAGTTGTGTTAGCCTTAAAAATAAAACTTGCCAGGGGCGCCTGGGTGGCTCAGTCAGTTGAGCGTCCGACTTCGGCTCAGGTCATGATCTCACAGGTCATAAGTTCGAGCCCTGCGTGGGGCTCTGTGCTGACAGCTCAGAGCCTGCTTCCAGTTCTCTGTCTCCCTCTCTCTCTCTCTGCCCCATCCCTGCTCATACTCTGTCTCTCTCTCTCTCAAAAATAAACATTCAGAAAAATTACAAAATAAATAAATAAAACCTGCCGGTTATTTTACAGCAAAAATTAACTGGAATAGCAGAGAATTGCAACTCAGGACAAGCAAGCTATGGCAAAACCACAGCCAAGTCCCAAGAACAAAGGAGAGGAACATTCTTTTACAAAGGAAAGCAGGAAGCTGGGAGGGCTGTTATAAACAAAACTAATGCAGGAAACTGTTGGAAGTATATAGGGCTTTTCACTGAGCTAGAACAGTCTCTCATTGGCTGAGCTGTTGCTGTGGGAGGAGAAAATCCTTCTTCCTCAAACTGGGATAGTGAAGTAGTAGCCAAAGCAGGATGGCTTTGCCAGGTACATTTCTTCTCATCAGGTCTGCAGTTGATCAGGAGTAGTGCGGCATGAGAGCTCCCTCACTAGCCTCTGGATCCCATGTTAAAGGAGGCTCCCTTTCATTAATTTTCAGCAGAACCCCACTACCAAGTAGTAAGCTACTTTGGTAAGTGCTATCAACAGAGTAAACAGACCTTAGGAATTATATACTCCACTGAGTGGAATAAAAGAAGTTTACAAACTAAGTGGTCATAATGGATTACTACTAGTCAGATTACACACGTCTTAATCTACTACAGTTTTATGTATCGTCTAGCATAGCTGAGAATGTCGTCAAAGGTATCTAGATTGTAACATTCGACTTGAAACGTCAATGAGAATAACCAATGAATGATCCCTGAGTGTTCAGGACACAGAAAGGCTGAAAAGCAGAGAGGCAGTGCTGTGAGCAGGTTTTCCCGCCAAAGAAGGCTGATGACATGTACTTGGCTCCAGATTCTTACACACATGCCTGTCTAAGCAGCCCCAGCCTTGGTCGGCCTGGCTCCTGGCAGCCTGTGATCCCGACCCTCCAGCCCAGCAGAGTTCTAGCAGGCCTCGGCCTCGGCCTCAGCCTCAGGCTTCACCTGCCCGCCGACCCCACCCTTCGCTCTCCAGTGGCGCCCGGCTCTGAATTTGAAGCCTGGGCTTTGAGCTGACCCCACCCCTGCCCTCCAACTCCGCCTCTCACTCGCTGGCCCCGCCCTGTTTTTGTCAACTGGGTTCTGAACTCGGGCCTCGCCCGGACCAGCGAGCCCCGCCCCCCGCCTAGAGGCGCGGGTCCCACCCTGTGTTTTCGGCCTGGGCTCCGCTCCGACACCGCCCCCACCCGCAGGGCCCGCCCCCCACCAGCTGGCACGTGACACACTGCGCTTGGTGGCCTGGCCTCTGAGCTCCCACCCCTCCCCTGCTTGCCTGGCCTCGCCCGGGCTCTACGGCCCCGCCCCTCGCCCACAAGCAAGGGCCCCACCCAAGGCTTAGAGGCCTGGGCTCTGCTCCGACCCAGCGTCCTTCCTGCCCAGCTCTTTCTGTGCTTTTCCACCACCAGACACTTGTTGTAATTGCGCAAAAAGAGTTGCAGCTTCATCCGGCCCTGGAAGTTGGGTGGTGGTATTTCTTTGGGGGCAGGGGAAGAGGAGTGAAAAGAGCGATGCGCTAAAGGAAGTAGGGAAATAAAAACACGCAGATTTTGGCAAGCCAAACGGGAGGTTAGGGGGCAAAGGAAGCAACGTGGGATAGAACCGTGGCCAGAAAGGGCACAGGAAAGACGTTCTTTGCCTTCGTCAATCCAGCCGGGGCGTTTCATTTAAACGTTAGGCTGTGTCAGCAGAAACTTTACAAAACCACGTTTGACAGTACATTTGGCACCGCCTGCCTAGGTGCCCGTTTTCTGGCTTGCAGAAGGCAGCCCAGGCGGCTGCCCGCGCTCCTCCCCGCCCCCCACCAAGGGCCGGAGAGAAAGGGCCCAGGAGCCTTGCAGTTGCGGGAAGATGGCCACGGTGGCCCAGGCGCGCGGCAGTGGCTCCGGACGCAAGGGCCGGCTGGCCCGACGAGCTGGAAGACCCCCCACCCCCACGGCACCCCGCCCCCTGCCGCCAGCCTACGTGCGGGGGAGGGAGAAGGGGAGGAACCGGGCCGGGGGCGGGGCGAGGGCTGCCTGCCGGGAAACCTGGAGCGCGGGCGGAGGGCGGCGCGGAGCGGTGCCTGCTGGGAGCTCGCCTCGCCAGAGCTTTGTTGCACAACCTCGCCCCGCGCCGCCCGGGCCGCTTTTCCACCGAGGAGGCGCGGGGCAGCAGCTCCTTCCTGATTCCCGGGGTTCAAGGCACCGGGAATTTCCGAACTCGCTTGATGCGTCCGCCCCCCTCCCCCTCACCTTTCAGGTTTCTTTATACTCTCTTCCTAACCATCTGTCTCTTCCTGATTAAGTGCCTAATCAAATCCCTGGATGTGCAGTCTGTTGGACATAGCTTGCAAAGAAGCAGATGCGGAACACTTTTTAACGTATGGGGGGGGGGGGGGAAGGTGGTATTAGGATAGAAAAATAAAAAGTAATTTTAGGGCTGGTGGCTAGAAAGGGGTCCTCTGTCCTTCAGACATTCGCTACTCTACAAAGCCAGTCTGTGGCAACAAATAAAAATAGATAAACTATGAGGATGGTAATTAATCAACTAGGAGAAGCTGAACAGGCGGACCGGGAAGGCAAGAGAAGTAGGAGAGCAAGCTAGAGCCTGAGCCAAGGACAGTCATGGGAGAAGAACCGGGCTCAGGCCAGGGGCCGCCATGCAGGGAAGGGACTAAGCCCAGCACTAGCCAGAGGTTGGCTGCTCCTGAAAGATCCTGGTTCGCATGTCTTGGGGGGCAGACATTTAAAGTTTTGGTTTTCCAAAAAGTACCTAATTTAATGACCAAAGTCAACAAACAAACAACATTCTGTCACCCATTAAGGTTATATATAATTTATAGCCACACATGCCATTTTGGAGAAATGGAGGATTTCTTTTTGGAGAAAATAAAGGAATCAAGTCGTTCCCTAAAAGAAGGCACATACGGTGTAAATGCACATACACTAATTTGAGAACATAAATTTTTTAATGTTTATTTCTTTTGAGAGAGAGAGAGAGAGAGAGAGAGGCACAGCTAGCAGGGGGAGGGGCAGAGAGAGAGAGGAAGAGAAAGAATCCGAAACAGGCTCAGTGCTGTCACTGAGGAGCCCCACCTGGGGCTCCGACACAGTGAGCGAGATCATGACCAGAGAGTCCCCTGCTTAACGGACTGCACCACCCAGGCGCCCAGAAAATAATTTCTTGAGTTATCAACAAAAGTTATGTGGAAGAAGCTAACAGTTTGTGGAAAACTTAAAAAAAAAAAAAAATTAGACAAAAACAATTTTAGGGAAATTGTGAAATTGTTAAAAGTTTTAAATCACTACTGGGTCATATTTTGAATCTCAAGTTGAGTAAGAAGTGGCTAAAATTAGGCTTCACTGTTGTTTGTATGATACCATTTCTCATTCAACCCCACCTACTATTTATAGTACCAACGATATCAGTAACAGAAAAACACGGTGGCACATACACTAAGAATCCAAGCATTTACAAACTCTTATTCAAATTTTAAAGTTTGGGTTGATACAAAAAGATGCCTATCACCTTTATCTTAAACATCTTATTTTTTAGGTACCAATTTACAACTACATGCTCCTACAACAATTTCTCAATAAAAAGGTTTGCCCCGTACCCTTTATTTTTTAAATTGTCTCTCTTATGAACTGCTGCACTAGTACGAGGCTATGAAAGAGTAAATGTATATAAAACGATACTACTTAGAAGGTTAAAAAGCAAGATTAGAGAGAACTACTCACGTCCGTGTTAGGTCAATTCGTCAGTGACGAAAAGTTCAAAATTTGTTTAGATTCATCCAACTTATTTCCTGAATATTACTAATTTGGTTAACAATATAGTTTGCTGAACAGTTTTCAATTTTATTCCAAAGCTTTTTAAAACCTCAAATAGTTATTGAAGAGCAAATGTGTTATATATGCACTGTCCCCTCTTTCCTGAAATTATGTACTTTCTTCCCCCTCCCGTCCCTCTTGCAGCTATTTTCTGGTCTTTTGCTGCTTTGTAGTCCTCCAAATTATGCCAGTTGCTTGGTTGGTAGGTGTGTATGCGTGTGTGCATTCACATCAGGAGAAAAAGGCGGGGGGGGGGGGGAATCACTTACGGAACCTAATGAGATTTTGAGATGGTTCTAGTTCAAGTAAGATAATGGCTGTATGTGAGAGTAGCCAAGAGGAGACGCCACTTTTCAACCCGGGCTGCAGAACGGCAAGGTTATGTCATCAACTAGCAAGTAGTAAGTTCGATCTGGGGCTGTTTACTTTGACATGCTCGTGGCATACCCGTGCTGGCAGGAGGAAGTCCAGGTTGGGGAACCTGTACTGAAGACTACAGAACGTGGAGTCCCAGGCAAGGAGAGGACGACAGTTGAGTTCCTTGGAGTGGATGCCTGAACTTTTTCTAGAAAAACATATAGAATGAGATGAGCATAAACCCACACACAGAACCTTCAGTGAGCACACTGAGATGTAAAGGACAAAGTTCCTCTTTCCTTTGATGGAAGCAATAGCCAACTAGGCTAGAAATGTCAGGACTTCGGAACTGCTTTTCCTCCATATCCAGGGAGAAAACAGACATTAAGAGCTTGTACCAGGCAAGACTACCTGGCACTGAATTTAGCTCCTCCAAGCAACGGCTCTGTATTCTCGGACAAGTTTCTGACATCCCCGTGCCTCAGGTTCCTCAGGGATGAAGTGAGGATGGTAATGACAGCAGGTGGTTGTGAAGAGAGTTAAATAGCAATGACTAAAAGTTCGCTTTCCGAGCGCCTGGGTGGCTCAGTCAGTTGAGCATCTGACTCTTGATTTCGGCTCAGGTCATGATCCCAGGGTGCATGGGATTGAGCCCCACGTAGGGCTCTGTGCTGATGGTACAGACCCTGCTTGGCATTCTCTCTCTGCTTCTCCCTCCCCCCACCCTCTCAAAATAAATAAATAAACTTAAAAAATTTTTTTCAGGTTTGCTTTCGTCATCATCCAATCACTCATCAAATCCGGTTTTTCAGATCCATTGTAGCCTTTATTCCTGTTACCACTGTCTTAGCTCTTCTTTTAAAACCTAGAATTCTGTGAAACTGGTTTCCCTGACACCTGGCTCTCTCCCACCCATTATCTTTCAAAGTGCTTGTCTCTGTCTTCAGCACAGATTTGAGTACTCTGCTCAAACTCCTTCAGAATATCAAGAGAACGGGGTGCACACTCCCTACCTTGGGGTAAAGGGCCCCAGGAGTAAAGGGCCCTGGGGACTAGGTTTCTAATCTGCCTTGGGGTTTCACCTCCCTGCACTCATCACTTCAATCACCCTCTTTGGCGACTTGTGCTGAACCTACTTCCCCCCCCCCCCCGCCCAGGTCTTATTCACATTGAGCCCTTCACTTTCCCTATAATTTTGCCCTTCCGAAATCGCCATGCTTCTTCCAACAAGACTTTCTTGATCACCTCCCTTCGATAGAATTTACTGCACTTTGTACAGTACTGGATTGATATAATCATTTTACAGGTAACCATATACACGTCTATTTTCTTCTTAGATCACTGAAGGCAAAAGGTCCATCTTGTGTATTCATGTGCATTATCCCACACATAAACCCCTAGAAAGTGTGCTTCACATAATAAGTATTAAATTGTAGAAATTTAAAAAGAGAAACGCTGGAAATCCAACACTCTTCACACTCCAGCAATACAAATCTTCAGATTAATAAGTAGGAATAAAGCAGAGAGCTGAGTCTCTTTCTCATATGTACATAGGGAATCATTTTCTCATATGTATATAGGGAACCATTAAATATGTATACAGGGAATCATTTGAATAAATATCTCCAGGAAGTGGAGAATTTTCTTTATCATCACCAAAAGGAGGTGAGCAGTTATTATTTAAATTTACAACTTATTTTTGAATATTTTTTTCCTAAAATGGTAGGTTTCCATGTTAGAAGACGTTTAGGCTCTAGACATTTGTACCGCACAAAGCCGGGGCTCTGTTCACTTTTAACTTCAAAGCACAATCTGAGAAGGTGCAGCTTTCTAAATGTGAGAGCCTCTTTACTTACGGATTGTCCTGGTCAGACTGATACAGCTTTGTTTTCAGATGAATGAGGTCTGGTCTTAGGAGAGAGACCAAAGAAAGGAGAAAAAGCAATCATCCAGAGGAACGTGAATTTTTATTTTACTGGAATTTTGACAAGCTCATTTCCTAAAATAACAGATACCATCTTTCTATTGGTGGATTCCTCAAAAGGTGCTGACCAATTAATTACTTTATTAAATTGGCTGCTTGAAATCCATTTTGAAACAAGGTAGAAGTAAAAATGTATTTTATAAACTCCAATAGTCATTTTTTGGGAAATTATAGCCAAACCAAACAAAGAACATCTTGCCATGGTCCCCCATAGATAATTTTACTGGTTTCAAGAATTGCTTTTGGGGGGTGCCTGGGTGGCTCTGTTGGTTAAGCATCCGACTTCGGCTCAGGTCACGATCTCAGGTTTTGTGGGTTTGAGCCCCGCTTCAGGCTCTCTGCTGTCAGCACTGAGCCTGCTTCAGATTCTCTGTCCCCTTTTCTCTCTCTGCCCCTCCCCCGCTCATGTGGGTTTTTTTTTTCCTCTCTCAAATAAACATTAAAAAAAAAAATTACTTTTGAGTAGCTCAACAAATGTGAATTATTTCTCCAATGTGCCCTTTGCAAAATTCTCTGTAACCAACAAAGATGGCTTTAAAACTCACCAGAACTGTTGCCAGCCCCTAAGCTTCAGCACTGGGCAGTGACATCAGAAACAAGAGCAATCAATCAGGAACAAATCCACAAGCAGGGGCAACTCATCTGGGCTATGTGGGGAGGACGGGGTTGTATTTGCTGTAGCTTAGTCTACAGCAATGCTGTCGGAAACATAATGCAACCACATATGGAATTTAAAATTTTCTAGGAGCTACATTAAGAAAAGCAAAAGAGAAATCGTGAATTTAACAATATATTTTCTCAGACCTGATATACCCAAAATATTATCATTTCAACATGTACTTAATATAAAAATCAACGAGATATTTTACTCTTTTCATGCTATGTCTTCAAAATCCAGCGTGTGTTTTATAGTTGCAAAACATCTCAAATTCGGACTAAGCACAGTTCAGGTGCTCGACAGCCTTGTCAGACAGGTCAAGATACCCTAGGTGGAGACTGGGTGATGTAGTTCACATTTATACTGAGGAGGACTTTTAAATTAAAGATATCATTGCGTAGGGGCGCCTGAGTGGCTCAGTCGGTCAAATGTCCGACTCTTGGTTTCGGCTCAGGTCACGATTTCATCCTGGTTTGTGAGTTCGAGCCCCGCATTGGGCTCTGTGCTGACAGCACGGAGCCTGCTTCACCTTCTTTCTCTCCCTCTGTCTCTGCCCCTCCATGCTCACTCTGTCTCTCTCTCGAAAATAAATAAAGTTAAAAAAAAATAAAGATATCACTGCATAAAGGGTATCAGTGATTATTGATACGAAAGTAAAGTACAAAGCATTTAAAGAAGATCCACGAAGACTAACACTGTAATGGTTCTCATAATGCAAAAGGTCGCAGCCAACTGCTGAAGCACACAAATTAGTCAAACGTCTTCTGAGAGACGGAAGTGAAAGAACCATTTCTACAGACCCTTCCCTGGGCCACACGGGCGATTGTTAGCATTTGTGAGAAGTCTCTGGTGACAGTCCCTTACAGCTATAGCAAGAGGCCCTGATCATTCTGAGATAATTTTTGCTATCTCAGAGGCAGGGAAGAAGCAGCAGTCCCACTGGAACTTTGCCTTTCTTTCTGAGGAGGGCGGGCGGTATGTAGTGATTGGGCAGGACGAATGCGGTGACAGGCACAACGACAATAGAGCCCCTTCCTACAACTGTGCTCTTATGGCAGCGACGAAAGCAGCGAAGGGAAGACAGAATGACAGCAGATGCCGGGTGAGAGTCGCTACTAGGAAACTGTAAACAGGACACCTCCCTCCCTGCTTCCAGACAAACAGGCTGTTGAGGGGCTTGGTCCTACTGAGTGGGTTGCCTCTGAAATAAATCTCCTCAGCTCCAGAAACATCAGTTTGACATTACTTTCTTCGTGGAGCTATCATGGACGTTCTTACCACTTTTCTTGAGCAATCCCACTCACTCCCATGGCTTCGGATATCCAATATTTCCATGAATTCTAAATGTTTACCTTCATTCCCTCTACTTGAGCTCCAGGACTGACCAGATTTCTCTGAATGCCTACTGAACAATCTCATAACGACATTCCCTCAAAAACCTTGAACTCAACAAGTCAAAACCTAAAATAACTTTCATTCCACTGATTTCAAACCAACTTCTGTGTCAGTTAATGACAAACCATCCGTCTGCCTGAGTTCGAAACTTTGGAATGCATCCACGCCTCCTGATACTGTTCCAATCAGAAACCATACCGCCCTCTTTCTCTGTATCTCCAGCATTTCTACTTTAATTTAGGCTCTTGCGGGGCGCCTGGGTGGCTCGGTCGGTTGAGCGTCCGACTTCGGCTCAGGTCATGATCTCACAGTCTGTGGGTTCGAGCCCCGCGTCGGGCTCTGTGCTGACGGCTCGGAGCCTGGAGCCTGCTTCGATTTCTGTGTCTCCCTCTCTCTGCCCCTCTCCTGCTTGAGCTCAGTCTCTCTCTGTCTCTCAAAAGTAAGTAAAACATTAAAAAAAATTGTTTTTTAATTTAGGTTCTTGTCAACCCTTCGTTCTTCATCGTACAGTTCAAACTTCATTCCACAAATGTTTTCTAAGTACCTACTGTGTGTCAAGCACTGTGTGAAATATGCTGGATATTAAAGATGCATGTGGTAATTAATGTTACCTCCTCTTTCCCAATCTCATATCTCAGGTTAGCCAAGTCCTCAAAATACTGAATTTTAATGTTCTGACTCTTTGTTTTCTACGGTAGCCTGCAGGTTCCTAGAAGGCAGAGAAGGACATGCTTGGCTATTCATCTTCTTATCCTGGTGTAATAGCACAGTATTTAGTGTACAGGAGGTAATCGATAAACCGTTGAATAAATAAAATATGCATCAGGCTTCAGTTTACAAAGGAAACTTACCTATCCCACTTGTGATGCTATCTAAGGTTTATATTTAAGTAAAAACTACTCTTTTCAAATTTAGAGTTCAGATGATCATCCTTCTATCAAAGCGCTATTTAATTCAATGGAGTTGATAACATTGTCCCCACACTGTATTGCACAAAGTAACCATCAGAAATCCAGAAATTTTCATGTGAAGTTTTTACATTGATAAAGCCTAGTAGCTATACAGGTGTAATGAAAAAAAAAAAGTTTATTCCCATGGCGACGTAATTACAAATAAGTCTTAATCCTTGGTAAGTTTAGAGAGACCATCTGTTACGTCACTTAATCTCATAGGATCCAAGTTACCAGTGACTCAGAGCATACCTCCCCTTAGTTTACAAATCACAGGGTAGCTAATTTATGAACTATAGCATCAGAGTTCTTAGAAAGACTAGAAACTGAATTTAGCTAACTTATCCTGCCTGGGAGGGAATTTCATGAAAGAATATTAGATTAGCTCAGAGTTGGTTGTGGAGGACCCAGGATTGCAAAAGAAGAAAGAAGATGAGTAAAAAGAAATAATTTGCTCGGAATGTCACCCTCAGCCCTTCTAATAATTGGCACACAATGCTTTCCCGTATGTGCTAGACTCCCGACTTCCATATGGTTTTCTCAAGCAAGAGCTTAGGGCTGGCCAATCCTTAGCCACGTGCTCCCTCAAGAGCTTCTAGATCTTTAAATTCTCTCTTCCTAGCTTGTAGATGGCTGCCTTCTCCCTCTGTCCTCACACGTCCTCTTCTCTATGCTCGTGCTAAGAAATAGATCTCTGGTGTTCCCTTCTCTTACAAAGATGCATGCCCTATCCAATTAGAACCCCATCTTTATGGCCTCACTTAATTTCAGTTACCTCCCTAAAGAGCCTATCTCCAAATACAGTCACGTCAGGGGTCAGGGCTCAAACACATGAGGTTTGGGGAAAGCCATTCATTCCATAACACTATCTATCTTTAACGGAGCCCTTAACTACTTCATGTCTGTTTACCCTTTCAGCCTGATTTCCTTATGATAAAAAGACTATATCCTATGTATCCTTGTTATACAGATGGCCACAAACACTTTGTCATTTCTGCTGATGGGTGGGATTTATTTCCCCTCCCTTCTGATCTGGGCAGGTGCTGTAACCAATTTGACCAATAGATTAGCGTAGAGGTAACATTGTTTCAGGATCCAAGTCTAGGTCTTAAGAAATTAGCAGCTTCCACTTCCTGTCTTTTGTAATAATTCCTTTCGGATGGGAGCCTTCATAACATAAGGAAGCCCGAGTATGAGCTAACATGAACATTAAGGCAGCACCATGGCGAGAAATCAAAGCCCCCAGCTGACAGCCAGCACCAGCTTGCTAGTCATCTAAGTGCACCTTGGAGGTGACGCCTCCAGCCCAGTCGATACCACGCAAAGAAGGGTTATATTACCCCTGCTGAATCTCACCAAAATAAATTACCATTCTTTCAAGCCACTAAGTTTTGGAGTGGCTTGCTACCTACAGATAACCCTTTGCCCTCTCTGCTCAAGTTCTCTGTGCCTAGAGGCACAGTGTCTGAAGCTAGTGGCTCAGCAATGTCACCCAAGACCTACTTTCTTCCAAACTTCTCTTGCCTTCTAGTGTGGTGTCTGCTTAAGCCTAAATTTGCATTCCTTGTAGTTACAAAATGGCAGCAGTAGCTGTGGAGTTTATAGGCCTATCTAATTTCCATGAAAACAAGAGTATAATGAAGATACTTTCCCAGAAGCCTCCATCAAATATCTGCTGGCATCTCAGTCATGTGCCTATTCATCAACCAATCTCTATGGCTTTGGATTCTAGAAAGTTGTTTTTCCCCAAGTCTCATCTTTGGGGGGCAGGAGGGTGGACTGCGCCCTCCCCAAAAAGAAAACAGGTTACATGCCGAGCCATCCCAAACAAACAGAAATATCCAAAAAATATTCAATACCATCACCAAAAATATGATGAACAAAGGTTTTGTGTGTGCGTTAGCAATACACAAAGTCAAAGCACTGATCTCAAGCCAGGCAGTGAGTATAAGATTCCTACAGTGCTGGCCTGTGTAATGAATACACCCGTGTGGCTGGCTCCTTTAATTGATTTTCGCTTGTCACTTCTATTCTGTCCAGGGACGTCGCGGAATTCCCTTTGTGCTGACATCTCCTTTGGCTACAGTGTGATCAGTTTCTAGTCAGTACAGAAAAAAAATAAATTCATGAGATTGTGTGCAAGCACCCATCAACCTTCAATACACTCTCAACCAAACCTTGGTACGTGCTTATTACTATGAGCGTTGGACACCAGACTCACTTAGAGCAAAAAACACACTGAAATTCTCAGCTCATGACAGATCCTATCTTCAGCAATAGTTACATAATCTGGCAAATAAATGCCTTCTGACCAACCAGATGGAGTAGCTGTAAAGCAGTACAGTGCTCCTAACATTTATTTGTATCATGGGGCTCGACTGAGACCCCCGAACATTCAGGGGACAGCAGTTCTGATATTGAACTCTCTTCTTGCCATCACACTGTATAAAATGAGAAATGCTGAGTCAGTATCCTTCAGAACGTTAAGGGCTCTAAACATTAGGGCACCCTGTTGCTAGCTCCTGGGATCATCTCAGAAGACAAAGGGCTTAAACTAAGATCGAGCTTTGGGGGCGCCCCTTGGAGATTACAGTGTGCCTCAGGCAATGTTAGAGCAGTGAGAAGAGCATCTCAACAACTTCACACCCCATTTAAAAACACAGACTTTTAAGGTCTTCTACTGTACATATTACTTAGGCACACTTGTTCTTGTTGGTATTCTACAGCGATATTCATACACATGGAAGGAATGGTACTGGACATTAAGACAATACTTCTTATTTCGTAGATGAGGAAAAATGGAAGCTCAGTAGGTTAGATGAGTTGTCTAAGGCCACAAACATAGTTATTTGAGAAAATCCGACTAAAACTCACCTCCCCTGACCCTAGGTCAGTGCTCTCTGTACTACACGGTACCCATTCCGATGATGTCCTGTCTCTACATCTGTCGAGAACTAGCTACAACCTGAGGAATCTTTAGATTAGAGCCAACCAATGACCACCATGGCCAGTCGTGTCTCAGCAGCCTGTCCATACAGGGTGCCCTTCACTAGCCTTCAACGTATCTTTCCATCGACCACAGCAGAGCCCACATCCCTAGGTGTAGTCTCAAGCGAAGAGACTTTGTTCCCACTTTCTACTCCACTTGTCTGCTAAGACTGGAGCCCACATCATCTGCTTTCCCCTGCCACTCCAGTATTCCCACAAATGCCTGTCCCAGCTCTCTCCGGGAATCAAGATGTCCCCACCAGCCGATGACCAGGACAAGCCCTACCTAGATGGTGCTGGTACACACCTCCTCTCAACACAGAATCCCCCACTTTCTTGAAAACTTCCACCTCTGGACACAGTTCTTGGAGGCCAGCTCTAAACTAAATTAACTAGCCACTTTCCAGCCCAGCCCAGTCAGCTCTTGTGACCTTTTCCCCTGTAACCTACTTTATGCAGAATAATTTGAAACCCTCATCTCTCTCAGCTTTCATGTCTTAGAATTAAATTCTTTATCTCTTCCAAACACATCAACTCTATAGAAGACTCCAACAAGAAGAAGTGAAGTTAAACTGTAACACAAGACAAATAGGTTAAATATGAGAGGAATAGCAAGGGTTGTTCAAGTAATGAATTTAACTAAAAGAGCTAAAGGGGGGTGGTCATAGATTTACAGAAGCCTTAAAAAGTCATATGATGTACTTTACGGATGTCTGGATCTCATTTCCAGATATTCTGCTATAACTGATCTGGAATGTGAGCTGGGTATGAGGAGTTTAAAAGCTCCCAGGTCCTGCCAATTTCTCAACTAAGGTTGAAAATCACTGCCAAGGGTAAAGAAACGTGGCTGGGAATGTTCTCGATCTGCACAATTCAACAGAAATATAAGCCACAAACATGATCCACGTAAATAATTTAAAATTTTCTAGTAGCCATATTAAGAAGAATCTTTTAATTAACTTTAATAATAAATTTTGTTTGAATCAATAGATACATAATATCTTCAACATGTAATCAATATAAACAATATATTAATGAGATATTTTACATTCATTTTTTCATACCCATGTGGTATCACCAGACCTATGATGACTGGGAGCTTTTACAAAATCAAACCTTTGCACTTGTTATGCAAAGCAACGAAGAGAAACCTCTGGGTACAGAAAGTAGTTCATTCTGAGTGTGGGACCAGCTCCGAGGTCAACCAAGAGCCTCTTGAGGCTCTGGGGATCTTACACCGCACTGTCCTCAGAGTTAGCAGATTTGGATAATAGGAATTTCTAGATGCCACTGCCTCCCCCCCAACCCTGAATTCCACCTCTCTGAGGACCAGTTTCCTCCCGAACAGCATCCTCCTTCAAATAAATCCCCAATGTTTTTGTGCCTCGGATGGGGGACCAATCAGCAGCAGCCCAGGCGGGCACTGAGGCTACAGCTTCAAGGTTCTTTTCTTTCTATACACAGAGGTGAGAGTGCATCTCACAGATGCTTCGAATCTGAATACAAGTGCCGGTAACTGAAAGATACCTGGGTCACGTTTCTCTACTGCAGGGGAACCTAACTGCCATCGGTTCCGCCAGCCAGGGCCTCCCCAGCTCTGGAGCAGAGCTCTCAGACTCTTCGGCTGCCAGAAGAGTTTGTGCCATGAAATACAGGCTCTGGGCATCCGGCTTCACCATAAGCACCCATGCGTGTGCTCTAACCATCTCTCCAGGCAGTCCTCCCCTACTGCACTGTTTGACAAAGGAACCGCCTCTCTGATGAACAAAAAGCACCAAAAAGAAAGTATTACTGGTCTTTTCATAAAGAATACTTGAAGAGCTGAGGGGAACCTAAGTGTAGAAGCGAAGCGAGCGCTGGTGTGGACCCCGCTCTGCCACGGGCCAGCTGCAGAGCCCTGGACACCGTAGCCTCCTGCAACACGTGGCTTCCAGGGTGTGAAATGCGCGAAATAATACCTTTGTCTGCAGAGTTGCTGTGAGGGCTATAAATAATAAATAAGTAAAACAACCAGCAAAATGCCCAGCCTAGTGCCCCATAAATGAGAATGATTATTAAATATTCAAAGTCAAGAACAGAGAGATTAAGCAAACAAAAAAACATAAGCCGCATCTGCAGTGACACCTGTTACTAAACACTACCATGCCACGTAAGCTACTTGTGTTCTCGTTTTCATCTAAATACCCATCCCATTTCATAATACAAGCACCTACAAATCCCGTCAACGTCAGTAATCCTTTCAGGAGTCATAAATCTCACAGAGAGCAGGAAAGCCTCAGTAACTTCAGCCTCTGAATTTGGACTGAGCTCTGATATAAAGGTTTCCTAAGCTGATCAATACTGTAAACAAGTGAAGAGAATGTGAGCTACTTAAGGTTAAAAACTTGACTGCATTGTTCCTAGACTTTCATAATCAGGAATAGGTCTAATGAGTTTTTAAAAAACCCTGAGATGCTCTCATTGAGAACAATTTATTTTTGTTTTGTTTTGTTTTAAGGTCACTGTCGGACCCGTTGGACCCTATTGTCTTTCCGCCTCTTGTTTTCTGCTTTATAATTTCTTTTTGTTCTGTTATTCTTTCAGTGATTTCCCTTAAATGTTACCATACATATTTAACTCAACAGAAGTTTCCCTTTTGGGACAGTGAAAGGACTTTAGCTGCCACCCCCCACTTTCAGGCTTACATTCTCTTACTGAACAACATTGTGGTTCTTTTACTTTTTTAATTCCACTGCTTAGACACAATTAAAACAAATTGTTTTAATGTTTTTATTTTTGAGAGAGACAGAGCATGAGTGGGGGAGGGGCAGAGAGAGAGAGAGAGAGACTGAGAAAGGGAGGGAGGGAAAGAGGGAGACAGACACAGAATCTGAAGCAGGCTCCAGGCTCTGAGCTGTCAGCACAGAGCCCCATATGGGGCTCGAACTCCTGAACTGCGAGATCCTGACCTGAGCCAAAGTTGGACGCTCAACTGACTGAGCCATCCAGGCGCCCCACAGACACAATTTTTATACCATGTTTGTTGGGCTTTACCTATGTTTGTGCCTTCCACCTGCTTACTATCCTGTCCTCCATCTCAGGCATTCCTTCCAAGATAATTTTTCTTTCCCTTGAATTACATCCTACAGAAGTTCCTCTAGAGGAAAAGCAGAGATCTTGCAGGGATCAACTCTCTCAGCTGTTTCCATTTTATCATAATGCTTGAATAGTACTTAAAATAATTGTGCTACATTTGCACCCTGTCGATATTTTTCCTACTTCTTCTGGATTCTACAGTACTACAGAAATTTGTTAAGATTCTCACCATTTTTTAACAGGTGACATGCTCTTTCTCTCTGGCTGCTTTCAAGATTTGTCTTTTATAGTTTACAGTTAAGATAAAGTGTAGACATAAATTTCTGATTTAAACTTGGAATGCACTATGATTCCTAGATCTGTGGATTCCTAGAAAGATAATGATAATAAATGTTATGGTACTTAGGCATTTAAGTTCACTTATAATAGAAGACGAATCCTCCGATAACATCCATATTAACATCTCACAAAAATAAATACAACACATCTACAATTTAACTATGGACGACTATGTCTATTGAGATACGGTTTTTCATGGACGGACCATAGTTCATAAAAAACAACTCTGTGACGACAGAGAGTTCTTTCCTCAAAGATTTCAAAGCATATTTATATTCTTTTCATTTTATACTACCTCATACACAGCATAAACTAATACAACACTTCACACCTATTAAGCTTCCTTTTCCAGTTTTCCACTTAGTTCATTTTAACTAATCAAATCACAACTACTACATAACTTGTTTTTGTCTCTACTGACTAGAGGTAGAGAATTTGCATGGAAGGGAGTTTATGATAGAACTACAATACTTTTTCCACAATGAGAGCTCAAAGGAATTGCAAAATGCTCAAATTATCAACCTAACGATCTTACAATTATGTTCATTTTTCCAATTCTTTAAATATCAATACTCCACGTACTCAATGAGAAGAATACAAAAATTCTTGTTAAGGCACCGACAGTTTATTGTACCTGCACTAAAAACAAAAGGAAATGAAAAAGTTAAAAAAAATGAAATTGAGAATGGTTTCCCTGTTCACTTTTGTCCATTCCCTACCTCTCCCACAAAACAATAGTTTTAAAAACCAACAACACACATCATGGTGGGGAGGGGTAAGAAAGACACTCTGAGAGATATTCTGGCCTTTGCATCTTCAGGCTGTTGCTAAATAGGTGTAATTAAACATGCACATGCTCTTTCTTCTTTTTCTTTGTTAAAACGTTAAACCATTACATTCTCTAGGTGGGTGGGTTCACTTATCATAATCTACAAATTTCCCACACAAGCAAAAAGAATGAAGTAGCAATTTCACAGTGACAAACAAAAGAGGTCACATCTACTTCCTTATAGTGAAAAGGTAACCACTCTTGGGAAAAGATTTTTCACTTCCAAACACGCACAACCTCCATTTAGATAAATTTACACAAGATGTTTCACCTAAACTGATAGGAAACCTTGCTGCATTAGAATACGGTTATTTTTACAGGCAATGAGCTCGTGAATGTTTACAGAACTAGACAGCAGTCTAGAATCTACACTGATCGATAGTAAGGAATGGCTGCGTCTATTTCTTAATTTTTTTTAAACGTTTATTTATTTTTGAGACAGAGAGAGACAGAGCATGAATGGGGGAGGGTCAGAGAGAGAGGGAGACACAGAATCTGAAACAGGCTCCAGACTCTGAGCTGGACGCGGGGCTCAAACTCATGGACCGCGAGATCATGACCTGAGCCGAAGTCGGACGCTTAACCGATTGAGCCACCCAGGCGCCCCAAGAATGGCTGTGTCTATTAAAAGTTACCTGAAGATGGAGGGTGGGGGACAGAGAGGAAGGGAGAGAGACTGAAAATCTCTGAGTTAAAACCAGTGAATTAGCAGTGTGCATGTAATAACTGTAGGTCCAAACATTTCACTATACTTCCATTTTAGAAATACTTATTCCGAGCGGCACCTGGGTAGCTCAGTCGGTTAAGCACCCAACTCTTGGTTTCAGCTCAGGTCATGATCTCACAGTTTGTGAGTTTGAGCCTCACACTGGGCTCTGTGCTGGCAGGGAGGAGTCTGCTTGGGATTCTCTCTCTCTCTCTCTCTCTCTCTCTCTCTCTCGGCCCCTTCCCTGCTCGCTCGCACTCTCTCTCAAAATAAATAAACTTTAAAAAAGATTAAAAAAAAATTCTTATTCTGGGATTTTGGCATTCGGGAACATCCTTGATATGAGAAGGGATTAGAATTCCTAAAAGACTGCCTCATAAATGATCAGAGAATAGCCTCTCACAATGTTTTGTAGAACTATGATCAACAGGTTGGCCATATTACATCATATTCTCTGCTCAAGATGTGGACCAAAACACAGGCCATGTAGGCTGATGGCCTGTGTTCAAATTCTGGCACCATAGGGACTGAGTGAGGGGTTACCCCTCTGCAAACTGGTGCAATAGAAAGAACTATATCATAGGGCTGTTGTGAGGGACTAACAAATTACTACACGTGAGGCACTTAGAAAAGTATGTTAACTAATATTAATATCGGTACCAAGTCAACAATGACATGTCTGAAGCGATGAGCACCGGACCTCATTGCAAACAACAATGACGTCTGTGAGATTTTTGGTGCTGATCAGATAAAGCTTCTGTATCTAAGGTAGTGACACACAATAAAACTTGCTGAATGAAGCTATACAGACAGAACACGCCAGAAATGATGGTCTCTAATTAGTCCTTTCACCAAGAGAGACCCACTTTCCACATTCCATGCCTAGTTTAGGGCCAATTTTTTAGCTATTCCATCTTTTTCCTGACTGGCCTCCTTGCCCCTCATCACCCACTGTGCTTCCATTACAAGAAGTCCTAATATCTAACAGGCCTCGGTAACAGCGCGCGTTACCTGTTCTAACGCCCAGTGGCACCCCACCACCTGTTTGACCTATTCCTTTACCTGCATCTTACACCCCCTGCTGTACCCTCTAGTCTTCACAGAACCACGAGGTTTTCCAACAAAATCTTGCACGGTTTACTGTAAACATCCAACGCTTGTGAACACCGCTGCTTCTGCACGTAATGGCCCCTTGAGTTCAATGGCAGGCAGGTCTTTCTGCCCACCAACCCTGCACAAAGATTAACTCCAAGGCAAAGTACAAAAGCGTGGCTGGCATTCACCTATCAGGCTAAAAGCTAAATAAACTTTATCTCATTGGGATACTAGTCAATGC
The DNA here is from genome assembly GCF_023721935.1 of Panthera uncia. Taxonomy (NCBI): domain Eukaryota; kingdom Metazoa; phylum Chordata; class Mammalia; order Carnivora; family Felidae; genus Panthera; species Panthera uncia. The sequence continues at coordinate 109,102,043 of NW_026057580.1, read as the reverse complement.
ATTACTGACCTTCTTCAAGACAGACTACAACTCAACTATTCTTAAACCCAACAAATGAAGCCCAAACATCTTAACATGGGAGGCAGTGTGAAGAGTATTCAGGAGGAACAGAGGTACCTAAGTCAAACTGAACCCTGTCAGCTCCCAGTACCCCTCCCCCCCCTGCACCCATTTACAAACTGGGAGACCTTAGGCAAGCCACTGGAAGAACGGACAGTGATTGACGCACACAGTGGTTGCCATCTTGGAGAGGCTGGCAGGACACAGAGCAACGGGCATCAACACTGCTAAGTGAGCCATGCTGGGAAAGGCCTCTCAATCTCCCACCCAGCTCAAAAGGAACATGGCTGCCTAAAATCCTTACAGCTGAGGACAGGAAATGTAGTCATCAAAACCACTATCCCGGGCACTAGGTGTCTGTATCGGCAAAGCTTCTCTCAGTTGTGTTGAATAGATCAAGTTATAAATCCAGGTTTGCCCAAAGGCTTTTTAACCTCTGAAGCAGTCAACAGGCCAGATTACTCTCCTAGATTCACGGGTATTTGCTATGTTCCTCAACCACTCAACTGTACCACAGCCCAGGGCCAGCAAGGCATTTATTACCAGATCGGGAAAGGGAGGACTAAGCCCAACCTATCAACTGCTACCAAAAAACCAAAACCAAAAACCCAGAAGACAAAATCAAACGACAGCAAGCAAGCACATAATCACCACAAAAACTTAATAAAGTGTGACCCCCACCCCCACCCACCGAGACACAGGGGCTGTGGCATCTTCCTGAGGCCTACAAATCTCACCAGGGTGAGGGGATGCTACTTTCCCCCTGTCGCCTACACTAGTCCAGACGGTGACTCCTGTACCTCAAGTACCACAATTCTTTATTTTGCCCTTGTAAACAACGCTTATCATCTCTTCCTGGGGCTACCTGTGTAGGGCTGGACTTGTTCATACTAAGTAGTTTGCAAATTAAACAGGTTCCTTGCTTTTCATGTTGGTATGCCACACTGGAGCCTCTGAGCACAGCAGAGAGGCAGTAACTGTGGGATGAGTGAACGAATCTGGGTGTCCTTTCTAGCACCTCGGTTAAAATGAAAGGAGAGATAGTATGGATAAAGGTACCTGCGGCTACAAGATACAACATGGCTGCCAGGGGCAGGGGCAGGGGGACGGGGGCGACTGGCTTGAATCGTACCCTGCTCAGTTCAGACAAATGGAAACAGCTACGGAGATGGATGGTGGTGACGGCTGCAGGACAATGGAACACACAGAACGCCACAGAACACTTTTAAATGGTGAAACTGGTCAATTTTCTGTTATGTGTATTTTACCACAATAAAAAAAGAAAGAGTAGGAAAGTCAGTGGGAAAGGAAATGGGGAAGGGAGGGAGGAAGAAAAGAAATGAAACTAACGCGTCTCTTGTTAATAACACTTATTTCCCAAATTGAAATGTTTCGATGAGTTCTTTGTGAGGTTTAAACGTTTAAAAACTTCTCAACTTGGGTCCTCCTTTAACTATTGCTGCAAAAGGTCCCTTGGAACTTCTAATATATTGATGTTCCAGAAACTCTTCTTTGTAATTCTCTTTCTAAAATAACCCTTTTACTCATTTCTTAAAATTCTCTTTCTTATTTTATACTCCAAACTCCAGGGCTCCTCTCTAGAATTAAATATATACATTTAATTCTAAAACCAATCTAAACAGAAACTAAATGGTACATTTTAAATTAAGCACACTTTCAGAATATACCGAAACCATTAATGTGTTTAAAGGAAAGTCAAGCTTTGGGGTCCCTAAAATTGTTGGCTGCAGTCTGGCAGCAAACTCCAATATTTATATTTTTAAAAAAATCTAAGAACAGAAACAACATACTTTGAAATTATTTTTTCTTCATTATGAAAGTGGTAATATAAGGGCAACTACAGAGATTTAGAAAACTGGGGAAAATTACTATAGCCTCAAACTTGAAACCAAAGTACATTTTCCAACTTCTTCAAAGTTTTAATAACCATTATCTTTAATCACATAAGATTTCCATTTGAGGGAGTGTGTGCAATTCATTAAATTAAGTCCCCTTCTATGAGTTCTTTAGATTGTTTCCAATTTTTCACTAGTCTAAATAGGATAGCAGGAAACGTGTCTTTATGCACAGGGCACTCCCTGCGCCCAACATTCTGCATTATTTCTTCAGGACAGATTCTCACAAGAGGGACCACAAGGCTAAAGGACAGGACCATTTCTCTGGTGCATCTGTGTAAGTTGTATATACACATGTCCCTGGAATTCACAGTGTCGTTCTTTAGATAAGTGATAACGTTTCTTTTAATGCAATAATAATTTAGGATTTAAATATAAAAAAAAAAAAACTAAAAAAAAACCCCACCCACTTCTGGTAAGCAGACTGTCTTATGGATCAAGTCTGTGTTCCATTCTGAAATAAAAACATTCAGTCTAGAAATGGCAGCTCTGTGTTAAAAGCCTCTCCACGGAAGAGGTAAAAGCACAGGCCACTCTTTTGTGTCTTAAAAATATTACCTGGGGCGCCTGGGTGGCGCAGTCGGTTAAGCGTCCGACTTCAGCCAGGTCACGATCTCGCGGTCCGTGAGTTCGAGCCCCGCGCAAGCAGAACTGAAATTTGCACTACTTTCCAATTACATAATATCTCTAACTACAATGATATTTTAATAAAATAATGTGACCTTCTGCTACAATTCTTTACGTTTTTTTCTCTTCAGAATGGCAATTTTAATTCTGGGGGTGGGCGGAGGAGGGAATACTAGACCATACTCCACATCAGCCACATCACATCAAGTGACTGTCTCCACCAGCATTTATTTTCATAAAATGATGTGCCACACACGGAGGTTCTGCCAGAACAGCATTATTAACGAACTGATAGTGTAAAACTGGTGTCAGTGATGGGACCCAGAGATGGTTCCCAACGGTCTTTAAATGAGGTCTCTTCAGGAAGAATCTTTTTTGAACTAGTAAGTGCTATAAAATACCAAAGGCAAAGGACTTACTTTTATTTGGATCTTTTATTTTTTTAAGGTTTATGTTTGTTTGTTTTGCTTTTGTTTTTTTGTTTTCTGAGAGCACAGAAGCATGTCCCAGAGCAAGCAGGGGAGGGGCAGAGGGAGAGGAAGAGAGAATCCCAAGCAAGCTCTAGGTTGTCAGAGCAGAGCCCAACTCGGGGCTCGAACTCAAGAATGAGCCAAAATCAAGAGTCAGACACTTAACTGATTGAGCCACTCAGGTGCCCCAGCCTGGATCTCTTAAAGGGGAAAAGAGAGGACAAGGCGGGAGTGGGGAGGAAAGGGGTGAGGCAGAAGGGGCAGGGAGAACAGAAGCAAGAGGGAGGAAAGACAGGATGGAGAAGACTAGAGGGGAAGCACTTGAATAAGCAAGCCTCTTAAAATAACAGCATGGCTTTTGCGCACACTTCCAAGGCATAAAAAGCAAAGTTAAAACTGGTAATGTACACCAAGCCCAGAGCTCAGTTCTGAGATTAGGAGGTAGCAGAGGAGAGAGAATTTGGAAAGAAAGTTGAAAGGCAGGCCATATTTTAAAAAGGCGTTTTTAAAAGATCTCAAGTTATTTTGTTAGTTTATTAACTTAACATACATTATGTTAAATTCATCTGTGGGGCGCCTGGGTAGCTCAGCCCTTTAAGCATCAGACTCTTGATTTTGGCTCCGGTCCTGATCTCACGGGTTTGTGAGACTGAGCCCCATGTCGGGCTCCCGTGCTGACAGCATGGGATTTTCTCCCTCTGTCTCTCTACCCCTTCCCGGCTTGTGTGTGTGTGCTTTCTCTCTCTCTCTCTCTCTCAAGATAAATAAACTTTAAAAACATTTCATCTGCTCATAAAATATAGGGTGTTGGGATTTCATCTTCAGTGAAAGCTTAAGTTAACTAATTATTGATTGTTCCTGGAAACTCATAAATGGACCTCCTTGTGAATCAAGTGTTTCTCAATTGCTGTTTTTGTGAAAATGGATCTTTTGTGTCAGAAATGCCAATGAATTCTTTGAACATTCAGAAAACATAGGTAAGGATAGATTTTACTGTACTATAGATATTTCTCTCCTACTCTGAGAAACAATTAGATTCTTTCTAGTGGCCGCTGAAGATTAACAAAATTAGTAAAACAACGTAGTACAAAGGGTGTGCTTTCTCAAAGACCACTCCGTACTCAACCATACAGAATCCCTCTAACAAGGCTCAGTGTATTCCACAGCTGAATACCTTTCTAAATTTAAGGTAAGTATCATCTTTCTGTGGGCTTATAAAAGAGACCATTTTATCTTTTAAATTACAACTTATATTTTCAAGTTTCAAAGTCTGAGATGAAATAAACATATAATCTCCTTACTTGTCATCAGCGTTCCTTTGACCCTTTATTGTCAAGAAATTACACTTCATAAAATCAAGCAAAATTATGGTATTTTGGGACTTAGATCTCTGTGTCTAATACTTGCTCACAGGAGACACACAATGGCTTCACCTGACACGTGAGGAGCCGTAAAATGATTATATCTGCTGAACACTTAGCAAACATGTAACTTTTTTTTTTTTTTTAAGCAAACATATAACTTTTGAGGCAATTTAGAGTTCAAGCTGTTTTTTGGTATACACTCAGTTTCCAAAATTTGAGACATTTCCATGGAAAACATCATACGATGTGCCCTAATGTTAATCAATATCCCTTCGCAAGATGTGGTCCTGGTGACAGGCAGAGGCGAGTCGAAGGAGAAGCCATTAGGCGACTTCATGTAGCTGCCACTTTCACTTTACCACAGGATACTCCATTCCTTTGTCAAAAGGGGGAGGGACAATAAATGGACTTGCGCCTTTTCCCATGTCCCCTTATCCTCTCAACTGGCCAAGTCTGAAGGCTAGTTACCTTCCGAACTCCTCCCCCTCCTTCACCTTTACAGCCAGCCCATCCTAACGCCTGTGGCTCTTCTCCCTCAACCATTTGGACTTTGTTTTTCTCCAACCCCACAGCTGCTAGAGTCTAGACAGCTAGAGTCTCAATTTTGACTTCCTCCAACTTCTCCTCTGGCAGAGCCGTCATGTAACGTTGTCCGGGTTGTGCACTATGAACTGGAGGAACGTTAATGCAGTGCTCACTAAACTGCAACACCGCCAAAAATAAATATCATTAAATAAATAAATAAATAAATAAAAATAAAATAAATTTTAAAAATAAATAAAATAAACTGCAACACTACAAAACCTGCATGGACATGACGGCCATACCCAGAAGTCCCGCCAAGACTGTCTCCTCCAATCCATTCTGCACATTGCAGTCGGGAAGATCTTTCTGAAGTTCAAGTGTATGCAGGTCATATAACAGAGTAAAATAAAATCTCTCATCAGTGGTTTACCATTGATCTAAAGATCAAGGCTAAACTCTTCACAAAAATTTAAAAGCTGGGAATGCAAGCTGGTGCAGCCACTCTGGAAAACAGTATGGAGGTTCCTCAAAAAAAAACTGAAAATAGAACTACCCTATGACCCAGCAATTACACTACTAGGCATTTATCCACGGGATACAGGTGTGCTGTTTCGAGGGGACACAGGCACCCCCATGTTTATAGCAGCACTATCAACAATAGCCAAAGTATGGAAAGGGCCCAAATGTCCATCGATGGATGAATGGATAAAGACGATGTGGGATATATATACAATGGAGTATTACTCGGCAATCAAAAAGAATGAAATCTTGCCATTTGCAACTACGTGGATGGAACTGGAGGGTATTATGCTAAGTGAAATTAGTCAGAGAAAGACAAAAATCAGATGACTTCACTCATATGAGGACTTTAAGAGACAAAACAGATGAACATAAGGGAAGGGAAACAAAAATAGTATAAAAACAGGGAGGGGGACAAAACAGAAGAGACTCATAAATATGGAGAACAAACAGAGGGTTACTGGAGGGGGTGTGGGAGGGAGGATGGACTAAATGGGTAAGGGGCAATAAGGAAGCTACTCCTGAAATCACTGTTGCACTACAGGCTAATTTGGGTGTAAATTTTAAAAAATTAAATTAAAAAAAAATTTTTAAAGTCCCTTGTTGAGGTTGCCCTAGCTTATCTCCCCAGCCTTTATACCTATTCTAGGGTTCCACACCCACTTCCTTCCCCAGAGGACGCTGTCTGACCTGCACTTCCTGGATTATCCCGAGCTCCTGTCTCTGGTCTCTGCTCTTCCCTCTGCCTCGAGTCCTCTTCTCATCCTGCCACCTGGCTGCTTATCCTCAGGTCTCACCTTCCTTAGATGCCTTCTCAGACTCAAGATTTATACTCTCTTTCATGTAATCCCATATTTATTCCCAATGCAACACTTGACCAATTTGTATTTTCCCTGCAAAATGTTCTCACCCACTAAAATTACACAGTAACTTGAGGGCAGGTCTGTTTCCTGTTCATCAGTGGGGCTTCTCAACGTGCGGCAAACGAGCAACTAAAGTGGGCTGGATGAAACGTCCAGGGAAAGAGCTCATTCAGGCCACATTAAAACCTCCAGCACTATTTCACAATCCTAAGCATTCGTTTCATGTTTCTCAAGGCACTTCCAAAAGACAAACATAAGCCAATCATGAAAAGTATCCAGAATGAGAAGATCTCAAGAACTAGCAAATGCTTCTGGTTTGACGGCAATGCGGTGGATTGAGTCACATCTGTCCTTCCTACAAATGCAGAGCACGTTTGTGTATTCGAAGAGCCAACTTTGTAGTATAAATATTACACATGGGATTTTTTAGCTTTCCTAGAGATTAGTAGGGGGTTTTTAGAATCTAAGCCTAAAGGAAGGGCCTCCAAACATAAAAAAATAAGTAGAAGGAACAAAAAAACAGAGATGCCTTTGGCTGAAGTTCTTTTCAAAACTGAAGGTATAAAAATATGCAAAATGAACATAAAATGCTAAAATTTCAAAAAGTCACATGTTTAGCCCTTCCAAGTTAAACATTTACCTCAAGGTATTAAGCATGTCACAGTTATAAAATCTATTTCTCATTCTGCCTTGGCCATCAAGAAACTAAAGCGGAGCTTTTCTGAGTTGTAGTTACTAAATGAAAGCTAGCATTTCAGAGTGCTTCATAATTTACAAAGCGCTCTGAAACAGACAGGCAAGCCAACGGCCTGGCCTGGTGGCGTGGGGACTCTGTGCACATGTTTTCATTCAAGCGAATGCCCCACAAATACGTAGAGACGTGGAGACGCCCTCCCCATCCTCACAGTCAAGGGGATAGACGCTTGCCTTCGGCTGGTAACGCCTGCTTGACACAGACTGTCAAAAAAATCCACCCCCCCTCCCCCAGGAGAATTCCTGAGGGACCTGGGGAGCCAGGACTCCTCTCCCCTGGTCATCACCACCCTTCTCAGGCTCCACCTCGTGAGAACAGAAGAGCTAATGTAATGGGTCAACTGGACAAGGACAGACAGAGAGAGTGCCCTGCTCACAGCTGGCACTGCATGGGCTCATAAACCCAGGACACAAATACCTCTGCTCTCCGTGTGTGTGTGTGTGTGTGTGTGTGTGTGTGTGTGTACCTAAATAAGAACTCAAATATACTTCTGGAGTTTGTTTTGTTTTGAGAGAGAGAGAGAGAGCACGATTGAGCAGGGGAGAGGCAGGAGAAAGAGAGAGAGAGAGAGAGAGAGAGAGAGAGAGAGAGAGTCAGTCAATCTTAAGTAGGCTCCACTGCTCAGTGAGGAGCCTGATGCAGAGCTTGATCCCACGACCCTGGGATCATGACCTGAACCAAAATCAAGAGTCAGACACTCAACCAACTGAGCCACCCAAGTGCCCCCAAAACTCAAATAGTTTAGATGCAGTACTGCATAAAATATCAGATAAGGCTTCCTGGCTTTGTTTAACATTCAAGATTATTAAATTGTTAAATACTCAAGAATACAAATTTCAGTAACCTTCTTCCTGAGCCTTCAAAACCTTAAAACAGGGATCATGCAGTGGCTGGTTCTCACAGTGAGTTCTTAGGCTGCTCTCCCCACTACAGATGACTTCTTGTTTCCAGGGAAGAATAGGAAACCTTGGATAACACGTGCAAAACAATCCAGAACCTTCTTCATCTGCAGTTGGTTTAAAATGGTTCAGATGAAACCCAGAGCATCTATCATTTATCCGCGTAGACCGGGAAGGACCTGAGCTCTGATCCAAATTCTGCCTCTGCTACCCTGGACTATGTAAGGGGCCCTTAGCCTCTGACCAGCAGTTTCTTCACCTGTAAAAAAGAGAAAACCACCTGTTTTGCTGGGTTTTCCAATGAGACCTTTAAAAAAGAACCTGGAGTTAGTAAGTGCTCAGCCAAGTTTTTTAACCCCCACCCTCCATTTCCTTATTGTATGGCATTAAGAAAATAGCCTTAGAGATTAAATGTGTATCAAGTTCTGAAGGACCATAAAGAGAGCTATAAAAATGTGTTCTTCATTACTTAAAATGCTATGAAATGGTCCCATAGCAGTCGTTCCTGACCTGGGCATGCCTTATTAGAAATAGGTGCTTGGAAAGAGTGTAAATCCATCATAATTGCTGGATAAACCACCCCTCCAAAATAGGCCTTACAATGGTGGGAAAACATAAGAACATCACTCCTCGTCTACACAGAGTGCATAAATAGCAAGCAAATAATAATATACAAAAGCAAAACTAGCAGCAAAAAAAAGTCGAGCATTATGTTATTACTCAAAAACTTAACACTGAATAGCATTTTCAGTGTGTCTCTGGTTCACAGTATGCAGAGTCTTTTTCATATACTTTAAGGATCCTCATAACCCCATTATAGACAGATACAAAACAGATCTCCGTTTGATAATTAAGAAAAGTTCCCAGAGGCAAAGCAGCCCAACATTTCCATCTGGTTCACAATGATTTTTCTGGAGTCCTATTCAGAAACATAACACAGAAACTCCCCACACTGCGACTCACTCTAGAAAAACTAGCTGAAGAACAAGATTCCGGCTCTCTCCCTCTCTCCCTCTCTCTCTCTCTCTCCCTCTCCCCCTCCCCCCCCCCACCTCTTCTCTTCCTTCTCTCTCTCCTCTCCTCTCCTCTTCCCTCCCTCTCCTCTCCCCCCTTCTCTCTCTCTCTCTCTCAATCTCTCTCCCCCTCCCCCGCCCCACCTCTTCTCTTCCTTCTCTCTCTTGTCTTTCTCTTCTCTTCTCTTCTCTCTCCCCCACCCCCCTTCTCTCTCTCTCTCTCTCTCTCCCCCCCTCTCTCCCTCTCTCTCTCCAGGCCCCCCAAGACCTGGCTCTTGATGCCCCACCTACTCCAGTGTTGAGGCATCTTCCTGAGCCACTTCCTCTCCTGGAATGTGGCCCCTTGGATCTTTGGATGCTCAGTTTCAAGGCTTATTTCCTCAGAGAGATCCTTCCTGAACATACAGCATCAACTGGCCACCTGCTCGCTCACTCTCATACAGCTGTATCTAATCCCATCCATGGCAATCATCACTTTCTGACATTTTCTCATTTGTTGAGCGAACCATCTTCTTCCCCCAGAACACAAGTCCTTTGAGAGCAGCCGCTGTGCCCGTCTTTTCATGACCGTGTTCCTGGAGCCATGCTTGAAAGCAGGTCCTCAACATCTGCTGAAGAGACAGGCCTCTGATGCGCCCCGGGGGTCCTCGTCTGCTCACAAACCCGGAAAACACAAGCACGCCAGCACCCCAACATCACAACCAAATATCCCGGTGTATGCGGGTTCCTTTGGCTCTTCAATTCCAGAATCAGCATGAAGCCAATGGCAGGAATGAAAGACAGAATGACAGTGTCCTGAACCTTCCCCCCGCCCCCCACAGGAGAACAACTCTAGTATTTGCTGACCGAGGCAACAGTAACCTGGAGAACAACAGGTAACAAAACTACTGGGCTCCCGTATGCCAGGCTCCGACACGGGCTCCTCGGACTTTTACAGAAGCACTGTTAAACACACACCTGGTCACCTGTGTTTCAGAGAGGAGTAAATTATCACTTCGAAAAATCAAGAATCCTCTCCAATGTCATATAACTAGTTGGTTGCATGGTTGCGCTTTACCGGACTCCAAATTTCCTGTTCTTTTTTTTATTTTTTTTTTAATGTTTTTATTTATCTTTGAGACACAGAGAGACAGAGCACGAACAGGGGAGGGGCAGAGAGAGAGGGAGACACAGAATCGGAAGCAGGCTCCAAGTTGTCAGCACAGAGCCTGACGCAGGGCTCGAACTCACGGAGTGTGAGATCATGACCTGAGCTGAAGTCGGACGCTCAACCGACTGAGCCACCCAGGCGCCCCCAAATTGCCTGCTCTTAACTACCATATCCCAAGGATAGATGGAGAAGATGAAGCTTTTAAACGCAGTCCTAAAGTCCTAATCATTACGGTGGCTTCCTACATGTGAACAGCACACAGTACGTGTGAGCCCAGGGTTCACCATGCCTTTGGTTTGCACACAAGTGCATGCTTTTGGGCCCCTTGCACTGCTTTCATGGCCTGCTGTCTGTGAAGTTACTGGCCCAGAAACTCCGCGGCCCTGCCACACGAGGCTCATAGGACTGCTGAAGAGAGGACACAGCAAAATTTGTCCTTCTCCCACCCCCGATTTCTTCCCACGGCTCTGCCGAATAACTTGGGACATATTCTCCTACCACTCGAGCTAGCTAAGATTGCACGGCAGTCTTTCCTGAAGAGCCGTATTTCCACGACAGTTGAAATGTTTCCTCCTTTTCAGGCAGAGTAACTACAACTTGGAGGTACTATTTTATCACAGACGATCAGAGAGAGGAAACACACTGGTTGATTTTTCACCTGGCCACTGTTAAATGCACCAAACTCCCAAGTGCAATGTTGCTTTCCTCACGACTACTGTCAGGGTGAGTTGGCATCCGGGGTGAAGCACGGACTCTGGGGTCTGGCCGGCTTGGCACCCCATCATTCCCATCCTCCCTCCACTTCCTTGAACTTTTCTCAACGTCTTGCAAAAGAAAAAGCCATCAGGAGAGGGAGTGAACAGAGAGCAGGTTGGATCCAGGTAAACCCAGTCACATCACAAGCATACTCAGAGCTGTTTTCTGTCTACACCCACCCACAAGCAAAGTCTGAAGAATTACCACACTGCATGGACCTATAATCCACTCTCTAGTGTTCTGTGACCAACGGGATTACCCAAGTGACACTCTACAAAGTGACAGGGTTGCTTTAAGCATTAAAGGGAAAAAAGTAGGAATATACCCCCAAATATTTTCTCGTATCAATTTATTCACACCCATTATACTAAAATTTATGAAAACGTTGCCAGTGTTCACATTTTCAGATAAATGATTTCCTGGGATAATGATATCTTTATGCTTAGCATTTATGTTGCATACTTTGAGGCTTCTAATACATTTAGGAATAGTACTATACTTGGAGTCAAATAACTTACTATCAATTCTCTTTTTTTTAGCTCAACATGGGGCTTGAACTCAACCCTGAGATCAAGACCTGAGCTGAGATCAAGAGTTGGACGCTTAACCGACTAAGCCACCCAGCCTCCCTTCATATCAATTTTCAATCAAAAATGTTTAGATATTAAAATGCATCACTTTATGTAAACCTAAATGTTCAGTTCTAGGAATCATGGCGGGGAGAGGGAGATTCTTGCAGAGAGCAGCGTGGTACAACAGAAATAACTGTAAAAAAGAAGTGAAAATACATGTGTTTAAATCTCAGCTGTACAACTGCCATCTGAACTTTATAAGTAAGAATTTCCTACATCTGTTATGTCTTATATAGAAAAAGCCTGCCGTGTTTACCTCTTGGTAATTGTAAATATTTCATAAGAAAGTAAGGAAAAACATCCTGAAAACTAGAAAACGCTACGCAAGGGTAAAAACTGGTGACGACGACAGAGAATTGTATCTTGGTCTTCAAGTGGAAGGCACGTCAAATGTCTAATTGCAATACAGAATAGGAAATAAAGCGTTGTAACAGACTGTAGGCTTCTTAGAACATGAGAGGCATCTGTAGTACAAAGATAAATTTCCAGGGTTTTGAGGTGCTCCTTGTATTCAACCCCTAAATTTTGTCAAAGAGGGGAAAAATCATGTTTATACAAATGACTAGTGTAATGTGCATGGTCAATGACAACTTTTGAGAACATCAATTTTGCACCTATCTTGCTGTTTCCCAGGGACTACAACGATTCACATGTGTTTGTGAAAACAACGGTCAAAAGTAATTCCCTGGAAAGTGAGATTATTGAAAAGTTATCTGTGTTAAGTAACACTAATAATCATGTCTACTGGGTTGACTTAACCGTCTGCAATTAAGTTAATGTCTATTAATTACATGTTTTTCCCCCTCCCAACATCGTATGTCCTATTTTCACTGTGGTTTTTAAGTTACTGTAATAAATTATCAGGGTTATCTATAATATGGTCACTTTAGGCACAAGTGTAGATTAAAAATAGAAACAATCAATGAGGAGGCTGATTTGATTTGGACATTAATGCCATGGTGAAATTACAATTCCAATTCACAAAATTTATTAACAATCACGCAGCGAAAATCTAGTTCAATGTGCAGCACGGATAAGGCTTAAAATTCACAACTGCTAGAAAAAAATAAATCTCTTTGATAAAACTTCCCAAGAACCCAACATGCAGCCTAACACTCAGCCTTAATACCTTCTATCTCTAAACACACCACAATTTACAAAACAGTTTTAAATATTATATTTTGATTTATTATTTACTTCTGATTCCTCAATCAATCCTTTGAGGCCAGATATTATCCCCATTTTACAGAGAACAAACTGAGACCCAGCAGTGAACCATTCATTAGGTCAGCTCTCACAGCGAGGGTTCAGGCTTTGGCTCCTTAAGTTCGGCCCTCGTTCATTTTACCGTGGTGGTGGGGGGCTATGGGTGAGGGGCTTGTAAGGTTCCCTTTCTGAGGCTCTCAGGAAATCTTAGAACACCAGCCCCTTCTGGGGACTCTCGCCCGAGAGTCTCATCTAGACCCTGTCAATGCAGGGGCAGAAATTCACACCCAGGACAGAGCTCAGCCCCACAGAGATTATCCTGATGGGTGTTCTGTCGCACTCGCAGGGAACACTTGATGGCATCCAGACTGTGGCTCACACTCCTCCTCCTTGTCATCCAAGCTTCTGAACAAAATCAAAAACAATTAGGACGTCTGGGTAGAAGATATTCACACAGTCCTTGAATTTGATGCAGGGATAAAGGATTTAGTCCCAACTTTTGTTTATTTATGTATTTATTTTTTAACGTTTATTTTATTTTTTGAGACAGAGAGAGACAGAGCATGAACGGAGGAGGGTCAGAGAGAGAGGGAGACACAGAATCTGAAACAGGCTCCAGGCTCTGAGCTGTCAGCACAGAGCTCGACGCGGGGCTGGAACTCACGGATCGCGAGATCATGACCTGAGCCGAAGTCGGACGCTCAACCGACTGAGCCACCCAGGCGCCCCACAGTCCCGGCTTTTGAAGAGCTAAGAATGAAGAGTTCCAACTGATGTGGAGTCCTGAGGTTTTCAGCAACTTACGGGGGGGAGAGGCCTCTTCTCGTTGCCAAAGCGGATCCTTCCAAACAGGGTTGCCAGATTTAGTAATATATTCTGTGTAATGTGTCCCGTGCAATATATGGGACATACTTACCCCCCAAAATTATTCACTGCTTATCTGAAATTCAAATTTCACTGGGTGCCCTATATTTTGTCTGGCAACCTTACTTCTACATCAGTGACACAGTAACACATTCCCAGGTTGCAGGCAGATTCTCCAATGAATCTGGTGACAGCTTAATAGTAGCTAGTAGAGCATTTACAATAATTTAATCCTCCGCTGCCCTGTCACTGAGCACATCTTCACAAGAACTTTGTAATAGCCGCAGAAGTGAAAACTGACGCTCAGAACGATTAGTTAATTGGCAGGTTGGAGGACCTAGTCCCAAGTTGTTCGGTCCCTAGCACAGCGCCCTGGGCTTACCACAAAGCAGACACGGCACACTATACCACCATGCATTACTCACCAACATGTGCTTAATCCTTGTAGGGTAGACCATTGGGAAGAGTTACTAGCAGTCTGCTACTCATTTCTGACAATCTCTGGCCATAACGCATCTCGTCAACTGGTTCCCAAGTCAGCACACGGTACAGGTCAATTTGTAACATAGGGGACAGGTTAGCTATTTACAACTTCTTCTTTTTTCTTGGCCCTTTATGTACCTTAGGGGCAATCAGCGTTCTTTTGGGGAAGAAAGTAAGGGAGAAAGGCAAATAAAAGGAGTTCTGCAGGGACTTGTCTATAAACCACCTGAACCCACCCTGGGAGACACGGGGGCTTCCTACCACCCCATTAGTCAAAGGCACCCCTGGGGCCACTAAGCCTGCTCGAACAGGACACAGCCCACCTCCTCCGGTCCTGGGGTTCTCTGGGGCGAGGGGATCCACTGAGAAGTTCAGCAGCCTCGCCTGCTCACGATCCTACCCACCAGAGGGGTGTCGCAGGGAGGGCTCCGTGCAAAGCCCTTCTGCCCGGACTTCTCTGCCCCCGGTTCACCCAGGCACAGCTGGGCAAGGAGGGGGTTTGGGGCTTAGGGGGAAAGAACGTCTGCACGCACTACAGAGAAAGAGAGGAAACTCCAGGACACAGAGAGGAGAGGACAATATCTTGTTGTCACAAGAGGAAACGGTGAGCAAATCCAGGCAGCCCTGGCCTGAAGCAGCCTTCTGCCTCCCACTAGCTGTGTGGTCTTGGGCAGGTTACCAAACTGCACTGAAGTCTGACATCCTGGTCTGAGGATCCCGGATAGAGCACAGGTGGTGCAAGGCAGGTAACAATGATTAAGAGCTGTTACAAATCCTGGGCATGTGGCCTTCATCACTTTTTCAAATACAACAAAACACATAAACAAAAAGCTGCTTTTGATTATCCAAGTACGGGGACGGGGTTTTTACTTGGGAAACTCGTTCGTTAAATATGATTTCCTCCTTCGCAGGGAGTAAAGCAACCAAGGTACCTCAGCAACTCTTCTGTGCAGATCTGCAGACAAGCAAATGGCATTCTTTGGAGTCTAAACCTCTAATATCATATGTTTTGCTGACATCATAGGTTTAAAACCCACTGGAGCATTCTGCATGAAGACAACCTAACCCTTCTGTATACAGTCAGATCTGCTCGTAAAAGGGAATGTGGATGAACATACATGATGAACAGAGTTCCATATTGACATTTCTATAAACAAAAGGGCAGTTGAATCCCTTTAAGTCAATCGACTCATGAAGGAAAAAAAATAATTTGAATAACTCACTACTTCCACTGTCACTGTGTCAAATATTCTCAAATAATACTTTGGAAAAAGCAAACACAGAAATCCATGGAAAAAAAAAAAAAAACAAAACAGACCCAAAGTGAGAATGTGCATCTTAATTTCTATACACCAGGTAAACTTCATGTTCCTACATAATCCCTGTTGTCATGGTACAGTGGCCTTTTGTCAGCCTAGGACATTCGATAAATATTGATTTTATAATTTGAATAAATATCAACAATTATATTAGCTATTCAGTAAATATTTGATACAGGACATATTTTATAAAGAGAGCTCTTTAGGAATTTGCATTTGATTTTAAAAATTTTAGAATATATTGTTCATGGGTTTACCAACAGAAATTTGAAAGTCAGTAATTATTTAAGGGGAAAAAAAGACAATTGTTTATAGCCTTTATAAGAAAGCAATGGCTCCCACCTATGCTTGTCGATGGAATAAATATTATTTCCACTGCATTCAGAAAATTTTTAAAGCTGTGATGGCTGTACTAAGTTTGGCACTGTCTTTCGATATAGGACGTTATCGTGGCCACTCTGAAGAATATATGTCTAAAATATCCAAGCAACATGTCTATCGGCAAATTTATATAAATGAAGACAAACATCTCCCAAAATAGGGAATGTTTCTGTGCCAGAATCACCACACTGTGTATCTAAAAGTAATTCTGCTAAAAACCTGTGGATAAAAAAGAAACCTGCCCCTATCTTTTGTTACAATTCGAATACCTACCACTGAGTAGATCTTATAACACTACCTGTGACCTCAAATGGTTAACCTTAAAGGGTAAAGATTCGACCCTCTGTACAAGGCATTTGATTTCAGACCTATGAATAAGATCTTTGAATTCAATGAATACTCTTTTCTGAATCCTGCTTAATTTTTTTTAATCCCAAACATAAATTTAGCCACCTTAAGGCTGCCACTTTGTCCCCGCCCTCCACAATCCTTATGGCTGGTGGCTCACTAAGGTCCCCCACCTGACTGCTAACGTCTGTGGCACTGCATCCCCCCTGGTGCCTGTGGGCCCGCGGGCACAGGCTCCTCCACAGCGGGGCCGCCTGTCCGAGGTCCCGTGGCCTCTGAGGAGTACCAGGCCACGCGTGGTCTGGAGGCCACGGCCGCCGCTGCAGGTCTTATCATTGAACAGGTCCCACAGACGGGATCCCATTCTGAAAACCTCCCGCACTCCAGAAGGCAAGACCCTGGCACCGGTCTTCTGTCCTTCGGCTCACTGGACTCCATTTCCGATAAGGAAAACACACAGGGGACTCACAAACACAGACGCCAGAATCAAAAACACGTATTTGGAACAAAGCTGGAGAATCACTGAAAACAAACTAATGATCTTCTCTAATCAAAGTTTATGAAAATAACACAAAAGTAATTGGCTTTTCATTTGTTATTATGATTATGAACAAGTTGGAAGGGACACTGAAATCATGGTGAGATGTTAATATATAACACTTTTCATAATCTATGAACTTGGAAAGAAGCAACAGCAAGTGCCATCAGACCAAAGAGCTTTCCCGAATGAAGGCACGCTCGCACACGCACGTGGGCACGCACACACACACACATGGCTACACAAACACACTTGCATGGGTGTGCCCACACATCTGAAACTATTCAACTTTTCACAGCAGAAATCAGAAACCCAAAAACTAAAATGTAAGCTTAGTGCAATTTCCATTTATGTGGTATCTTGCAAGGTTGTTATTATCATATGTTATACACATTATTACATATAGTATATAGACTATATATACAGGAAATATTTCTATTGTGGAATGAAAGTTAAAATTAAGCATCTATGCTCAAGGTTACTATTCACAACAGGAGAGAGAACTTTGTAACTTTGTTGTTTTAAACTACTGATTTGTTATTAAATTAGGATTACCACTTTGTTATGCACCTTTGGACAGTTTTCAATATTAAGAATTTAAAAATCTATACTTGAACAAACGTGTTTGAGAAGCAAATTAAGGTAGAAAATAAGAGCAGTTTACAAATACTGGATATTTAGTTCCAACAGAACCTTTGAGGTACCAAAAACGTTAACGGGGGGCGGAAATCTGGACATTTAGAACAATTACTGTTTATGTGTATGAAAACGTAAGTTCCAATTATTCTTCATCAAAATAAATTAAAAGTCAGTATCCTGACAACATATTCATGAAAATGCTCTTGAAATTCTGGAAATTCAAGGTGGGTATAATCATATTTATATATATATGCATGAACCTTGCCCCTGAAACATTTCTTACTTCTAAACTGGTGTGTGTGCTATCACGGACAATGCCAGATGATTGTACAGACGGCTCCCCATTTTCTTTTTAAAAAAATTTTTTTAGTCTTTATTTTTGAAAGAGAGAGAGAGAGAGACAGAGCGTGAGCAGGGGAGGAACAGAAAGAGAGGGAGACACAGAATGTGAAACAGGCTCCAGGCTCTGAGCTGGACGCAAGCCTCGAACCCACGAACCGCGAGATCATGACCGGAGCCGAAGTCGGACGCTTACCCGACTGAGCCACCCAGGCGCCCCTATGGCTCCCCATTTTCTAACGAGTATCATGGCAGGTCAGCGTCGTAGGTTCTGGGGGCCACGCCGCCAGGGCTTCGAGTCCGTCCCTGCCATCAGTGCCATCTGTGCGAGTGTGACCAAGCTACTGCTCCTCAGAGCCTACAGGCAGAATAGGGCTAATGACAGTCCTCACAGGAACGCCGCGAAAATGCAATGAGTTAATACATGTAAAACGCTCACACAAAAGTGCCTGGCTCATAAGTAAACCCTCAATCAGTGTTAGTTGTTGTTACCATTATAGTTATAATTATTAATCATCATGGCTTTGAAATATGATTAGCCATGAAAAGCCATTTATGATATGCAATTATGGTTAGTGAGAGCAAAAGCATAAAATAAAACAGGAAGTTAAGGAAATCTGCTCTCTATCCAGCCCACTGACTCTACGATCCGGTGGCCTCGAAGTTCTCAAAGCACCAAGGCCGCATCCTGCTCATGTCTCTGCTCCCAAGACAGTAAGCCCAGCGCCTCGCAAGACAGCAGTTGCTCGAGCGGTGACTGATTCAGAGTTAAATAGTTTCTGTACAAGAAATTTTAAACTACTCGCTATAAAGTCAAAGATCAAATTAACGGACAAGAATTCTACCAAAGGAATGAACTACATGCTCAGGTGTCTCTGATGAAATATTAGATCACTATTTCTCATCACTCCCCCACAAGGCAGCAAGTCTCCATCACATGGGAAATATAAACAGCAACACTCCTACTTTACAGCTACGACCACCACCCTTCTCGACTGAGCGTTTTTCTGCGTGTGCCGTAATAAGTGAATGGCAAACACTACCTCCCTGACTCCTCAGAGCAGCCCCGTGACGTGGTTAATTAACACCTCCATTTTACAGATGGGGAAACGGAGGTTAGGAGATGTTAAGTAAATTGGCCGTAGTCTCACACAGCTATCAAGAGGGCCAACTGTGTTTAAAGCCCAAATATGTGACCTCAGAGTCCTTACTAAATGGCAGTATGTTATGAGTAAAACTCGAAAATCTCTTCAATTTGGGGTGCCTGGGTGGCTCAGTGAGTTAAGCGTCTTGACCTTGGTTCAGGTCACGATCTCACGGTTCGTGAGTTCAAGCCCCACGTCAGGCTGTGTACAGACGGCTCAGAGCCTGGAGCTGGCTTCCGGTTCTGTGTGTCCCTCTCTCTCTGCCCCTCCCCTGCTCACACTCTGTCTCTGTCTCTCTCTCTCTCAAAAATAAATAAACAGGGGCGCCTGGGTGGCGCAGTCGGTTAAGCGTCCGACTTCAGCCAGGTCACGATCTCGCGGTCCGTGAGTTCGAGCCCCGCGTCAGGCTCTGGGCTGATGGCTCGGAGCCTGGAGCCTGTTTCCGATTCTGTGTCTCCCTCTCTCTCTGCCCCTCCCCCGTTCATGCTCTGTCTCTCTCTGTCCCAAAAATAAATAAAAAATGTTAAAAAAAAAAAAAATAAATAAAATAAATAAATAAACATTAAAAATAAAAAAAATCTCTTCGATTTATGCCCTGGCTTTGTGTAGTACAGCAGGATAGCTTCCCAACTTCCAACCACCAAAGATTAACATGCATTAGATCTTGTGACTGTCAAAATACATCATTATCTCTTCTCTTGCTTGGGATCTTCATAACCATAAAAAGACATAATCTTTACTTCACCTTGAATGCAGGATGAGTCTCTGTAGCAGAAACACCAATGGCCATAATTGTACAATTGTGCCCGCAGCAGTGCTAAGAAAACCCACAGGGGCAAAGGAACAGCAGGGCTGACCTAGTTGGGACGGGTTTTGCAGAATGAATGGGATAGACAGGTAAGGGCTGAGAGAAACAAGAGTAATGATGATCAAGTATGATAGCCAATGGCCAAGAAGTGAAATCCAAAAGGGAGCTAAAAGAATTGGGCAACACTGCCACAATCAGAGGTCTCCATGTCCTAATAAGAGAAAGGAGGCAGGGAGAGGGGACAATCAAAGCCAACGGAGGTATGTCAGATTACTGTGACAACACGGTCCTTATGTGACCATGGGGCCAAGCTACTGGAACAGAATATCATAAGCAAAAGAGACATTCTCGCCACCTCTGTGATACACTTCTCTGACTGTAAGGATGTATAATAATGTACACGTCTACCTGTCGTTAAAAATGGCCACCATCCTCTAATGGGGGCGGTGTCAGGGGTTATAGCTCTGGAACTGGTCACTCAAGGATAACGCCAGCTCCAAATGCATAGAAATAAAGCAGTGAAACTCCATCTCACTATTAGATGGTTCAGATGAAGTGTGTTAAAAATGAGTACAGCACTCTTCGGTGTTCTACAGAAACAAAGACAACCCAGTGACGGGGATGTGGCAATTAACAAGGCACTAAGCTTGCAAATGCATGGGAATACACCCGAGATGAAACCACCCCAGTGGAGGATGAGAAAGCTTCTCTAGTAGTCCCTGGCTACTCACTGATGCAACCATTCACTTTTGGTGGAGATAAGAGCATGTGCTGCCCCCATTTAAACTAGGGAACAAGTGGCCGGGAGATACCCAGGGAGACGCCACGGGTGCTCTGGCCATTCCTCCCCTCCCTATCACGGCTATTGCCAGAGAACCCCAAGATAAGCAGAGTGCAAACAGCGTGCACATCACAAGCGCCCTACAGGAATGGACAAAGGTAGTACAAGATGTGAGGCCCTCAGTGCAACAGAGGTACCTGTGAGGTACCCCACAATCTGGGCACGTGCAAATTAAGTCACTGGCCTGACAGTTAGCAGTAGTTGAGACGTTACTGGTTAGTTTTTTACTCTATCCCCTCAAGCTCCCTTCTCACTCCCAGGTCCCCAGTCTGTAACGAGTGGATGTACAGCTAAAGCTTGGGGCAGTAATCCCTCCACCTTCAGCCCAGTACATGTTCTACAAATCTGAATTTTCCACAGATCAGACTTTTCTAGAGTGGGCAAGGAGGAAATAGATAAAAATATTAGCTGTAATTTTCTCTGTGGAATGGAAGCCAGTGTTTTAATCATGTACCATCATTTTTACTACCGTTATGCCGAGTTGTTCCCTTCGAAAATGGTAGCTCTGGCCTTTAGAAAAAAGTTGATTGCAGGGGCACCTGGGTGGCTCAGTCGGTTAAGAGTCCAACTTTGGCTCAAGTCATGATCTCAGGGTTTGTGAGTTTGAGCCCTGCGTCGGGCTCTGTGCTGACAGCTCAGAGCCTGGAACCTGCTTGGATTCTGTGTCTCATTCTGTCTCTGCCCCTCCCCCACTTGTGCTCTGTCTCTGTCTCTCAAAAATAAATATTTAAAACACTGCAGTACCACCCCATAGAGGTGTTACAAACACAACTAGGTAAGGGGGTGAGAGGAGGGTCAGGGTGGCTGATAAAACCCACCCTAAATCCATGACCTCCTAGGGTAGATGCGTCATTCAAATGAAAATTGTGTAACTCTGAAAGTAAGGGCAAGAAAGCCCCCCTTGGTCTCTTCCCTACCAGTGTGAGTCTTGACTAGATCAAAGACAAAGCCTTCCCAGTAAAGGAAATTTGGCAGAAAATGATAAAAACTGACAGAAAAAAAAATCATAGGAGGTAAGAATACTAATATCAGAAAATTACTCAGTGCAATGGGACAGCTCATCTCAAGATCAAAGTCAGAAACGTTGTTTTGGCTTTGCTTTAGTAAGTGTTATCAGTTCCCACTGGCTGATCCAAAGTGAAAGGGGAGGACACGATCACATTTCTGCGATGATTTGGACACTATCATGACGTTTAAGTACGAGTTCTCTTGCAGAATGAAGTTTTGCAACAATGTGCAGACATTTAACTTTTATTATCAATATGGTTCATGTGTTCAGGCTACAAAAAGTAAATGCAATTAAACACAATATGTGTGTAAAAGTTTTAATAATAGAAGAAGAGCAACTCAAGACATGGTAGTTTTGTACAGCTATAAAAAGGAAAACTTTTAAGGTAGAGGAAGCTAAATACTGAAGTAAATTAACAAACAGTAAAGAGCCAATGTTAATATAAACACAGGAGTTAACTGAGGCCGTGAGTGTCGGTTAAATGGCAAATGATCCATTACAACCAATGTTTAAACATGTGTCAATTAAATACAAGCAGACAGCCTTGCAATTCGAGTTTAAAGGTTTCTTTCACTTCTTGCAGATTCATATATAGTCTTTTCAAACATGAGCATTTTCTCTGAACGTAAAACCCTTCCTTCACACTCTATAAACAAACACTATAAATAAGACTTTGCCAATTAAGTTTATCAGAGCAGGTATGGTATTCCACTCAATTTAGAAATAAGACAATCCAACAAGTATTATCCATTTCAAATCATCTGGGTAATTTTTACAAAACCACAACACCGCGTATTCTCACTGCTTTTTGCTTCTCTTTTCTTCAAGGACTATCAATAAAACATATGCTATGGGCTGCTCTTATGAGCCACAGTCTGAAAATTTTTCAAAATGTTTAAAATATACAGAATATTTCTTTCCAGAAGAACTTTAAATACAGAGCAATGTTTAATAATAACCTCCCATTATTGAAAATGAAAAGTCTTCAGTCACAAAAAAACCAGGCTCTTCCTGAAATACACTCAGTTTAGCCTGAGCGAAATGTTCTGATTTCCTTCTAGTTCTACAGTGAAGCCTCACCACAACTGCCTCTACCTGCACCACCCACCCATTCCCGCCCCGCCACTTCCCCCCAAGCACTCACAAGGGAGGTGCTTCTCCTCACTTGACTCTTGTTTCCCAGTAACACGGAGTCATTCCAGTACACGCCCCACCCCAAAAAAATTTCCTAAAAAGCAAGTACACACCTAACAGGTCCAAGGAGATCCAAACCCCAGTTTGGAAAATAACCACTTTGGAGCATTTCCCATTCACCCAGCATGTTTTTTCTTACAGAGTGATGTTCAGGTACCTTAAAAGAGCACCGTGGAACAAAAGGAAGGATCTGAGAATTCTATTTTGAAAAGAGAATTAAGGAGAAATTTGAGAAGGCCTGGGGAAGTTGGAAAGAGAATTTGTTTCAATGACTCTCAAGCTGATAGTGCCTATCATGACTTATTCCTACTTCCGAGGGTTGGTCATGCTACTTTTGAGGTACAGCCATGCTATCCCTTTTCCTGTCTCTAAGCTTCTGCCCTGATACATGAAGAGATGACTGGCTAATCCCCAGCTGCCCTGAGCCCTCCTCCCAACTCCAGCCTGTGTCTTGTCTGCAACCATGTGAGAAATGCCTAGCAAAACCTCACCCCTCCCAAATTCCTGACCTACAAGAAATGGCAGAGCTCATAAAATAAGTGTTTTAATTAAATGAAGTTTTAAGCGGTTTGTTATAGAAACAATACTACTAACAATGTATGCAGATGGCAAAGCGCATGGCGGATGAAAAACACTTAGCGAGACAAGAAAAGCTTATGCTAAATGTCTGAGGGGCATAGGAAATAGGGTATCAGTAAGGAACAAACCAAGATAGCCTGGAAAGCTGGGCATCCGACTTTGGCTCAGGTCATGATCTCGTGGTCCGTGAGTTCGAGCCCCGCATCGGGCTCTGGGCTGACAGCTCAGAGCCTGGAGCCTGTTTCGGGTTCTGTGTCTCCCTCTCTCTCTGACCCTCCCCTGCTCATGCTCTGTCTCTCTCTGTCTCAAAAATAAGTAAAACGTTAAAAAAAATTTTAAAACTTAAAAAAGAAAACAGAATATCCATATGTATAATGCAAAGACCCAGAAAAATAATGAATGAGCATTCCAGGAGATAGCTATATACATCTAAGGTAACAATCACTCCAAATGGGGGTAAGAGGCTCTGAAAATCCAGAAAATATGTCTCTTAGGAAAAAAAGTACAATTGAAGAAAATTATCTGGCAGGTGTGAAAGTATGAAAAACTATGTTATAGCTTTGCTGCTGGAGGGTACAACCCTAGAAAGACCTAAGATAGATAGATAGTAAAAACAATAAAACAAAACCACGAGAAAAAAATGAGGCAAACTTGAACTCCAGGCAAAACTAAAAGTTATCTAAGAAAGGAAATATAATTATTGTATAGTACAATACTTATCTTAGTAGTGAACAATACTTAAAAAGAAGTAATAGTGAAAACAGCAATCTGGTCTTAACAGAAAGTTAAATATGTTTACCCACGGAGAATGGGGAAGAGCAGGAATGAGAAGGTTTACAACAGCTATCGTCCTCATCTACTCAAGTCATTAAATAATTCCAAATTGAAGGATTTAGAAGATAGTATATATTGGTGATTATATAAATGTACCTATACATTCTTAAAAGAAATACAGATATTACAAGAACTTTTCATTTGATTTTGCGACATCACCTATAGTTACACATTTCTAGATTTGGTCTGTTTTTGAAACCTTAGACTACCTGGGTTACAATTTATCCTAGGAGAAAGGGACATATATGGTGCCTATACCTCATTTTTGTTTCCTAATGCTTGATTCTCTATACTTGGCATGGAGAAGGGCAGGGACTCTTCATTGCTTGATTTCAATTAACTGGCCATTAATCACCTCCATTCCTCACTTTACTACCACCCCTCAGAAAACAAACCACCTGCCCTGTCCAGGCCCCGCTAATGTGAATCTGTGGGCGATCTCAGAGACTAATGGCGCTCTCCAACAGTCAGGACAGCACTGGCGTCACACACAGGATTAACGAGGGACAACGCCCGTTTAGAACCTTGCAGGTTTCTGCTAGGTCATTAACTGAGCAAACACAACAGTGGTTTCACTCAACTGCCAGGATGACAGAGATCTATACTGAAATAGAAGTATCGAAATAAACACTGAATAGATTTACCATGAAGTTGTTCCTTCCAGGGAATGAAAAGGACTTAAATTTTGAGATCCTCCCTAAACCAATGAAAGAGGTTTTCTCTAAAAGCATCAACCAACCATTCCTCTCTATCGTGAGCGCTCATTGTTGTCTCAAGCGAAAACCTCAGCTCCTGGTACACTGAAAGCCACCGCCCCTTCTCCACCTGCTGGCCCCGCGTCTGGCGTTGGCGCCTCTAGCGTCCGGAAGGCCTTCCCTTGCCTCCAATGCTCACTGGGTCGCCTACGGGGCCTCGGCTAACAGCACAGAATCTGTCACATGGCACCGTTTCGTGGAGGACCTTTACCCCTCAACCAGACTCCTCCTCCTCAGGGGAAAGCGCCGTGAATTTCTTCGCCGCATCTCCGATAATAACCAGCACCCTGCCTGGCAAAGAATCTCAGTAATTCTCTTCCGGATATACTGATCAAATTACAACAATGCCATAATTATGGATCTAAGCATGGCAAGAAATTCTGATGAGGGTTTGATGAGAAATACTCAACTTTTACAGGCATTTTCTTTAGACTCTTTTTTAACCGAGGTGGTAGAAAACAAAGGCCACACTGCAATCGACGTTTAAAAGGAAGAACCAACCGACTAAAAATAATCCATGTTTGTACTTCATGCAAATCGCTGATGCTCCTGGACCGTTGCCAAGCTGAAATTCAGGTGGAGCAAGCAGCAATTTCCAATACCCTCAGCAGCAAAGAAAGTGAGCAGCGCCACCCTGTCCTCCCCACCTCCCACACCTGTCACCGGGGTACGTCGTTTCTACCCGTGGCAGGGTACGGAGAGTTTGCAGCGGAGTCAGTGTGCCTCACAGCACATTCTGGATAACGGGAACAGGATTCAAGGGAACCTGACCCAGGAAGCATAAAAGTTTCCAAATCGGCATTTCAGCAGTTACTGTCGATAGGTCTTTTATTACAATGTGATAACAAGATAGAATTGTCTTTGCAAAGTTGGGGTTCCTGTCAGCTGAGAATTTTCACATGACTCTGTAAAGCAGACAAATATGGAAACAGAACTACAAAACAGAAAAGCAAAACTCTTAAGTAATAATCAGGTAACATCAACACCACTAGTACCTTCAGGTCAGGACCACTTGCTTTACAAACTGAGATTTAAGCACTGAAGACATTTAAATCTTCTTTCATTCATTAAGCAATTCAACAGCATTAAAAAAAGAGTATCTTGCTTGTAACCTAAAAAATGTAAATGTACTACCACGTACACTTGAGTCAGCGGCCATCTGGAGGGAAAATGGGGAGAAATGTGGAACAAACAGAATAACAGTTTGATTCTATTACAAGGAAGCCCAAGAAAATATGTAGCTAGAGAAAGTAATATATCACATTTAAATATATCCTACTGGAAGGTAGAACTTGTGATTCGGGAGAGGCAATGGTTCTCTTTTAGACTAACAAAGCCCAAAAATTACGTTCTGTTTTGAATTCTACTAATGAAGATGCCCCTACCGTGGCATTAAGTAGGACTTTAAGTAAAGGTCCACGTAACAAAACAGCACAGCGAAAATCCCTTTTTCATGACGACACACAACAGTTTCTAATAATTTTTATCGCAGGAAAACAAAGTGTTTTCCTGGTGTTGAGATGGATTCTATACCACATACTGGGACTTCCATGTTACTTTATTTAAAGACTACCCCAAAATGATGTCTAGGAAATGTTTATACAGTAAAACTCAAAGGCAGTAAAATTTATGGAAGAAATACCAGCTGTGAAGAAATCTGTATTTTCCCTATCTTGATCCCTAGATTCCTATCGAGCCTATTGTTACAAGTTCATTTCTTTCACAGGTACTGCATTTACTTTCCGCTTAAAGCAAAACAAAACAAACAAAAAACAAGAAAACGTGGACAAAGCACGTAACGCAACAATTTCAAGACACTGAACACCAGGCAAAAAGGACAGTGGTCCCTGAGAGACGAAAACAAGGGGAACCCTGTGCCTGCAGAGTCTACTACCTAGAGTGAGTTTCCAAGCCACTGTGCCAGGTGAAGAAAAGCAGGCAGTCTGGACATCTGTCCCTAAGTTGAGGAAATGGAGCTGGGGGTCCACAAAGGCTAAGAGGGTGGTGTTCTCGGGGAAGGACAAGAAGAAAGCTTCACAGTAAGGGCTCGGGACACTAGCGGTCTCCCCTCGGGCACTGGGCAGAGTAATGTTCACCCCAAGTGAGTGAAAGAACAATCTAAAGATGGAGAAAGAACAAAAGAATTGGAAGGAATAATTCTCGGAGCTCACACAGAAGATTTGCTATTCAAACCAGTCAGAGGGGGAAAACTGCATGTAACACTTGGAAGGAATGTGCCTCAAAAGTGGAACAAAAACTAGTGCTAACCAATGCCTGGGTCCCACAACCAAAGCTTAAAAGTAAGGCCCAAAAGGATCAGGCTGTTTCCAAGTAACATAACTTGGTCCAGCATCAGAGCTCATGGATGTTTATACAAATACACATGTACGCACACCCAACACTCAACAAGGGAAAGCTTACAATGTCTGGCACCTAATTGAAAATTACCAGAAATGAAAAGAAGCAGGAAAAGTGACCCAAAATAAAAGGAGAAAAAAAAAAATTTGAAATACACATAAAAATGACAAAGATGATGGAATTGGTAGAATATTTGGGCAGTTATAAATGTATTCCAACTGTTTAAAAAGGTCGAGAAAAATGTACATCTTAGAGATATGGACATGAAAACTATGTGAAATAATCAAACTGAACTTCTAGAGATGAAAATTACAATGTCTGATGCCAAAAATACATTGGATGTATTTAATGGTAGATTAAAACAATACAGAAGACTAGAAATCTAAAATTGAAGACATGACACAGAGAGAACAAACAAAGAAGGGCGCCTGGGTGGCTCAGCTGGTTAAGCTTCCGACTTCGGCTCAGGTCATGATCTCGAGCTTCGTGAGTTCGAGCCCTGTGTTGGGCTCTGCTGTCAGTGCAGGGCCCACTTCAGAGCCTGTCTCCCTCTCTCTCTGCCCCACCCCTGCTGGTGCCCTCTCTCTCTCTCTCAAAAATAAAACAAATGTAAAAAAAAAAAAAAAAAAAGGAAAAGAAAAAAAAAAAACACAGAGAAACAAGCTGCCAGGAGATCGAATATATATGGACTCAAATGCTGCAAAAGGGTAGAGGGTGGAGGTACAGAAAAAATATGTGAAGAAGCAAAGGCTGAAAATTTTCCAAATCCGATGAACTATAAGTCCACAGATCCAAAGTGGCCAACAAACTCCAAGCAAAAGCCACACAGAGAAAACTACAGCCATACAGATGACTAGTCATACTGTAATTAAATTGCCTAAAACCAATGATAGAGAAAATCTTAAGAGGAACCAGAAAAAAACCAGTATTACAGAAAGAACAATGAGATAAGAATGACTTCTTGTCAGAAACACTGAAAACCAGAAGACAGTGGAGCAGTATCTTTAAAAAGCACTGAAAGAAAAATACTGTCAAACTAAAGTGGTACATTCACCGAAAACATCTTTAAAAAATGAAGTTATCATACATTTCACATGAAAGAGCCCAAGTGATTTAAAACATGGTAAACCGAACTTCAAAATTAAAGAATTTTTTGTTTGTTTCGGAAGACACCGTAAAGAAAGGGAGAAGATAAGCCACAAATTGTGAGAAAATATCTGCCAAAGACGTGTATCCAGGATATAAAAACAACTCTTAAAATTCAGTTAGAAGACAGAACCGCCCAATTTTAAACTGAGCGGAAGATCTGAATGGACTTCTCACCCAAAAAGGTATACAAATGGGCGACGTACACATGAAAGAAAGCTCCCTGTCATCCGCTTTTAGGGAAATGCAAACTGAAACCCCAGTCACATCCATAAGGGTGGCGACAACGAAGGGACAGAAGACGTGGGAAGATGTGAGGAGGCAGAGAGGATCACCTCTGGCAGGAAAGTAAAATGGTGCAGCCACTTTGGAAAAAAAACGGCAGGTTCTTAAACTGTTAGAAAGAAATGTACCACATGTCCTAGCAAAATTCCACTAGTAGGTGACTACTCAAAAGAAATGAATTGGGTGCCTGGCTGGGCTCAGTGGGTGGAGTGTGCAACCCTTGATCTCAGAGTTGTGAGTTCGAGCCCCATGCTGGGTGTGGAGATTACTTAACAATAAAACCTTAAAAAACAAAACAAAAAACACCAAGAAATGGAAACATAGGTCTACAGAAAGACTAACAAATGACAATTCCTGGCAGAACTACTCATAATAACCAAAAGGTGAAACAACCCAAATGTCCATCAAGTGGTAGATAAATCAAATGTATAGCAGGTAATTAAACCTATGACAATAGCAAAGAGGCCCAGAGGGGAGAAGAGGAAGCCGAAGGCAGGCGGTGATAAGGGAGAAATGTGTATCTGAAACCCTAAAACAACACAACAACCAATACTAATAAATGCCACTAAAAAATGCCACTGTTCCAGGGGACGTCACTCAGTTAAAACATACTGGCCAAGACCCTGGGGCGCCTGGGTGGCTCAGTCGGTTAAGTGTCCGACTTCGGCTCAGGTCACGATCTCGCGGTCCGTGAGTTCGAGCCCCGCGTCGGGCTCTGTGCTGACGGCTCAGAGCCTGGAGCCTGCTTTGGATTCTGTGTCTCCCTCTCTCTCTGCCCCTCCCCTGTTCATGCTCGGTCTCTGTCTGTCTCAAAAATAAATAAACGTTAAAAAATTTTTTTTTTAATAAAAATAAAAATAAAATAAAATAAAACATACTGGCCAGTATCTAACAGAGTTGGTAAGCTCAAAGAGATTTTTCTTTTTTTTTTTTTTTTATAATTTTTTTTAACGTTTTTTTATTTATTTTTGAGACAGAGAGAGACAGAGCATGAACAGGGGAGGGGCAGAGAGAGAGGGAGACACAGAATCGGAAGGAGGCTCCAGGCTCTGAGCCATCAGCCCAGAGCCCGACGCGGGGCTCGAACTCACGGACCGCGAGATCGTGACCTGAGCTGAAGTCAGACGCTTAACCGACTGAGCCACCCAGGCGCCCCTCAAAGAGATTTTTCTATGTGCTTTCACTTGGCTTTTTAACCACGTGAATTTCACTGACATAGTAACATTATGTCTTGTGTGAAGAAGATGGCAGAAAAAAGTATTTGGGGTTGTTTTTTGTTCAGTGTTGTGAGGTTTCCAAAGAACGATTTAACCTTTATCCTTTCTGATCTTCAGCACAATTACAACACTTTCCTCTCCACCTCCACACAATTAGCTTTTCATGTACAGTAACCAAACAAGATTATTTACTAGAAAACTCTTTGATAACCGTAACTCAGTGTGCTTTAAAATGTGGTATGCTGCAAAAAAAGAGTCAATAATGCTTCCCTTGTGAGAAACTGAGACGTATGAGTAATGATTCTAGAACTCATATGGCTTTGTTATTACAAGGTTTATAAGGCTAAAACTCCCAGAAGAGTTGACAGGATTTAAAATCCCGAACTGTCGTCAATCTGAACTGATTTAGACTGCACATCTTTATTCAGATTAGAAAATAAAACGTACACCGATGTTACTAAAATATATCCATAGTAAAAGCTCAAAATTCAGAACTCCGCTGCAGTTTTTACTTCACTCCTCCCCATGTTCTGGGCTTTTTGTTCTTCTAAAACCCTGGGCATTGTCAAACCCTGAATGGATAAAATAATTTTTTCAAGTCAGGCGCCCTTTGGGAAATCACATCTAAATTAGCCCAGCAAAATGTTGTAGAAAAATGTTCCATGAGGAAAAACTTTTGAGATACAGACAGAATCTCTGTTCTGGTCAAAAAAGAACTAACCAGGACAGTGAAGAAATCTGGGGGTTGGAAAAGCAACAAAAAGACATAGACTACATCACACTTTTCATCATAACCACAAATACATATTCCCTCTGCTTTTCTATATGTAATAAGGGTAAAATACGTCACTAAGTGGCTATGGAAATCTGAAAATAGATACGATGGGGGCACCTGAGTGGCTCAATCAGTTATGCATTCCACTCTTGATTTTCAGCTCAGGTCATGATCTCGTGCTTCCTGAGACTGAGCCCCCATGTGGGGCTCTGCACTCTACACATGGGATTGATTCCCTCTCTCCCTCTCTCTCTGCCCCTCTCCCACTCCTGCGCTCTCTCTCTCTCTCAAAATAAATAAATAAACCTTAAAAACAAACAAATAAACAAAATATCATGTTTTAACTACTGATATAAACTAGTAAATCAAACTGAACCAAAAATAAATGGACTGGGGCGGGGGGGGGGGGGGCATTCATTCAAGACAAACAAGTAGAATGATTCTGAAGAGTTAAAAATGTGAACTAAATGGGGCACCTGGGTGGCTCAGTCGGTTAAGCATCCGACTTTGGCTCAGGTCACGACCTCACTGTTCGTGGGTTCAAGCCCCGCATTGGGCTCTGTAGTGACAGCTCAGAGCCTGGAGCCTGCTTCAGATTCTGTGGCTCCCTTTCTCTCTGCCTTCCCTGACTCACTCTTTCTCTTTCTCTCTCTCTCTCTCTCTCTCTCTCTCTCTCTCTCTCTCACACACACACACACACACACACACAAAAATAAACATTAAAAAAATGTAAACTAAATGGAACATTCTTTATTAATTTCATGTGCCTCTAGCTTCTATTTAATATGGGAATTTTGCAATGCTTAAAAAACGGAGTTCCTTTTAAATCAACCATAAAAAAATTGGTTTCACTGCATAAAAATAAAAATACACATGCAGTTAGATGAGCAACTTAGATATTCACTAATAAACTTACATATCCTATTAAATTTCATTTTAAAATAATTTATAGGAAACAATAAAGCACAGAATTTGAGAACCAGAAAGGATATTAAAGCACATTTAGTTGGCTCTTTATTACATTAACTTACAAACTACATTTTCCCAACACTGTTCAAAAGCCCCTGATGGGTCAAGAGAAGGGTCTATATTCTGTGCTGTCCAGTAAGACTGCCACCAACCACATGTAGCTACTTAAATTTAAATCCATTAAAATTAGGTAAAATGTAAACTTCAGCTCCTCAGTCACACTACCCCACTTCCAGAGCTCAGAGCCACAGGGACCAGCTGGCTACTACCCCGCACGGCATCAAGGGAGACTGAACTTTTCACTTGCAAAAGAGAATGTGAGACTGTTACAACATGCAATTGTAATGGATGCCCGTGAAATAAAGTATCACTTACTTCTATGGTTTTCTATTCAGTCTCTTTAAAAGAAACAAAATATTTTTAAAAATCCTGAAAGTTTCAAGTGCCTTTTTTTTAATGGAAAATTTTTTTATATTTATTTATTTTTGAGAGAGAAACAGAGCATGAGCAGGGGAGGAGCAGAGAGAGGGGGACACAGAAACTGAAGCAGGCTCCAAGCTCTGAGCTGTCCACACAGAGCCCGACGCGGGGCTCGAACTCGTCAATCACGAAATCGTGACCTGAGCCGAAGTCAGATGCTCAACCACCTGAGCCACCCAGGCGCCCCTTTTAATGGAATTTTTTACCAGAATTCCTAGGCTAACCTTTTTGGTGGCTACTTTGTTGGAAGCGCATCTGTCTTTAAGAGAAGCATCTCTGAATTGTAACCAATTCCATTCCTAATTTCTATAGGTTCCTTGGGCTGAGAGCCCAACTGAATGTGACTTGACTCTGTAATTCAAGTGCTCACCTGAATCCAAGGAGAGAGTGAGTGTCCAACAGGAAAGGCAGAACAAAGACAGCCTCCTATTTTAATAAACACTAACGGGTAAGAGAAGCATGTCCATTTAGAGTTCTGATTTCAAAATGTGCTGCCCAAGTTTATGTTAATGTTAATAACACTAATAATGTTAATCTTCCACTGGCAGCGAAGGAAAAATTCTTCATCAAGGTTACATGATATCATCAAAATAAATATTCTTAATAAAGTAGACTTGCACAATTTTATACTCAAGAGGCAAACCTGAGGGCACTACGTGAAGCGGGTAGCCCTCCCTCATTCGCTGGTGCTGTAACACTGAGCAGACCCTGGGCTCCCCTGGCCCTCTGGCCGCCCCCACCCTTTGTCCCACCATCTACAAAATAAAGGTACCAGCCTAGCCCGTTTACTTCTTATTTCTGATTGTCAGTCCCCCAGACATCATAAGTGTTTTAATAAACATTTGAGAACTGCTGTTGTCAACTACACAGATACTAAGCTAGCATTCCTTCTAGAATTTCAATCTTACAATTTTCATTTAGGAATTTGAGAGAAACTTCCCCATCAAGTAAATAAAGAGGATTGTTTTAGGCGTTTTAGGTACTATTAAAACAATTTTAAACTTCAGAACTATATGAACCAAGGAATGTAAATCTTTCCTAACCCAAGCCCACTCTGGGTAGAATTCTAAGATGACACCCAAGATTCCCAGCTTGTGGTGTGCATATCCTGTGTAATCCTCTCCCCGTGATGCAGACAGGGCCTTTGAATATGTTGGGATATTACATTCATGATTAAGTTTCATTATGTGGTTATGGTCAGGGACTTTGCAGATAAAACGAAGGTCCCTAACTGGCTTACTTTGAGTTAATCGAAAGTATGATTATCCTAGGTGGGCCTGATCTAATCAGTGGAGGCCTACTTAGAGAGTGCCTGTCAGAGAGAAGCGCCTGGGTGGCTCGGTCAGTTGAGCATCCAACTTCAACTCAGGTGATAATCTCCTCATTTGTGGCTTCCAGCCCTGCATCGGGCTCTCTGCTGTCAGCACAGAGTCTACTTCAGATCCTGTCTCTCTCTCTCTCTCTCACTCTCTCTGCTCCTTCCCCACTCACACTCTCTCTCAAAAATAAACAAACATTAAATAAACAAACAAATAAATAAAGGGTCAGAGAGACTGTCTCCAGCTGGCCTTGAAGAATAAGCTGACAGGAGTTCTAGGGCTGCAAGGAAATAAACTCTGCCAACAACCGGATGAGTCCCAGGCCTCATATGAGGTCTCAGCCTCAACTGCCACCTGTCATCAATCTTAGGAGATGCGGAGCAGAGGACTCAGCTATGCCGTGCTTAGATTCTGACCCACGGGCTCCATGAAATAATAAATGAGGACAGTTTTAAGCCTCTATGTTAGTTATCATTTATTACATAGCAACAGAAAACTAACATATTCCCAAGCTCATCCACGGTCTCCTATTTGATGTATCTCATTCAGAAATTTCCTCTGGATACACACATACAAACACACATAGACACTGGCACAGTTCTCTCAACAACTCTGTTACGTCGCGCTGATACATTGTTATCCCCATTTTATTTTATAATTTTTTTATTATCTCCATTTCTCCATTTTAAAGATAAGGAACTTGAAGCTAAATGACATGGGAAAAAAATGACTATGGTAAGGTCATGGGTAAGGCATGAATTAGCTCTCTGCATTAATTAGCTCATGTAATCATCTGTAGTACTATATATAGATATAGATACAGATATATATACACTATATATAGTACTACAGATATATACTATAATATATATACGTATGTGTGCATATATATATATATATATATATGTATTTGATGACATAGCAAATCCTAAGAAGTCGTAATTTTTCCAAGATGACAAAGTAAAAAAGCAGAAACAGAAGTGTTTGAATCTGGGTCTATTTAATTCTGAAGCTCAAAAATTCCAATGACTTTCAGTTCTTATTCTCTGATGATTACTCTTAATTAGAAAAAATATCTAGGGGTACTGGGTGGCTCAGTTGGTTAAGCATCTTTTCATTTTGACTCAGGTCATGATCTCATGGTAGTGAGACTGAGCTCCTCATGGGGCTCCACACTGGGTGTGGGGCACTTAAGATATTCTCTCTCTCTCTCTCTCTCTCTCTCTCTCTCTCTCTCTCTCCCTCCCTCCCTCCCTCCCCCTCCCCCTCCCCGACCCCATCAAAAATTGTTTAAATTAAAAAAAAAAGAAATAAATTTCTAAAGTTCATCAACAGTGAATTTAAGCATGTGTGAAGACAGATGCTAATACATCAGTAAACTCTGTCATTTATATGTATGACAAGCATCAGAGCTCCACTGTCTAAGGAAACCAGCAGCAGAGTGAAAAATCAAGACCCAGAGAAAATTAGAGATCTACACCTTCACACAAAATACAAATGGGGGCAAAATTATTTTATTCCACTAGAGTTTCTGAAGTAGGCAAGCCGGTGGTCAAAGCAAGGCTGAGAGAGAACCAATCAGCTTAAGCAAGACATAAGTATGTCACACGACACGGGGACAAAAGCAAAATCCATCAAGGAAGCTAATGTTGGTGACTAATCCCCAAAATTTGGCACTATTAATGAAATATGATTAAAATAGTTTAGAACATATTGTTAATATTCCAAAACTTAAAATATCTTAGCAGACTTACCAAGCAATCGTGATTGAAATAGTAAAGTGTATTTCATGTGTTACAGAATAAAATGTAAGACATTTTTTAAACCAAAAGTAATGTTCTAAAAACTTAAAGCTTTTATTCCTAGTAATTAAATACAAAATTCTATAGAATGTCTACATTCTGTGTAGTTTGCTAATCGACACTGAGAAGGCAAACATTAATTTTCTTCACAAAGTTTGAATTGCTTTAACGTAGAATTGGTTTGTCTGATACCAGTCTACAAAGAAAGGAATTACGGAAAAAAAATGAGCAAGACAGAAGAAAACGAAATTGAAATTACTGAGCCTTCTAACTTATCGGATATTGTCTTTTCTTTAGAAAACAAGGATATAACTCTGAAGTATGCTGTCAAACTCCTATTCCAATAAATGTTCCAGAGAGTAAGTTCCCCCGGCCACATAAAGCTCACATACGTTAAGTCACGCATCTAAAGACGGACTAATAGTTATAAAACTAGTGTCAGTGGAATAAAGCTGAATAGGCTTCATCAACGTGGCTTTTGGGTAACTACTATATATACAGTAATTGTATTATTTATGAGGCCTTACATTTTTCTTCCTGACACCTCTTTTCAATAAATGCAGGAAAGTCACCATGCAAACCATGTGAATTCAGCAGCTTAAACCAAGCTCATTCAGACTACATTCCTTTCTCCAGGTGGTTATCTTAAAACATGTACCAGCACTCACAGGGACAGTCTACAGTATAGTTCCAACACCACCCACTCTTGGGCTGGAAAGGGATGTGATTTTAGCCAAGACCGACAAACTTATTCTAAACACAGAGTTGCATTCACAGTAAATATCTTCTGGATAATGCGGTTAACACACAAACACACAAATAAAACCAACTGAGATATTAATAGTGGGGTATGATTTCACTCACCATCCATTCTTTAAATAATTTACAACTAACTTATATTAATCAAGTTCATCTCTAAAGTCAAGTTGTTTGGAAGCTGACGTCCATTTTCCAGAAAGATACTAAACTGAGATTACATTTCCCAGCCTATAAACAGATTCAGTGATGCCGGAAGCTATTCTTTACAGCAGCGCTTCCCCTAGAGCGAAGGTCACCAGCTTCACGCTGAGGGCCCGCTCTCCAGGTGTGCGGACTCTCCTCACACGTGGTAAGAGATGTAGTCCCAAGATGCTCCCATCCCCTCACTCCAAGCGGCCGGCACAGAGCCGCAAGCCAGAACAACCAGGCACAACAAGAACGAGCTACCCCTCACTAGGATGCTGTGCAGTGTGCATGATCTCAAGCAATCCCGGCAATAACCCATAAAGTAGGAACTTTTACTCCCGTTTTCGGCAAAACAACCAGGTGAAAAGATGCATCGACCGAACCGCTCAGGTCACAAGCCAGAAGTGCTGGTGCAGAGATCCAAACTCAGATCCAACCAACCCTATTCTTACAACTCTACCTGACAACACGGGACGTGTGAAGAATGTTGAGATCACAGGTAGCCCTCCATTCACAGAGGATATTTCTGAAAACACGCAGAAAACCAAAGAGCGAAAGCTAATCACAAAA
Organism: Panthera uncia; assembly: GCF_023721935.1. NCBI lineage: Eukaryota > Metazoa > Chordata > Mammalia > Carnivora > Felidae > Panthera > Panthera uncia. The sequence continues at coordinate 109,065,347 of NW_026057580.1, read as the reverse complement.
CGGGTTCCGCACGAGACATGAGGATGTGGATGAGAATGATGGAGGAGGAGAAGAAAGGCTTAATTTGCACTCTGCCTCCTAAAACATAACCTCCAATGAGGATTTATTTTCTTACTAAGGGATAGTGAATAATCAGTTAAGACAAAGAGTTTCTACGTTCATCTTCTCCAAATGTTTCACATCTCTGTATTACATTTTTCAGACATTATTTCTCAGCACTAATGTGCTCACTCACAATTTCCCACTTTGGAGCACCTGGCTGGCTCAGTGGGTAGAGCATGCGAGTCCTGATCTCAGAGTCTTGAGTTCAAGCCCCACATTGGGTGGAGAGCTTACTTAAAAAAAAAAAAAATCTCAGTTTTGCCCTCATTTTTATAAATGAGGGCAAAATGAGCAAAATATTCAACTGCTCACGCCAACGTACACTTAGTACTAAAACTAAAATACTGGCTACCAAGTAGCATTACCAGGAACAGTGGCTTAAAATAATCATTTCCAGGGGTGCCCGACTGGCTCAGTCCGTAGAGCATATGACTCTTGGTCGTGGTCATGAGTTTGTGCCCCTGTTGGATGTAGAGATTACCTGAAAATAAAATCTTGTAAATAAATAAATAAATAAATAAATAAATCACTCACTCACTCACTCACTCATTTCCAGGTAATGAGTAACATCCAGACAAGACGCTGTCTGGCTAACAACATGTGAAAGCACGGCCTTGTGGCATACCAGTCTCCTGCACTCTGTCTGTCCCAGCGACTGGGAACAGACAGGGACTGCGAAAGGTCTTTGTGACCAAAGGTGAAAACAGGGACGGTCCTTTCCCAGGACATAAAGAACAGGAAACAAGCTCAGTGCCCGAAACTCAACATGATTCTGAACTTTGCATACATCTACTACAAAGATTTACTTAACTGAAAAGAAAAATAAATTATGAAACTGAGCTTCCTATGGGATAAATCACAGTTCTTCATGAATCTTATTTCCCCCACTGCCAAAACAGCCACAAGACCCTCCCCCCAATCACATTCATACAGTATTTATATTTCCAATATAGTTGTAAGTTGATGTTGTAAGACAGGATCATTTCAGCTCACTGATCAATTCAAACAATACTAAATACACCAAAAACTCTAAAGCTTACATTTTTACTACACTAACAATAATGAATAGGACATATGCTTTAACTCATAAGAGCGGATTGGAAATTTCTATTTCAAATGACATAATAAAGTAAATTCATATTACTATATTTTTAAAGCACTGAAACAAATTTTATGGACAGATATACACACATTTTCTCTCTTCTCCCTCTATTTCTCTTTCTTACTCATCATTCCGAGCAGTGCAAATCAGTCAAAAGAGGGAAGCACCAGGAGGAAAAAAAAATCTCATTTCCTAATTAATCATTAACCTGATGGCTGACAGCTGATTTATCTTCATGACTTTTTCATACCTATTTAATGACATTTCCTATAGTGATTCTTGTCTTAGTACTGTGAATATTCTTATCTGAAGAGCATATATGTGTGTGTACATATGCATGTATAAAGCTAATTTGTATTCCATAACATATCTTCACATGTTCAAATAAAGGTATATTTTGAAAAACAGAATGCTGCGACCCTTTCAAAGTCCCTCAAAAGACTAGGTTTGTATCTCTCTAATGATGGTTGAGATGAAGCCTCTAATCAAGGCAATTAAAAAGACAATATTATCAACACTAGCAAATAGTAAAGACAGAGAAAAGGAAACAGACTAAGATATTAAAAGAGCTAGAAAAAGAGGCTATTAAAAGTTATCAATGCTATATTGTGATAACTTTTTCCCCAAATGGAAGCCACTCTTTCTAAGCATTTTCACCATCAAAATAAGAAGATTAACGAGATTTTCAAATATGCCACTTTTTTTTGTTTTGTTTTGCTTTAGGTTTCAAGGTCTTATTTAAATTCCAGTTAACCAACAGTGTAATAGTAGGTGTAGCATTTAATATCATTCGACACGAGGTGCTCATCACAAGTGCCCTCCTTAATCCCCATCACCCATTCACTCCATCCACCCACCCCTGCCCACCTCTCCCACCAGTAACCCTCAGCATGTTCTCTGTAGTTAAGAGTCCATTTTTCGGGTTGCCTCTCTTCTTTTAAAATCTTGGTATGCTATGAACAGCAAGATACCAGTAAAGCAGTGTTTGCCCACTCTAAAGTCTAAATGTGACTTTCAAGTTAAGCAAGAAACAGTTAACTACCATTTGTTTGGCTGAAGGTCTGTCTTGCTGAATGATAAATTAACAGTACAAACACACGGAGATTCATCCCATTTACCGGAAAGAAAATGGGCAGCATATCGTCAATATCTTAGAGATACTTTAAGTCGTGGCACCTGTGTTGAGGCTAGGTATCATCCAGTTCTGCTTGTACCACATCAACAGTAAACAAAATAAAAACAAAGCAGGAAAAAAAAAAAAGCAAAGCATGTTAATATACAAAGGATACATCCCAGTAATTAAAACAAAAAAAGCATATCTCACCTGTATCTTAAAGACTCAAAAAAGTACGTAATCTGGAAAGTTTCAGAACTTAGTCAAGATTACTGCATTTTTGCATGATACGCAATATTCGAAATGTATATTTAATTATGACGTTTGGATAACCAAGCTAACAAAAAATAATTTTACTGTTTACAAACTCCTTCCAAAGAGAATTAGCAAACTATACCTCTAACTTAGGCTCCAAAATTTTTTAACTTTACCTGATATAAAACAGTTGGAAAAGAGGCTATTAGAAGTTATCTATATATCTGTATTACAATAACTTTTCCCCTAAATTGAAACTAAGTTTTTATTTTAAACTCAATAAAAGTTTATTCTAAGCTTTCAACCATGATTAATACATATTCATGAATTGAAGAGCAAATTTCATTTATTCCACTAACCCCTGCTATGCTGGGCAAAACAGCCAGAGAATAATCAACAGTAATTTTTCTTAAACGACACACCCTTTCCAAACTGTTAAGATATAAAGAAGGAAGACTGAGCAAGAAAGGTAGCTACTGCAGAAAAACAAGCCTCATCTAGAGGAACAGAGTATCTTCCATGAAGGCGGAAAACATCAGCCTCACGCTCTTAACAGGGGCAAGCCTGGATAAAATTGAGAAATAAACTGTGCCATCACGTGCAAGAAAAGAATCAACAAAGTAATGGCAGGGAAAGCACTGCTGGATTATGTTATTACTTTGGACCTTTAAACAACATTTTAAAAATGAGAAACTCTCGATTACACTACCTGATTGCAAAGGTAGGGCAGGAGGGAGAGAGCTGAGTTTCAAAACCGCTGCCAACCGATGTCTCCCGCACGGGGACTCTAGTACGTACGTAGATGTATATTCGATGAAAAAACAACTTATGAAATATTCATTTGAAAAGTAATTAAGTCTTGCAACTGAAAAGCTAACCTTTCACAACACAAAAATCTTCATGCAGCTTTGAGATTAACACATTCTATGTCCTCTGGTGCTTATTACAATTTATTTAACACCTCATCTACGTTGATATTTGGACTGTTCAGATATTTTTCATTTCCTACAAACTAAAATAAAAATAACCAAAGAATCATTCTCCCCAAATATCTAAAACAAAACCTTCACAGACCACATACAAAAGATATGAATACAACTTCAGTAAATTTTCCTAAAATATTCATGAAAAAGAAACCTTTTCAGGTAACAGAATCCATACTTCAATTGAGGTTAAGCTGTTTAAAAAGGAGCTTTTTTTTTCCCCCAAAATCAGTAACTCCAAATTTACAATTTTACACACACACACATACAAACACATATACACAACTTCCTATGACCTGAAAACACACATAACACTATGCTACCATAAAAGAATTTAAAACCACAACTCTCTCAAATAATCCTATCCTAATTTTCCCTTCCCTATTTGCCTGTGTGTAGTCCCAACACAGCAACACGAAGAGATTTTTTTTTTTTTTTTTTTTTTTTTTTGGCCAGGGAAGAAACTAGGGGGATTTTTAGGCTTCAATGGCCAAAACAGACTATTAGCTTCCATTTGGCTATTAGTCAAATAAGCAGAGTGGTCTCTAAAGTGTCACCAACAGATAGCAATAAATTCTCAAAATGAGACGTAGCACCTGCTTTTTTCATGTGGAAGGGAATGAAAAAAGCTGATTCAGCACATGCAGTATATCCATTCAAGTCACATACTACTGATGTCACAGAGAGCTGTGACAGCTCACAGTCCTCAAGAGCCAAAGGTCACAAGATGAGTTAATAAGGCATACATCTGAGTCTATGACAAGGCCAGGCTTTTTGTTTTTGTTTTTTGGGGGTTTTTTTTTTTTTTTTTGGTTTGGAGGAGAAGAGCTGCTGAGGACAACACTCCCCATCACCGTGAGAGTCAAAATGCAGAATCTTAGTGACTGCTTCCAAGAGTGACAGAGATTCAGACACTGAAACAAAAGAGTGGTGTGCAAGGGTCTCTCATTCAAGCGTTCTGAAGGAGCTTCTCTCCATACTTGGCAAGCATGGATTTATTCTAAAGAAACACAAGGAAAACTGTTTCAGAACCCAGATTTATGTCATGCCTAGTTCACTCTATAGATAATCTGTCACCCCTCTCAGACCGCTACCTCATAAGCACATTAAAAATTTCAATTTTCAAAATAAACATGATGCAATTTCTGTAAACAGGGAGAATCTTACATAAATACACCAAGAGGAAAAGTTTGTGTTGAGGAGTTTTGTTTGTTTATAAAACAAACTCTTCTATGGTTCTGACTTAAAGTAGCATTTGATCGTTCTTAGTAAATACGAAGAGGTGTTTTGTTTTGTTTTGTTTTTGGTCTCAGTATCATTTTGAACCTCAAAACTCATCATAACAGAAAAGACAACTCAAAACCACAATACTTAATTGTATGGTATATTGAGGTTTAATACTTTCTTAAACAGACTCATTCCATATGGATCCATGCAATCACTTAAAATGATGGTATACAACGATCTCTGGCAAGAAATTACATTAAGTCTTCTAAGCAGATTATAAAACAGTACAGAGATAGGACTCTGATTTTCTAAAAGAAATGAATTATCTATGAATATATGGAGAAGGAAAATCTAAGATACAAAAAATAATAACTCAACTTCATAATGAAAACATATTACCTGTGTGGTTATAATAACCAGTGAAGCTCTCTCTAAACAGAGAACAATAAGCACTAAGTCTCTTTCTTTTCTTTCCAATCTAACTCTACATTCCTTACCTGATGCAAGAATACAACACAGTTCAATAAAGTAAAGCCACTAAAAAACCAGAACCTGGCCAAATAAGTTATGGTAACTGCACAATGCTTCTTTTTTTTTTTTAATTTTTTTAATGTTTTTATTTCATTTTTGAGAGAGAGAGGCAGAGTGCAAGTAGGGGGGAGGTAGAGAGAGGGAGACACAGAATCTGAAACAGGCTCCAGGCTCCGAGCTGTCAGCACAGAACCTGATGCAGGGCTTGAACTCACAGGCTGTGAGATCATGACCTGAGCCGTCAGGATAAGTCAGACACTTAACCGACTGAGCCACCCAGGTGCCCCACTACATAATGCTTCTAAAGCAATGGACATAGGTACGCATTTCTGTAAAACTTTCTAAAACTAAAAACTAAAAAACAAAACTGAGAAGCGCTGAGATGCATTTCACCCTCATTTTATTTTGAAATTTTAAAATAACTGCTTAAAGACAAGGCAAAAAAGGAAATCTGAATTTACTGAATGTCATTTACCCTTTTAGAGTATTTTTAAAGAATGTAGGTGTATGTGAAACTATATACATTACATACAAAATTATCTATGAAATAAATCAGTATATCCATCCTTTCTAGTAAAAACAGGGTGAGCGGCATAGTGGAGTTGACTTATTTTTATAAGAAGGAAGAACTGGCAGGCTGCTCCCACCACATGGTATTTCTTACTTTAGTATGGAATATTTTTCTTTTCAGAAATACATTCCTCAGAAAACACAATCTCACTCCTATAAGATCAGACAGAGTTGTTCCTTAGCCTCGTGGGCCCGTGTATTTCCAGTTCAAGAAACCCCAGCAAATACTACCCGTGTATCAACTTCACCTTCAACAGGAGACAAAAGTTATGCATGATCTTGCCCTTCGTCCCGAATTTCAGGTATTCCCAGTAACGCTGCTGATCACCACCAGGCTTCTATCAAGAGGTCACTTAAGTGGTCACCCTGAGATATGGACCAAGAGCAGGTGCAGGGCAAGGCGCGTGTGCCGATGGGACAGCTCCACGCCCCGTCACCCAGGGCGAGCCACACGTGGGCAGAGGCTCTGAGGGGCAGTAATTGCCCATGGGTATCAGCCAGCAAGCAGCGGAAGGCGGGGCCCAATGCCGTGCACAGGAAGTCACCTCAGCTCTGAGAACGCACGGAAGGGCCAAGGTCACAATTCTGTTTAAGTCAGCATTTCGCCCCCCTACGCCCCCCAAGGTCCTCACCAGTGATTTCTTCCATTCCACTCTCCAATATACGCCCCTTAGGTTGTATGAACAGCGCCACATTTTTCAATGTAGTTTTTGGCTTGGAATGTGACAGTGACAGACAGTTGATTGAATGTAAAAACTACCTTAGTACTTGGTTTCTACTCAGGAGCCCCACACAGCAGGCACTGGGCCACAGAGCACGCACATTCTGCCCGTTTCAAACACAAGGGGCTCCGACCTCTTACTATGGAGCAAGAAAGGTCTTGGCAACAGCTGAGAAGTTTGGAGTTTCTTTCTGTCTCTGTTTTCTAGGAGTGATTTCTTTCCTTTTCCTCAAGAACATATAAAACTTCAAATTCAGAAACCAGCGTTCCATTTTACAATTATTTGTTCCTTTTCAACAACAACAAAAGGCTGCCCGTTGTGCAATGGTTGTTTTTCAAAGTGGCCCCCTGAACTACCCAGGTAAATCCCGTGAGCTCTGCTCTCTACCCTGGCGCTTGGTTTCATACAGTGTTTAGGGAATAATTCTGCTTCTTCACTGGACAAAATCCCCTCTATAAATTCAAGCCTTAAAAAATACAGGAAACTGTTGTGAGCCTATGAGTCTAAAACCCTGTAACTTTGGGAAATCCAAATCCTATTCTAGTTTACCAGGCTAATTTTTTTTCCCCCTTCTGAGAGCATAATTTAGTTTCACCCCCATTTGACAACTGGCCTGTAATAAATGCAGAGACGAGAAGTGAAATTGTTGCTTTAATTTTTCAGGCCATAGTAAATAGCTGCACTATGGAAACAAGCTTGAAGGAAAGCCCACCCAAACCCATATAAACGAAATACATTTGCTCATAAACAAAAATAGTACTTTTAAGGGCAATACTTTGTCAATAAAACAAAGTTTATGCACATTATTTCTTACTGGTTGCACTAATATAATTACAAAATGAAAATGTAATTTTAGTTTACTATAAATTAGGATAAATTATTTTAGGAACAATAATTCCATTATATTAATACACAGGGGAACTTACTATGAGTCAATAAAGGACATCTGTCTTGCAAACAGATGCCACATCACACATGTACAAAGCCCAATTCCCCATCAGAAAACAGAAATGTCCTTTTTTTTATTTTTTAAGCAAAGAGATTTAGGGATTGTAAAGGAAAATGGAATAACTGCTTTAAAAAAAAATCACAAAAGCAGTTTGGGATGAACATAATGTTCTCACTTAAATCAAGACGTGGACGATCTTCAAAGACAATCCTGAATGAAAATGTAAGCAGTGAACTTGGGCGGCCACAGAGCAAACCAGAGAAAGACACATGATGTGCAAACCTGACAACTGCCAGAAATGGACTGATGAAGGGCATGGGGGGAGGGGGGCAGGAAAGTCACTTCGACTTCACTCATTCGGAAAGTAGACCTTCCCGTCCTGATCTAAGAACAACCCCAAGTGACCGAACAAAGAGCTACTGGGAGCAGAGCGGAGACTGGTGCTCACGCTGCCCCCAGCCCACCCCCCCCGCCCCCCCAACAGCAAGTTCATAGGTAGGTGCTTTCTCAGCAGAAACAAAATCTTTATGGCCAAATGCCTCAAAGGTGTGTTAAATCACTTCCCACTTTTAACACCGCTCCTGCAGACATCACCCACTAAACCATACACAAAGAAAACTCTAGCGGGAGAAATCTAAAGCTTTAAATATTATTTATTTATTTACCAGGGGGTGGGGGTGAGGGCGGTGAATTTGTATTTTTTAAACAGAGGATATATTTCAAAAGAAGGAACGGAGTCGACTCAACTCGGCAACTGTTACACTTTTTTTCTAAAGACTTCTCGTAAAACTTTAGTAAACTGCTAAAATTTTATTGAAAATATCCTGAAGAATAAGACATTACATCCATCTTTTTAAGAGGTTTTAAGAACAAAACCCTACACGCTGTAACAACAAACAATTCAAATTAGGCAAGACCTTTCCAGGAGCACGAAATGATGCTCGTTTTCTTGCTTTCACCCTTCATTGACTAAAAAGCAGAATATTAGAGCCAACCGTTAAACAGAACACAAACCAAGTATTTTCACCAACGCAAGAGAGAATTCCATTTTGCACAGTATCTTTTCTATGCAAGTCCCATAATCTTATTAACAAAAGTGTGATAATTAAATAGTCTTTGGGGTTTTGTGTTTAGTCTGAAGCACATATAAGGAGTTAACGATTCTACTTAACTGAAAATTCCAGATAACAACCAGGATGGAAGCAAGGGAAGAGGGCTGCTTTATTTTTCCTTACCTTTTAAAAGTAAGTGGCTTCATTAGTGAACTACCTCTCTCTCACTCCTGTCCTCATCATCTTTTGTGCTTTGCTTCATTAAGTGGACTACAATCACTCCTCGGTTTTAATAGAGCTTTTTTAATAGAAATTACCCAGATTACTGACTTTTCCCAAAAGAGGGACAGGGAGGGAGGACCATTGTTTCCCAAAAGAAGAAAGAGAAATCCAGACTTGAAAAAAACAATTATTATTCAAAAGAAATACTTTAGACCTTTGGAGAGTATTTAAATATCCCCCAACAAGATGGGTAAATACATACCGCGACAAAATATATTTGCTGAAAAGTGCTTCATAATCTCAGGGATTCTGTATTTCTTCCTCTTTCCTCAAACCAAGAACGTATCCGTCATAACAGCACCCTACACGAACTCAAGAACTGCTTAGTAAGATGAATTCATATATTCCCCTTCTCCCATCATAAATAAGACAAATTAGGTTTATAGACTGAATAAGCAGGAGCAGCAGGCGACAACAGCCCATCCGTCTACTTTTGATGCTGAAGTGTACGTTACTGCCATCGGATCAAACAAATATCGAGAAAATCATTATTACTCATTCCTGGTGTTTTTCCTCCTCTTTAAGTGCCGTGGGGTGGGGTTTAAAATCTCAAAGATATTCCTAGGTGTGGGATAATGACCCTGAAAAAAGAGTCGGTCTTTAACGGTTTGCTATCAGGAAACAGATCTCACACACAGGAGCTGTACCTCTTACCTCGCTGTTAAGTGTAGTGTTCAAGGACGTGAATGCAGACAAGAAGCAAAAGCTGAGTTTTGAAGGGGTTGACAAAGGAATCAGAAATCCTGGGACGTCGGGGTGCCCGGGTGGCCCAGTCGGTAGAACATCCGACTCTTGATTTCAGCTCAGGTCATGATCCCAGGGTCATGGGATCAAGCCCCGTGTCGGGCTCCGGCCCCGTGTCAGGCTCCAGGCTGAACGTGGAGGCTGCTTAAGACTCTCTCTCTCTTCCTCTGCCCCCTCTCCCCCGCTCATGTTTTCTCTAAAATACATTTATTTTTAAAAAGTGACTTTCACTTAAAAAAAAAAAAAATCCTGAAACACATTATTCAAACTACCAACTACATTATTTTAAGTGTAAAATATAGTTCTTATGAAAATTCTAAACACGCAGAGCACTAAAATAGAGAAGTGGCCACCACTCTTAAATCTAAGGGGAAGGCAGGGCCACATACAAATCCCCTGACGCAACACAGAAATCTAGTTGTCCGGGAGACATGGGGACATGGGGGGCAGGAGGACGGACTCCATACCAGGGGACCCCTCCATCCTCACGCTCCATCACCAAGACCCCTCCTCACCCGGCAAATGAGGACCTCAGCCCTAAAAAGAGTCAGAGTTGGAAAGTTCCTACGCTGCCCTGAAATTGCCACCTATGCTCAGGCTGTAAACATGAAACTCTCTGAGGCTTGTAAGAGAACACACGTCCTGATGCCCTTTACAATTAGACAGAAGGAAAAACATCCTAAATATCAGCAGACATCATCTGGACACATTCACGGGAAACTATTTTCAACACCATCGGCTGAACCCCAGGCTGCTTCTCAGATGTGATACCTGAGTTCTGAGAAAGATGCCAAACCACAGACCTTACGACACTTTACGCTTCACATCCAAAGGCGGCAGCTTAACCCTGCGCAGCGGCACAGGGGAGCAGAATCCGGAGCTCCACGAGATACGCTCTGCTCCCCGTGGGTCACACTGCTGACTGACCTACAGTCTGGGCCCAGGGGCTTGGACCTCACAGCAGAACCTGACCTTGATATTGGCATGCACGTGGAAGGGAGATGGGTGTATCCAGAAGACATCCTTAAGGTAACCACCCCTGTAATCACTATTTCCAGTAAATAGAGATAATTGAAAGCACAGATAAACAGGCAAGTAGAGAGACAGGGAAGTACTTCAGCTTTCTAACTTTTGAAACAGCACTCGAGCACACAGCAATCATCCACTGAAGGTGCAATTACCCTCACTCCTGAAATCTTGCTTTTCAATCTATGCACCAAAAGCCCGTAAAAGATAAACTCTACACCTAAATTATTTTTGTGCCTGCCATCTCCTGTACACACGTATGAATGGATTAGGTTTAAATGCTAGTTCAGAATGCACTGAAAGCCTGAATGTGAGCGAGCACACTATTATTCTACCAAAATTCACTCTGTAGTAAAAACAAGCCTACATGGGATCCATAAGCTAGAAATGCACTGTCCAAAATGGAAGCCATTAGCCTCGTGTGGCTATTTTAAACTTAATTCAAATTCAATATTCAGTTCCTTACACTAGTCATATTTCAAGTGCTATACAGCAACATATGGCAAGTGGCTAACATATTAAATGACACAGATATAGAATCAACAGGGCAAGATTCAGCAGCCAAATTCACTCATGGATTTGTCCTTTTGTGGGGAGATGCAGAAGTCACTGAAACTCATTAAGAGTTTCAGTCGAGTGAGAGCATGCCCATCCCTCACCCCAATTCAAGCCAAAACTGCTGCCAACTGCAGAAGCTTACATGGCCATCAGTCATACAGGGCCTACAAACGAGGAAGGAAAGGAATACTGTCCCTAGAGAGAGTCTCTAGAGGAGTCTTTCCCACCTGTCACTCCATGAACCACACTGCTCTAAAGCATTATTTTTCCAATCTCTAAAACTCATTGTCAAATTCTTAATCTGTAAGTGCCCCGTCTCCCAAGTACCTATGTCCAGAAACGGAGCCCTGGATTCTGCAGACAGAGATGTAGGGGTGGGAGCAAGGTCGGGGAAGGGGGGGAAGGAGGAACTTATTGTAGCAAAACCTGTGTGCCTACTCTCCTTGCCTACATGAAAAGACCTGGGACCCAGTCAAAAAAGGATGTCTTTTTGTCTGAATGACTCACTAGGCTCACCCTTCTCTCCTCCCCGGCAGGCAGTGGTGGGCAAGGAGGCGAAGCCACCACGTTCTGCAGAAGCAGGTGGCCTGTTCTCTTCCCTGATACCAGGCACTCAGTGCACGTCTTCCCCCCGGGGGAACTAGCCTGTCCCTAGAAAAGACTACACCCATTTAACTTCCCTAGTATCCAGTGCCCCCTCGGTCCTGGATGGTTTGTAATGCAAAGGAAAGCGGGGGCATGTGTCAGATACGTGGATGAATACAGAGAAATAAGGCAGAAATAAAGGAGACCCCACCCCCCGCCCCCAGACACACACTACCTTCTGTCTGCACTAACCATCCTGAAGGGATAAGCCATGGGCTCATGTGACCAACAGTCTCATTCACTGAAATTTTAGGCCCCTCAAATGGGACGCCTTCATTTCAAAGATCCCAAGACCAGGGGGAAGTATGATCTGCCGTGGCCCCATGACATTCAGGCTCTGTTTCTAGGGCCCCTCTGGGGACGGACACAGGCTCTTCTACCTTCTCTTGATGTCTATCTTGCCTATTCCTCCCGGTTACAGGGAAGAAGCCAGCATGTGTCACTTGATGTGGCAATAGACCTGGCTTACAAAGTCAGTTTCTTCTATCATGCAGAAGACAGGTTTGATGAAGACAAAATTATCTCATTAACAAATTATATGTAACTTTCAATATTACAGAACCTTTATATGTATAACAGGACTATAGTCCCAAATGTTCTGGATTCCCACCCAGCTTCTAAGTCTTCTTAGGACGGTGTTACAGATATGTAAGGTATGGCCTAGAACACACAGACGTTCTAGATTTATTATTCCTGGGTGAATGGCAACAACCAAAATGTCAAAAAGTTCTGCATTTAGTCTGTTTTATTTTTTATATTGTGTTGTAGTGAGAGATAAATTTACACATGACACAAACGTAGAAATTATATTAAATACAACAGATACTAGATTCAGGATCTAAATACATCTTAGCAGGCTTGACCAATGGCCCAAAGCAGCTAAGACAGCACTCAGTAAGGGTAAATGCGAAGGCTGTACTTAGGTTCAAGTACAAGCACTTCCCATCCCAGGGCCAGAATGGGATGTGGCTGCTAAGAAAGCCAGCCCCCAGCCTCATGACAGTCCAGGACAAAGCTGGTGGCAGGCTGGCTCCACACCAGCCATACTTTTGGAGTATTCAGCCTGGCTGTGGATTCCTATTTGGAGGCACTTACACAAAATAAAGTTTATCAAAGAATTCAGAGTAGGGTGACAGATTTGAAGCCACACAAGGCAGAAAAGAAAGGAACTAACTAGCCTAGTGAAAACCCAGGTAAAATGAAAACTACCTTCAAATATGTGAACAGCCATGACTGAGACAAGGGATTTAGATTTCTCTCATGTGGTTCAAGAGGACAGAAGCAAACCCAAATTCAAGAATTTCCTAACAATTAAAAAAAATTTTTTTTCTAACGTTTATTTATTTTTGAGACAGAGAGAGACAGAGCATGAACGGGGGAGGGGCAGAGAGAGAGGGAGACACAGCATCGGAAGCAGGCTCCAGGCTCTGAGCCATCAGCCCGGAGCCCGACATGGGGCTCGAACTCACAGACCGCGAGATCGTGACCTGAGCTGAAGTCGGACGCTTAACTGACTGAGCCACCCAGGCGCCCCAGGAATTTCCTAACAATTTAAATTACCAGAAATAAATTATCTTATGACGCGGTAAGCTCCAAATGCTGGGGCATTCAAAATGATATTTTAGAAGCATATACTATGTGAACTTTTAAGAGCCACCATTATTCTAACGACAAAATAATTAAGAATCAACAAATCATATGTAATATAAGTAACTGGTCTCAGACCAAACAGACTTGGGAGACTATTACTTTAAAAGTTACATTAACTAAAACCTTTTCAAAATGTCCTGCAGTTCCCCAAACCATACACAATCTTTCCTTTGACCTCCTTTGTGAGGGTATAGTACAGGAGAGGGGCTAGAGAGAAACCTGAAACAAAACCATTTAAAAAGAAAGTTACTGCTGCAATTCATGGGCAAAGACTGGTCAATCAACAATGCCATATACAGAGTAACTCTCTCTCTCTCTCTCTCTCTCTCTCTCTCTCACACACACACACACACACACACACACACACAGACACGTGCGTGTTCTCTCTCTCTCTCTCTTCATTTTTAATATTTTAAAAGCTTAGTTCCTTAGAACTTTGTCTCCTCTGAAATCACGCAAGACCAAGCAGATAATGGGTTAAGACCAAAAACTAAAAGAGCGACCGAGCAAATCTGACTGCGTGTTTGAAAAAGCCTATAAAATGTTACAAGCAAAACAGGAAAGCCTGTGTTAATAATGCATAAACCAAGAGAGAAAAAAAGCTACCCATTTAATGGAATAATGCTTTTATCCTTGCAGTTAAAATGAAATAAACCATGACTATTAATCTAGTAAGACCATGTAAAAGTGTAGTTTTTAAACATTTACTCAAAGGGAATAGTCCAGTAACCACTCTAAAAATCAGGGCCTTGTGTACAGCAGTGTCTAAACGCTAAATACCAATCTCCAGTCTGCGGACGCCATTACCCACCCTGTCACCATAGCAACGCTAACAGTATGCCTGACTTCAAAGACAAAGATGTAATTTCAGACTTCCAGCAGCCAGAGGGAGTGGTAAGAATATTCTACCCAGGCGGTGTCAGCTGATGATAAATTATAAAAATATCCAGGAAGGTTATGAGGCAGACTGTACCACATATTCTCATATTCCTGGGGGAAGACTTATATTAGTCAAACACACTGGGAGACAGCAAGAGTAAAACAAAAAGTAAACAAGAAAGGATCTCAATGGACTCTGATTTTTTTCTTTTTTAAAATTACATGGTACAGAGTTCCGCCTCCTTTTCTCTTGCTCCCAGGAGAAAATAAAAATAGCTTCTCCCATCCCCTTTCTCATTCAAATTAAGAGTGACTGAAGATGTGCATGGCTGTTCCAAGGGACTCGCAAAACCACCTCTATAACTGCTCCTCCTACATTTGTGAAACTCTGGCATTTGTCAAAAATTGTTTTAGGCACAAGCAGGCAGCTAAGGGAGCAAAATCGATTTGTGCACTTCAGCTACACAAGAGCAGCTACCCTGACTGCCACCCAATCTAATCCCAACAAACTCAAGATATTTTTTAAGCCCTCTGAAGGGAAACAATTTTCCAATTTACAGGGGTTTTTGTGTCTTTAAAAAAATAACCACATAAATAAATAAAGCTGACATTGACAGTGCTATTTCATGATTTTGTAGCTGTACAATTTTTAAAAGTGGAAGCCCAAAATCTTGAGCAGGTAATTTTCCTAGAGGTAATGAAATACGAGAGAATTAACGTTCCTGAAGTCTCCATAAGGAGGAATTGACCATACTTGAGCTTTTTCACTTAAAGGGAGTTATAAATAACAAGACTGGCCTACAAATGAACAGAGGTAGTTTTCCTATATATATTGTTACTATTTTTTAAGAATAAAAGGATGTTAAATTATCTTCTTGTTGAGTTCTGTCACATGGTTGGGGGTCTCAAAAAAAATCTAATTCCTTCACAATAACAGGAGCACGATACAGCTGCCCCTTTCTAACAACCAACAGACCCCTGTTCTCCTTCCCCCTAAAGACTGACAAATGGCCAAGAGCCAAAGATAGTTGTGGATTCAAATCAAGACTGGTGTCAAGATCCTTGTCCCCTACTGGGTAGGTCACTGGCTTGCTTGCTGTCCACGTCCATTCCTTCTGAAGTATAAAGCATAGCAACCGACACATGGCTGGACCAAACATTCTTCCAGGCCCAGTCCTAGCGGGGAGAAGTGGAGGAATCATACGAGCATCACACTCCTTCCACTAAAACTCTGAAGGAGCTAGACAGTTTATGGATTCACCTTTTTGTCCTGAGGAACACATCTCCAATTTTATGATGTACTCAGGTCAACAGGTACAAAAAAAAAAAAAAAAAAAAAAAAATTCCCTAAGCTTTGCCAGAAGATAAATAAGATAAATATTGCAACGGTTATAACTATTAAGTCACTAGTGGAATGTCTGCATGGTAAAATTTAGACCCTCGCCAGAATAACCAATTGATCATGAGCCCAAATCTTGTAACTCAAAGATGAACAATCTTCTCCCATAAAGACATACAACAGAAAAATGCCAAGTTACAAAATGTCACCTATGCGTCAAAACAAAGAAAAGTTTACTTCACAACTGAAGTACTTATTTATTAAATGACTTTTCATCCGGCTACATATTTTATGCTTACACAATTATTGTCTTCAAAAAAACTCTGAAATGAAATGGGTTCAGTAAGCTACTCCTTTGGACAGAGTGGATGGATTTGTAATTGTGACAGTTAAGCAAGTTATAGAAGAAACAGCCAATCATTCGTTCACTTATTTATATAACAAGATGCCAAACTTAAGTTCTAGATAATTATCCCAAATAAAATGAAAAAAACTTAACACTATAAAAAAAAATAGAAAACCCGTATTTTGGCATCGTTATTCACTATTTTCACAGGAATATTTATGTGTTCCTTTACAGACTATTTCCTTTCACAAAATAAAAGATTTTACTCTCTTACGAAAGTATAAAGGTGATATTCCACTTCAAGAAATGATGCCTTCGGTTTATGTTAATAATCACGCAACCTTAGTTTTTCCCCCTTCTACCTAGTCAGGAATGCAGCCTTAAATTTATTTTTTTTAAGGTTTTATTTTTAAGTAATTTCTACACTCGGTGTGGGGCTCGAACTCACAACCCCGAGATCAAGAGTCACAGGCTCCATGGACTGAGCCAGCCAGGCACCCCACAGCCTTAAATTTAATAGTGATTCGTGGTAACTGTATTATCATGGTTTGTTTACTTCTCCATTTTTAACTATTTTTTAAAATTTGTATTCCACTTTGAGTAGCCTCAGTTTATAGAAATGCTTTAGTGCAGGTCAGCTCAATTCCTATTTAGAAACACATGGGTTATAAATTCTATGTAAAAACATCATAGGAAATGAAAATGTTCTGTCACAACAGGACTCTTTCAGTTAAGAGTGGCCATTGGTTTATTTAAAAATAAACAAATTTATTTACACATTCATAGGGACACATGTTAGAAGAATACCTCTTCCAAGCTGCTTTTTTCATTTTTTTTACTGTCCATTTATTTTTGAGAGAGACAAGTGTGTGAGGAGGGGAAGGGCAGAGAGAGAGAGAGAGAGAGGCAGACACAGAGTCCGAAGCGGGCGCCAGGCTCCGAGCTGTCATGTCAGGACACAGTCCGAACGCGGGGCTCAAACTCACAAAGGGCGAGATCACGACCTGAGCCGAAGCCGGACGCTTAAGCAACTGAGCCACCCAGGCACCCCTCTTTTTTTCTTTTTTTGTAAATGTTTATTTATTTTTGAGGGAGAGAGAGAGAGAAATTTTTTTTTTAAGTTTACTTATTTTTGAGAGAGAGTCTTCCAAGGTGTTTTTAAACACTTTTGTAGATGAAGAAATCTATAGTCTTAAATTTCAATCATTAAGTTATATAGTATCTGGGTCATACTTTTTATATTAGAATACCACAGTATAAAAACTTCAGAGAGGCTAAAAGATGAATTATATTAAACTTCATATGATTTTGTTGTATTGATGAGAAACTGGGTTTATGAATATATTCAAAAGAAAAATTGGTGATGGTGAGTATCACACACAAGGGATATGGTAAGATAGTTCATAAAATATGTTGGGAAAAGTAAAATATATTGACCTATTTATCACTATAAAGTAATATTCCTTTCCTCTACAATTTGTCCAGGTACCTTTTCACTAGCTACTACTGCTGGCTAAATACATTGGATTTATTAAATAAGCATCGGCAAACATTCCCTATTTGGGATGTACAATTTATTTTTTTTAATTTTTGTTAATGTTGACTTATTTTTGAGAGAGAGAGAGAGAGAGAGAGAGAGAGAGGAAAACAGCACGAGCAGGGGAGGGGCAGAGAGAGAGAGGGAGACACAGAAGCCGAAACAGGCTCTAGGCTCCGAGCTGTCAGCACAGAGCCCGACGCGGGGCTTGAACTCTGACTGGGGGAGATCATGACCTGAGCTAAAGTTGGACGCTTCACTGACTGAGCTGCCTGAGGCATCCCAAGGGATGCACAGTTTAAACATCAATAGGGGCGCCTGGGTGGCTAGGTCGGTTGAGCGTCCGACTTCGGCTCAGGGCATGATCTCACAGTTCGTGGGTTCGGGCCCCACATCAGGCTCTGTGCTGACGGCTTAGAGCCTGGAGCCTGCTTCAAATTCTATGTCTCCCTCTCTCTCTGCTCCTCCCCCGCTCATGCTCTGTCTCTCTCTCTCCTTCAAAAGCAAATAAAAACATTGAAAAAAAAATTTAAACATCAATAAATACCATGGTCTCAAAGAGCAGGACTAAAAATCCAAAGTAAGATACTGCCAGGATGCTCCCCTTGCAAAACACCACCTGACTCAAAACGACATGCTTACTGAATGCCATCTAATCAACTGGGATGCAAAAAGGCAGAGAATTCCAAAAGGTGTGTTTTCTATATTAATAAAATTATTTACGCCCCCTTGATCCCCCTCCTTTCCTCTCTGTATGTGTATTAGGGATAGAGAGGGAGGGAAACATATTTGACTTAGGAGGATATCTTAAGTTGTTTTACCTAATTCCCCACCTTCAGTCTCCCACTAAAGGTGTGTTTATCAGTCACAGCTGGTGATTCCTGGACAACCACTAGGGTTCCTATGGTTATCTGCCTCAGAAACCTGAAAACCTTTCGCAAAATCTAAGGAGTCTATCTAAGGCCAACTTCACTAAAACCAGAGTAGATTTCTATCCATGCCTTTTCTCACGCCTTTTCTTTTCTTTATCTTCTTTTAGGTGATTCTACCACTCCCTGATAATATCACAAGTTGGAAAGAGCAAGGAAAAGCCATTTAGTTACCTACACGACTCTAACCGTAATGCTGGGAGAGCCCCTTAGCATTGTTTTGAATTACAACGTATTTAATGTAGTTTTCACATATACACGTTCTTCTGTTATGTGGTAAGTAAAAATGAACAACACAGAATCCAAACGAATGCGGAAGAATCCCAGTGGTATTCACACCCACACACTCTATCCGAAGAGGTCCACGTACGGGGAGGACCAATAACGGAGTCTAACGGGCGAGGAGTCAAGGAGATAAAGTTTTAGTCAACGGTCAGCTGCCACAATCACCGGGACTCTACCAAGTCTCTGTTCCGGGTTTCCTCTTCCGGAGGAAGGGAATACCGAATCCCGGGAAGTCTGGTAGACTGGCAATCCTATCAGGCACCAACAGCTAAGTAAGTTTCAAAAGAGGAGGGGCAAACAAATGTAAGAAAGTGACGTTAACAAGTGCTTACACATAAGCAAGTACCACACAAGAAGTTTTATATATTTTCTATCACATGTAATCCACAGGGGTAAAGGTGAAGCATCTAGGCAATAAAACTACACTGAGCGTACGCGTGAATGTGCTTTGTGAACCATAATGTGCCTATTTAGATACACTTTTTAGAATCTGATACCCCCAGAAAGAGCCAGAATTATATCAAAGGTGGCTAGACTTTAATATCTTGTTTTCATCCCTATAAAAGTAGAAATTAAGTCAGAAAAATGAATGTTAAGTCAGGGGAGAAAAGTAGAAGAAATAATAAGATCCCTCATGAAATCCCTCAAGAAAGCCAGCAGAATCATTACTTTACCACACCAAATGTTGACAAAAGTGTGTGGCAGTAACGTTCTTCCCCTAAAATAACAAGCATTTCTAATATGGGACTGAATGCCACCCTTGCAGAAAAGGCTAACTTCATTTTGATATAGCTGTCACTGCTCTTACCTTTTCAAATATCCCAAACTTCCACAGAATGGCAAAACATCTCTGTGATATTACACTTGCTAAAAGTATGAATTTTGCAGATTTTATAGATGGTTCTCTGAAGATAAAAAGAGAAGATAGTCTTTTCAATAACAGGCATTCTGGATATAATAGGTCTGTTTTCTTGTGGATTTCTTATTGCTGAGTGTGTTACAGGAAAGAACACTAATAAGCTAATCCAAATTTTATTTTTATGTTATTCCTACACCTAACATAAAATCTTAAACACAGGAGGCAATCAATAAATGACTGTTAAACGTAATTGAGTTTTTCTGGGTAAAGTGAAACCTTCTGCATTAATCGAGGATGTCAACATTTAGGCACACTAGCTGAGGAAAGACAAATAGAGTAACTACCAAAAAGCAAAACCACTTGGGAAAATCTGAACATATTCGTATTTATTCAAGGACACTCATAATTTTAATCTAAATTGGCGAAACAGTGTTTCAAAAGAGACAAGGTCTTAGGTTTGAAAACTAAAGTTGAAGGGCACTCAGGTGTGTTCTAGGACAGGTGCACGCAGGCAGCTGCTGTAAAGGGATGAACTATGGGTTCACTGGGACGCCACCACTGCCGGGACTTTGAGTCCCGTTTCCTGCCATTGTGGTGTCTTTATTTTCACATCTGGGAAGTAGAGCTTTAAAAAAATCTGAAGCAAAATACGTAAAACTACACACATTTTAATAACTTATTAATATTAAACCTTTGCTCTTTATGCAGGAAGTGAAATGACAGTGCTTTAAACACTGGGAGAAAAAAAAGGGAGGGAGGGGTTTAATTTTAAAACACCAAGAGAAATCTGCTCAGAGTTCATGGTAATCTCCCTAAGGCCCTATTTCCTCTGCTGGGATTTAAATGTATCACAGAAACTCAAGGTATTCAAAGGAGTAACCGCTACTACACAATAAAAAAGAACAGCTTTCAAAAATAGCATGTGAAAAACCAGGTTCCCCCGCCCCCTCGCACAGTCGCATAGCCTCAAAAAAGAAAAACAAACAAACAAGTAAAAAAGTGAAATTTGTATAGTAGACTCATAAATGCACATACTCAAAATAAGTTTCAGAAGAGGAGAAATCATAACGAGATACATGAAACTAAGGGATGCCCCCTCCAGAGTGAAATGCAACCAGAACAAAGTCTAAATCATTCCAAAGTAAGCCAAACAAAGCCAAATAAAGTCACCTGGCCCCACCCAAGGAGCATATTAGGATATAAACTTACTGGATTCTCCTAAAAACAAAGGCAATGGGACCAGCCATGAGTCCTAACTGAATTATATATAGTTTCATCTATTTTTGAGATGGCACTCTGTCTTACTCCGTGTTAGAGCTAGCAACGCTCTGGTACAATCTGCTGAGTTGTTTACACAAACTCTGCTCCAATACTCTTCAAATCATCTCCGAGAATTTTAGTGAAATGTACAGTTATAGCCACCATTACCATTCTTTCAACATCAGTATCTATTTATGACATTTTAACTCTTATATAAAAGAACTATACAAAAAATAAGGTTTTTGGTAACAAAGATGAAATGTTTTCTTTTAGGAGTTTTAGAATTCCAGCAGATTTATTCATAAAATCTCATAAAATCTCTGGGTTATTCTTTTCTCCCTAAACCAACTCCCACCACCACATCACCCCTGTGTTTGTCATCTCCTGGCCACTCAGCTTAAAAACCTTAAAAGCATCTATCATTCATCCCTCCCTTTATTTCAACAATTTTCTCCTCTGCATTCTCACTGCCATCACTTTTTAATAATCTGACTCAACCTCATTAGCGAGAAATACACTAACCTCTTAAGTCGTCTCCCTGCCTCCAGTGGTAATGAAGGCATTTTGAAAATAAAGGCTTTGCATAAATAAAAGGCAGGGAACAATTCACTTGTCTAGGTAACCTGAAAGTACCAGACTTTCAAAAATAGAAGATGGGGTGAGATCTGGCTTTGAGAAGACAAAATAGACGT
The DNA here is from genome assembly GCF_023721935.1 of Panthera uncia. Classification (NCBI taxonomy): domain Eukaryota; kingdom Metazoa; phylum Chordata; class Mammalia; order Carnivora; family Felidae; genus Panthera; species Panthera uncia. The sequence continues at coordinate 109,043,709 of NW_026057580.1, read as the reverse complement.
CAAGAAGGGCATGTCTTTAAAGTTCCTGTAACTCACATGAAACTCACGCCTACGATATTCACTAAGACCCCTGACTCTGGGCATAGCTATTCTTTTACTAGCAGTTTCCAGTGTTAGTTAACTGAAAGTTTTATTTATATAAACCAAGACTTTTAAAAATGGTGCTCAATAAATTGTTATACATAATTATTATTATTTTGAAGCCAAATTTTCTCCAGATACAGATAATTACAAAAGACCAAGCACATACTTTTGGGGTCACTAGAAGGTGTTAACCAAATCACTGTACTTCTCAACCGCCCACACCCATGGTGAAAATAAAAACTGATGAAAGATCCCTACCTTACATGAGAAATTTTTGAAAAACAAATGATCAGTATCAGGATACAAGTCTAAGATGGGGGCAGGATACTGCTGTGCTCGCTCATTCTGGACTTTAAGAGAAGACATTTACCTGTAGATCAGGCACAGCTTATGTACCATTGTCTCAGGGGACACCACTCTGCTTTGACAAAGATACTAATAAAATACCAAGTAAAAGGAAGACTTGCGACATACCACTCTACCCAGATCAAACCAGGGAGCTCCAGAGAGAAGGAGGGAGACAGGGAGGGAAGGAGAGAGGGGGCACAAAATGCAGGGGACATTTTTCATTAAACTGACTTGGGTTCATCAAGAACAAATGGTGGTTTTCATGTCCCTGGGTTGCTAATATTTCCATTAGTGATAAATCTCAGTTTAAAAAGCACAGGGTGCTTACTCAGTTACTTTTTAGTACACAGATGTAAACCTGGAGTCTCAGAAGTGACTGGACTCCTCAGATACAGACCATCAGGGTCGTCCTTACACCAGCATGAAATTAAAACCAACTGCTGATTGTGTTGGTTCAGACAATGGTCTCCACTGGGGAGACTTCCCATTGATCCAGTGGGGAAAGGCATTAGACTTTGCATTACAAAGATAAGATTTCATTGTCCTGCGGCTTTCTTTTTGTTTCTTTTTCCTACCTCCCACTTTATACCAGGTGGTCATAAAGATACCCGCTATATGTACTTCTCAACTTTTCAAGATAAACCTTTCTCCTTCTCCCAAAACTTCCCTACACTCAAATATGTCAAAGTACCAAACTGATCCCACAGCAGGGAGAGGGAGCCCTCTGCAATCTCGGAGAAGTTAGAGACAGACTCCACAAGAAGACCTGTGGCTCTCCCATAACCTGCATAATAAAGCTATGGACTCAATCAGGCAACTCCAAATCCCTAAGTATGTTCAAAAGCAAATGGCACCCAGGGCGCCGGGGTGGCTCAGTTGGTTAAGTGTCCAGCTTTGGCTGGGTCACGATCTCATGGTTCCTGAGTTCGAGCCCCGCGTTGGGATCTGCGCTGACAGCTCAAGAGCCTGGAGCCTGCTTCAGATTCTATGTCTCCCTCTCTGTCTCTGCCCCTCCCCCACTCAAGCTCTGTCTGTCTGTCTCTCTCAAAAAATGAATAAACATAAAAAAAAAAAAAAAAAAAAAAGCAAATCGCACCCAAAAATGGGAGGGAAACCATTGCTGGAGACGTCATTACTGAAAGGCATACGCGAGCCAGAACTCTGACAAAGATTTAGTCCATTTGTCATTCACCATCATCATTAGAACAGGTATCCAGGCCAAAATATATTACTTTATCACAATAAAGTCATCATTCCTTCCATATGAGTCATCATAAGCTGCTCATTTTGTTTCTGGGAGGGAAAAAAAAGGGCAAATGATTTAAACGACTCCCAGCTACTCATTTTTATAATAATCTGATCTAAATATTTAGCCATAATATTATTTACTATCTTTCTGGTCTAATAATCAGGTGCTATATAAATCTGAGAATTCTAGAAAATTAGCTATCAATAACTGAATGCTAAAAATTATATATTTAATTTTTGAATTAATGTTCTCACATGCACTGAACAGGGACAAAATGCACAAATGTATGTACACAGATTCCACTGCACAGGACCACTGCTCTGAACACTTAAAAAATTCAAACGATAGCTTGATAATGAAATAAAGTGAAAAGGCACACACACCACAATTTAACATTGGATAAAATTTAGGTCCTGTAGAAGGAGACAACAATAGTACCTGACAGCTTTTTTTTTTTTTTTCTTAAATAGAATGCATTATGAAGAAAAGTGGTTGAGAAAGCTTAGTCACTTTTTTGTAGCTTAAAGCTTTTTTTCCCCCTCTTTTATTCCAGGCTTAAACAAAGTTCAGTGGGGCATCAAACTGCCTGTTTTAAATTACAGTCTGTATTTTAAAATAGAATGCATGCACGGCGTGTTCCTGAAGCTAGGGGGTGGGAGTGTTATTCACGGAAAATTGAAGGCTTGTTGAGTCAATAATCTTCTTTCACACAGTAACAATTTTCAGCTAAAATTTCTTGACCCAAACAAAAGAAAACAAGACCATTCAGTTATTTTACAACGATTTAGAGAAAGAAGGCAAAAGAAAAAGATGAGGAAGAGAGAGACACTTCTAAAACCCTACACTGTGAGGGAAGAATAAAAAATTTTGCTCTCTACATGTATTTATTTCCTCTCCCAAGCTGATGGTTAATATCAAAAATAGTTACTTCCACTTGGAAAGAAAAATAAAAGCAATTAACCAGTCCACAAACGCTACTATGAGCTCCTGCTGGTTATAGAGCTCTTATTATATAAGCTACATGTATGCCTTCAGTTACCTACAAAGAGGAAATTTGTAAATTAAAATCTATTTCTCACCTAACTTGGCTAGCACAAAGTAAAACGCATTCAACCCCTTACCCTGGCCATGGCTGCAGAACTGGGGGAAGCCCACTGACCCCTCTGGGTACCAGCACCCTGAAGAAAGGAGAAAGGAGGAAGGAGGCTTTCTAGTTCAACACGCCTGCCTTCGGCAGGCTCGAATGAGACAAGGTACCTTTGCACGTCAGTCCTGGCATAAAAATTAAAATTAAAACCCGAAGTTGTTGTACGGCTTGGCTTGAGCACCTGTCCTACCCAAGCCCCCATGCAAGAATTTCCCACACGCCGTTTTTCTGTGCTTAATACTGAAGACAAACACGACTGCCCCCCCCCTTGTGCGCAGAGACAGCTCGTCTGTCGGAGAGGCTCATGCGTCCAGGTGTGGTTCGGTGGCTCTTTGTGGACACACCTGGGAGTTGTATGCGCCCAGCCTGTGGGGCCACAGAGAAGGCTCCACAGCCTCCCCCGGGTCATCTGAAGAGCAGCAAGCTGGCTCAAAACCTTCCCGTCGCCAATTTGTTAGGGCAAATCCTGTATGCTGACTTTTCTATCAGCCAGGAACATCTGCATTTTTCATCCCTTACTTAATGACCCTCATTTATCAACTATAGATCATAGTTATCTTTCTATTATCAAAACCAATATCCTGCAAATCAGTTATGTTTCAGTCTCTCTTCATCTCCAATTTTGTCCAGTGTCTATTTTTTATAGTACTCTTTCATTAATTTTTTTAGAACTGACAGTCCCATAAAATGGGTTGAAATTCATTTCCCCCATACTTTAAATGGAAACCTTTAGAATGTTATGTGAACAAGTTTGCAGGGGGTATGCTTACAGTGTTTTTAAAAATTAAACGAATCTTTTAAAATAACATATTGCCACTAAGCAAATACCTCAGCTATAATAAATTTAGAATTATCCACTTATTTCAACAGGGCTGAAGATCTCAATTTAGAAACACTTTGCACACAAACACTTCAGTTATTTAAAAGCAAACTCTAGTTCTTTTTAAATATTAATTTATTCAAACTTTCCATATATTTAACCTGCTTTTACCTGGAAGAAATCCAAACTGGTGAGGTTTTATTGGGTATTCATTTACAGAACAAACATTTAAGTGGAAGATTGTTTTGAAAGAAGGAGAAACCTACTTTCCCGCTTCCTACTACTTCTCGCCTTGTTCAAGTATTATCCTCTATTTTCAAAATGACTGCCAATATCACAAATGTAGTCTAAGGGATAAAATTATAGAACATCACATCTTAAAGAAATGGGCCATGTTGGAAAATAATGTTTGTCAAAGTCACTACCACTTTTCCTAAATTCGAACTTTCAAGTAAGGTCTTCACGTGTTTCTCTCAACCTTAATCCAAAAAGAATTGAGGTCTCCATATGGAATAGACCAGTTACTAAAATTACATTTGAGAAGATGGTAAATCCTGCGTAAGAATTCCAACTATTGCGTGTTCCACTTAAAACTTTGCCAAGATATCAAAATGTGTCTGTACCTTCAGTTTGGAAACTATGCCACTGATGAAGGGGTATCTTCAGACACTCTACCTGACAAGGCTCCATCCATCACAGAACTTCCTGCTCCCTTCCATGATTGCTCACCTGTCACCTCTTCCCTAACTCCCCAACTCCACGGACTCTACTAACATTTAGAAACACTCACAAACAGCTGATGTCGCCAGCTACACACAGGAATTATCAGCGCTTCAATACTGAAATAAAGTGACAGCAACTTACAATTTTTTAAATGTTCAGAATGATTTGAGAAGGATCAATCAACGGAAGACAGCTATACTCTTAACCTTTTACTGAAACCCATTTAAATCGAGTTCAAGATACAAGTAAAAAAAGTTTGGGAAGAGTTCATTCAGCAGCCAAACATCTAATTCTTACCTGGTAGATTTCAACTTTTGCAAAAACCTGCCACCTAACAGGTTAAGAACACTTTACCTGGTAGATTTCAACTTTTGCAAAAACCTGCCACCTAACAGGTTAAGAACACTTTAACAATTTGTGTTTTCAATTGGGTTGAAAACTTAGTGAAAAGCAAAACCCAGTTAAAAAACGCTTCACCTAGCGTTTTCTAACAGTTTCCGATTGTTCACAGGAACTGTGTTATCAAATCTACAACACTTAAAATGTCCCTATTAACATATCATCAATATTCATACATGCTGCCAAAGTACACGACCTTTTACCACTATCCAACGTAAGTGCCATTAAAGATTTAAAAAACAAACACACACAGAGTATTCTTTTTCAGGGAAGGCAGATCATTGTAGGCTCTGTTGCTAATACCTAACCCCCAAAGAATATTCTTGGTAATAACAGTTTTCCAACCATCTCCTTTCAGGCTTCCAATATCCTGTTTAACACCCTCTATTTCAAAGAATAACCGGCATTTACTACCTCCTTCCTTTCACAAAGGGCCAAAAGACATATGTTTTATCTAAACCTCGATATTCCCTTCTAATTGCAAACTTCAACAAAGGTGCCATAAGCACTGTTCCACGCGACATTTAGGGTTTTTTACTAAACTCTGAAAGATACAAAAATCCCTTTTTAGGTTGACCTCTTTAGATATTTCCTATTTAAAGAAGAAAGGGTCAGAAGGAGATTTTTAATGACCTGATGGGCCTTCTCAAAGTCTGTTAGAATGGGGCTGATCTTATTCTGCATCTGAGGCAAACCAAATAATGGGCCTACTATCTGAATCACAAACTGGTGGGAGGCCTCTGCGAAGAAGAAACCAGATCACTGACTGCCAACCTGAGGAGAAGGACAGCTCTTCAGATCCCTGGAGGGGAAAACGCTGCTTACTTGGAAGGAGAAAATCAAACCTTTTGTTTACTTCCCTGTATCCATGTTTATACACATTTTATTAACAACATACCTGTGCCGCACTTACTGAAATTATTATTATTGTTCCCGTCAATTTATTTATTTTTACAATTAAAAAACCTGTATTACTAAGAAAAGAATGTTTTCACACTATTTTTAGCTCAATCATCCAAAAGTGCCCACTTCTTCTCTAGAAGCTGAAGGCTACCAGGTTCAAGTCAAATGTCATTTTATAATAAAACAGTTTTAAGGAAAAACCCACCCTGCTAATACAGATACCTCATTATAATCCTTTAGTCTCAGGAGCATCAGAGAACATAGGCTCTACTGATATCAATTTGATACCTTGGAAAAAATCCCTTAAGCAATGAAAACAAAATTCTGAAACTGGAGGAAGAACGTGGTTGGAAGTTTTTACCTAAAATCTTATTAGGAAAATACTACTGAATAAACATCATAAATACTCTGAAAAGATCCTATTCTAACAGGGGAGCCAAGACAGCTATAAAAATAAGTGTAATAAAAAGATAAACAGTAAATGGCACAAGCAATGAAAATGTAACAAAAGACAACAAAAAAAAGTGTATTAAATAATATTTGGAGGGGTTATCTTAAAATAGACATTGAGATCTACTCAATGTTTATAAAATAAAGCGTTAGTAAGTTGTAGCATTTTTCTGGCCTTCCACTGTGTATTCTGCTTAAATGCTGGCTTCCTTTCACATCAATATTAGAGGTGGAAAAACTACCCAATGTGCTCAAATTTTAAGTGATAATATTCCAAGGAGAGAGAGTTCTGCAAGCTACTTTTAATATCTACTAGATGCTAAGAACTGTTAATAATGGTAATATCAAGGTATGGAAGCTAATGCAACTCAATGGGGAAGGGCTGTTGATTAAGAGGGAGAGCAGTGAGTGGACATTATTAAGAAAGATTTGCTCTGAGCTTAGGTCTGAGGGAATTAAGTGATAAGTAAATATCACTGGTCATGGCCCCAAGACAACAAGAGGACAAGTATTAATTTATGAGGTATTTGCTTTACTGTGGATGATCTCAGGATCTAAGTCAGCTGGAAAACATAACTGCGTTAGCTCCTGAAGATCACCAAGAATTTAATGACATGCAAATACAGACAGATACCAGTTCAAATAACGGTGGGAGGACAACTTACTGAGATATCAAATTACAGATCTAGCATAAGGATACTGGAAATACCTTGGTTTCTCATAATGGAAACTGAACTGCATAACAAACATGCTAAAGAAAAGATCACACGTACAGAAAATATTACAAAATCTATCCCAATATAATCAGAAAGATTAAGAAAGGACTACTGGAGAAGTTCCTTCTTAATAGTCACATATATAATAAACGAAGACTTAACAATCATACGGTAGAATCCTATACCACATTTTTTAAAATGTAAAGGGAAGACCCACAACTTAGTTCCAAATTATAAGCTACAGGTTACACATACGATGGGTTGCCTTTAAAAGACAAGATTTGTATCACTGACACATGAATCAAAAATGCAGCATAAATCTACAAATTACCCAACAGCAAATTCAGATATAATCACAATATAGTTTCATGGTACCTACAGTATCAACTTAGCCGAGTGGGAGAACTAAACTACTTAAAAGAGGTAATACTAAAAATACATGATATTAGAGCCATGGAGAATACCAACAAATCTTGCCCCCAAACTGTGATGACCTTAATTGTGTATAACATAGCTAAACACGCGTTAGTCAAGCCTGTACGCAAACTTTCTACACAAACGATGCCTGTTAAAAGAAAAGTGGCATGCTAAAATCCATTTAAATAGAGCCAATTTTCGTTTTGACAGGTTGGCAGCAGGTGCGGGAGGGTGGTGGCTAGGTACACCAGCTGATCTATGGTTTGTCCTTCATTCAGTAACTGACACTTCCATATACTCACCACAAAACCAGGAAAGTTTGTTCTCTAAAAAAAAGCTTAGTGAAATGTTATTGCATCAATCAGCATCTTATTTACCTGTGAGTTAGTTACAAAAACTGAAAGTTAATACCAAACGGGGCATTTCTTTCTCTCTCTCTTTTTTTTTTTTTTTTTTTTTGTTAGCACGTAAGAAAATTTGTGTCATAAACAACTAACTGTAAATCCTCTTACAAATTAGACACGGAAAAGATGGAGGAAGAAAGCAAGTCATTAAAAGTATTCAAATAGAACAATTCAGAAAAACTTGGAACTATTGATGAACAGATCGGTTCACTTCCCGAAATGCAGTCAGCCCCCTTTTCAACACTCAGCTTAAAAAGCACCGTCCCAGAGCCCGACTCTTCCATCGGGTTTTCTGGGACTTCCGCATTTCATTCCCTCCCTAACGGTGCTGCAGAGCCAGCTGAGCGTCGACACCCCCTTTCCGTGCAGAGCCATGAAAAGCGGCAGAGCCTAGTGAACGACTCCGAAGTTCCAGTGGATACAAAGAAAGCAGCACGCCACCAACTGTTCTTCTAACTACGTAAAAAAAATCTGTATCGATTTATAGCAGCCTTTCCAACCTGCAGCACAGCACACATCACATCACCAGCCAGGGGCACCCCTACGAAGCTGGGCTTTTCTAAAAACAATAAAAAGCTGGGGGAGGGAAAAAAGTGGAATTCGTTGTCCATCTGCTTCCCGTGAGTCCACTGAAATTTCCGAAAACCGCAAGCTAATTTCCAAATATCCAGCAAACATTACGTTTGTCAGCGCTGCTCCCCTGCATGCGTACACACGCGTACATGCTCATCAAGCTCAGGCGTCCGCTAAAGAAGAAAAGCTTACAACGCAAGACGCAGAACCCATCACCTCTCCTTCTTTCGAAAACCGAGTAACTAGACAGTGAGCACCCCGGTGTCGACTAGAAGATGACCGCGACCGATTTCACCCACCTCCCATCACGGATGTAAAAGCTAAAACATTACGTCAAAAACACGTTCATCGGCTTCAGAGATACTCTACCCTGTGGCCAGCACTTACCTTCTTCTCCAAGGCTGCACATGACTTAAAGACGGGTAGAGCATGCATGGTAAATGTCATGTAGAACGCTGATTACAAAAGCTAGTTCTCGAACGCTTACAAGTAATATAGTATTACTTAATGTAAAACATTGGAAATTCAAATTAAAATCCTGGCTAGCCTGAACTCCCATCTTAAATGAAACTTAACAAAAATGAAGCAATAAAAATAATTCTTCAAATCAAAATATTTTAACAAAAAAGAAATATAAAAACTGATTTGCACAGATGTACTCTTTTAGTTTATAAGGAAAACCTCATTTAAATTAGGCTATTGTCCATTAAAAACAAAACAAAACAAAACAAAACAAAAAACAAGTTCTTTACAGGCATCAACACGATTCCCTATAATCTAGCCACTACCCTAATCAATATATATCTCCATCCCCATACTGTCTTTGCTGGTGGAAATAAAGTCTGCCTTTTCCAAATTTAAACTAAAATGCTTTCTTTTGGGTAGAAAAGGACTGGGTGATTTCTCATTACATCTAGCCCCAGAAGCTGGGATGCTACCACCGGATGCTTTATCTCATTCATCATCTGTGATCATTTGCCAAGTGGGAATTTCTTCACCTTTAACTCTTGTACAGACACCTCCGTTCTGTATCACTACAGAAAGCAACAGGCTAGGCAAAGCACAACTGTACAAGAGAAACACCTTTCTGCCACAAAACCCGTCAGCTGGGTAATAAACCTTGCAAATGGACCCAGAGATACTTCCAGATGAAAGAGACCTACCCAGAATAAAGCCCTAAAAAATTAATAAATGACAAATACATCTGACATCTAGAAAGTTCCCCCCTGAGTCTTAATATAAAGTAGAACAAGCAAAAGTAACAGGTCTTTTTAAAAATCTTTAACTCATTACATTTCTAAATCAGCACATTAATGTCTTACTGGTAAACTTGATGGTCTTTCTTGTTGTATTAAGTTCAAGTCTTCGTGGTTAGGTTTTCCAGGAGCCAAAGGAGGTTGAGACCTAGTTCCATAGCCTTCCTGAGACATGTCCTAAACAAACACAAATATAAAGCACTTCATAAATATCTCAATGAAGTTGTAACCAAAATGAAGCAAAGGCTTATCACAAACTATCAATTTACACTGCATTTAAGCGGACATAGAAATATGTTCTAGCTATCATGTAACTTTATCAAAAGTAGAAGCAAATGACAAAGCAGTGAATCGTCAAGAGCAAAAAACATTATATACACATATGTATACATATACGTGTGTGTATACATATATACATATATGTATACACACACAACTAAATTTATCATGACCATACAAACTAAACGCCATATTTGAGTTTTGCAGGAAGGTAACAGTCAGTAAAAGATGGAGAAGGAGGTAAGCTACGACCAAACTCTCTTTAAACCAGAGCAAACCAAAAGTTCGTGTTATTGTTTAATTCTGATTTGAGCTGAGCTGCCTTTAGCGTTACCTTGAAAATGTTAACATAATTAATGAAAACTTTATTATCAACTGACTTTTAGTACGTCCTCTCGATAACCCACAAAACAACATCATTATTAAGCTCACGGTATCCTGGGGTTTCTACAAAACCAATAAACGCTCATGTACAGAATTCCATATGTTCACGTGGCATAGTTTCCAGAGAAGCACAATCAAGAATAAAACAGCAGTAGGGAAACAAAACACACCCAGAAAACCTGCTGAGGTCTGAGAAACTTATCATTAACATGGCCTTTCTGGCATCCTGTTGAACACTTTTCCAGGAGGTATTCAGCATGGTTTCAGTATTATACTGAAATACTATTATAGAAACCAAATACCACACCACACCAAACTTACTGTATACCCAGTCTCGAGCTGTTTAACTATGTATGCCCAGCTACTAAACATTCTACCACCATTTGCACCCAAAGTCAAACAGCAGCACAGAATGTAAAATACTTATTATAGCATGTCTTAATTGGCGCTGAAAGCTGAAAAACCAGTTTCTGATGGGACAGGGAAAAAAGAATGGAAAATACCACTTAAAAGTAAAATTCTCTCCCTTTCCCTGTCAGTGTTCGTATTAAAGAAACATTATATACAACTTCTACTTCTCCTGTTAAATCCTCAAAATACTACTTTAAAAATTAATGTTTATTACTTGAAACCCTATAAAAAGCTTCTGCTGCCCCACCCCTTTCTCACACAGTATACGCTTAAAATTACATGGTTTCTTAAGCCAAGAAACTTTGGACCAATAGCTAGTACTACAAAGTATACAAACTGTACAAACCAGATTTAAGTAGCCAAGCACTGGTTTTAAACAGGCTCTGTGGTAAGAGCATGCCTACAATACAGCATTTCCCAAGCAACCCTTCTGTCCTTTAAATAAATCTACACACACACACACACACACACACACACACACACACACGCACACACACGCACACACACACAATTAATCAAAATATCTAACCTCTAAAAGGAATGCATTATGCCCAGTCAGTACTATGCTTTTGTAAGAGAGTTAAATCCCAGTTGTCCAGGTTTTAATCTGGTAACAGTGAGGTGAGGCCTCAGTGAGCACATGCCATCCAGGACACCCAAAAGGGTCTCTTCAATCTGGCTGCCAGCAGAGGGGAACAATTGGGCTGTGGGGGACAAAAGCCAAGGCTGAAAGATTATTACCGCTCTCGCTGCCCACCCCCCTGCCCCCAGCACAGACCTCCACTTGTCACACAGACATCCCGCTGGGTGCCCTGCAGGCGCCTTTAGATGAACAGCAAGGATTTCAAATCAAGTGGGGCACAAGGCCTCCATTCAGGGCCTTCACCCTGTTACAAAAAACCCCACAAAGGTGCTGGACAGCCTCACAATAGGCAAACAAATGAGCAGACCCCCCCCCCCAGTTCCTCAAATACACGCGTGTGCACACACACACTTTATGGGCAGTGCTCAGACACTTTTTTCTTTTTTCTTTTTTTTTTAGTAAACTTCAGTTAAGAAACAGGAACAGGCTCACATGCCCTATGCTTATTAGCCTTTTAAATTTTTTTTATTTTCTCTCTGTAGCTAAATGAACTGATTTTTAAAAGAGTTGAAAGAGACCATTACAGCAGTAATGAATACACATTTCAATTTCGATACTGTCCCCTCTAAAATAAGCAGCACTGAACTAATAGACTAGGAAAGCTATCAGAAAATTTTACTATGGCCTTGCATTTCACTTTTTAAGGCTTTAAAAGTTCAAAATAATTAGATTCCACCAAAGTCTCAAACACTATTCCTAACCACAAGAGGCTTTCAATTATTAAATTCAGTTGGAAATAAAACTGAAACAAAGTTTAGTGAGAATGGCTGAAACGGGAACTTGTTCTGCCTCAATTTGTGTTGAAACATAAGGATTAATTTAACTGAGGAAACATCCAGAAAAGGTACCAAGGTTTAACCTAAAACAATCATCATCTGTATATAAATCAGCCTGGGACTATAAAGTCTACATTTGGCAGCTTTAATAAAGATAGAAAGGTTATATTCCATAACAAACCTGAGCTTTTTCCCCTTCAGAGCTATATTTATTTTCTAGTATGTATTTATTTTCACCTCAAGAAGAGTAGTAGTAATGAGTAATTTAATAGACAATATAAGAGGGCAATGTCAGTATCAGGAAATAATGTGTTCAGCATTACATTTTATAAACAAATGACAAGATACAACCTTACATTTAAAAAAACTTTTTTTAATGTTTACTTTTTTTGAGAGAGAGACTAGAGCACGAGCAGGGGAGGGGCAGAGAGAGAGGGAGGCACAGAATCCAAAGGAGGCTCCAAGCTCTGAGCTGTCAGCACAGAACTAGATGCGGGGCTCAAACCCACAGACTGTGAGATCATGACCTGGGCAGAAGTCGGACACTTAACCGACTGAGCCACCCAGGCGCCCCACATTTTTAACACATCACTGCCATCTCTGGTTATTTACAAATCTGAACCCGTGCACGCTAGTGTGCACGCTAGTTTACACACACATTATTCTGCATTCATCTGCCGTGCATATGCACGGCCATGGCCATTTAAAAGAGTATCTCACTCTAATAATTCTGCAATGCAAAAGAACCACACGTGCGGAATGTGGTTTACCCTTTCAGAGTTCTTTATCAATATTATTTTTCTTCGTCACACCCACAAACTTTTACCCATTGATGGATTCTGGTTTTAACCCTCTTTATGTTATGAGTCAAAGAGTCGAAGGTAAAAAGGAGACTGACTCAGGAAACAACAAAGGTTTGTGAAGAGTTCGCAGGTAGGGGCACGCACGCATCTGTTCCACAAGTGTTCACCTAGGTATTTAACAGACGTGGTAGGCGTCTGCTGAATGCCCAGGAGAGAACACTCCTTTTGCTGGGTACTTAACATCTTACAGTGTGAAGCACGAGCAGGTACAAAACACTCGTGTCCCACTTACATTGTAAGGAAGGATAAGATCACAACTATCACGTGGGTGTACCGTAGAGGCCAAGAGCCCGAGTGCTCCTGTCTTCTTTTATGATGAAATGAATTAAGTACTAATGGCAACACAAGACTTGAAAGAAAATGTAGAATAAAATGTCAAGGACTCTTTAAAAAAATAAAAAAGGGAAAATATTCCCATGGTATGAGTTCAAAAGATACAAGGTGATAAACAATGAAAAGAATGACTGTCTCCTCCACAGGATGCCCTCCACAAGGTTATCCTTCCACAACCACTCAATGCATTACCAAGTGTAAATGTGAATTTAAATCCTTTCTCCTTTGTTTCTCCTATACACAGCATGTGTTTGGTCCCTTAACAATAGACCATACAGCTCATTCCATATCTGCACCTAAATGTCTATTCTTTGTGTCCTGCTACAGAGTACTCCATTATTTGTCAGAACTGTGACTTATTTAAGCAGTCCCCTACTGATGGACAGTTAGGTTGCTCCCAATCTTTCCCCACCTCATACAACACAATGATAAAATCCATGTGCGTTCATCTTCGTGTGAAGTATTTCTGTGGCATAAATCTCCATGAGGAGCATTTCTGCCAGACGGTTGGTACCTTTAAATTTTTGACAGAATCTAACAAAGTGCTCTTAACAAAGGGACTCTCGGTCTACATTCAAGGCCATCGTTTTGGAACAGAATGAAGCTTCACTAAAAATGTTTATCTTAACTCTCGATATGCCTAAAGCCATTATAAAAAGCAGGAGAGCAGGGGCAGGGGGAGTGGTAGGAGGACTGGTAGACAGTAACAAAAAGGAGAACAAAAACTCAAGAGCATGTAGAATAGAAATCAAAGGAAGATGGAGAAGTAGACGGGGTGAAGGGTCCTACACACACCGACAAATGGTATACAGGGTGGGGGAGGATGAGGCCAGGAGCCAGTGGAAACCGGTCTAGAAACCATGGTGACTTTTGGGTGACTTAAGAAAGATTTCTCCAATAATCGCATGAAGTCCAGGTGTGTTACCAAGAACAAAGATGGCCACTTACTACTACTGCAATAATCCAGAGTGAGATGACAGGATTTGAATGGTATCATAACGTCCTGCAACATCTAGGTCAGAATAAGTTTCCTGCTCCTTTTTTCTCCCTGCTTTCGGAACTGCCACCATCAATTCCAACTGCTAACGGGGAAAAGAAATGGCATATAAGACACTGTCGTGGGAGGGAAGAAGGACTGGGACTCCTCCACAGGGTGCACGCCTGACGGCCACACAGGGTTACCAGTCACACGAAATCACGACTCGGATCAAGAAACTTAGCATGCCATTGACCTCCCTAAGTTTTAGCGTATAGGTAAAAAAATTTAACATATCCTTTCCCAAAAGAAAGCAATATAAGTCTACAAAACACCCACTTCATAATGGGTGTTCACAATCACCCCCTCCGCCAACCCAGGAACACGCTGAAGGAAATACAAAGACAGCTGACATTTGCAGGCAGGGCTCTGTGACAGGTTCTGTGTGCTGTCCACCTTTACAACAAACCCCCGAGATAGTCCCTTCCACCATCTTGTTTTTACCATGAGGAAACAAAACCTTAAGTGACTTGCACAGCTAACATCTAAGCACTGGATAGTGTCTCCATGTGATGGACAAATCATTTCTTTCCTAAGCGTCCTCCGGAGGCCACTGGAAACCTCACACGCTATTACATACCAAGTATTTAACATAATTTTAACTTTTTTAAGGTATTCCATATATTCTCCTAAACTCCCCTTTCAAAAATTATGAACCTTGCAAATTTTATATGTGGGATAACTTCCAAAATACTCAATTACAATACCGTGAATAAATATTAAAATTTAAAACTTCCGCACATTTGAATCTAAGACTACTTACTCTCTCTACCATGACCATGGAATAAAGTCCACAGGTCGACAGGAAAGACAGAAAGAGACCCGCGCCGCCTTCTCGCATTATGTTCACGTAAAGCTCCTCGGCCAGTTCGGCTCTTCCGAAAACTGGCGTCGCTCGGATCTTTACCCCAGCGACTCCACGCTGATCCCTTGGGGTGACAATTCCTCTACTTCAAGTCCCACATATTTTAACTGCACTATGAATATCTCTACTTGAGGGTAAAGTCCCTTCCACACATCACGTCGGGAAAGTACTCTCCTCTTCGTCCTCCAACCTGATGGTCCTCTGTCCGGTCACCGCCCCATCTACAGGGGACTTCTCAGAGCCATCCCACACAGCTTTTCATATCTTTCACTATCCGCAAGCTTCTGACCCATCGAGTCACTGTCAAAGCCACAGTCTTCGTCTTCCCCCACCGACTGCCAGGCCCTGTACTTGAGCCGCTTTACATTATGGCCTGTGGCCGACTACGCCACCAGAACCGACTTGGCTAAAATTCAAATGGCCGTGGCACCCTATTGCTTGGAAAAGGCCTCAGTGCCTACAGAACGAAGCCCGCGATCTTTGGTCTGGCACAGGAGAGTTCGGCAAACACCCTCCAGCTGGCACCCAGCTTCAGCTGGGTCTTCCCCCGGCAAGCCCGCACCTCACCCCCTCACCCCCTCGACTGTTCCCAAGCTCTCGGGATGCCACGTGTCTGCACGTGCAGCTCTTCAGTCTGTCCTGGTCCCGGAGGGGTGCCTTTCTTTCTGGATCTGCAAAGCATCTGGCTGTCCTCAAGAGCCTGCTAAAAATGATCTCCAGCATGCCCCCAAACAACGACCCTCTTCAGATGTACTCCTCCTGAAGAATTTACAATGCTGTATTTTAACTATTTGTGTATCTCGTGAACTGCCCTCTTACTTCCTCCTGGGTTCCCAGTGCTAAGTGCAGACAGGCACTCAGGAAGGGGCTGGTGAATGAATGATTGACTGAATGGCTCTGAAAAGCTTACACTTAGAATTAGACACAGAAATACAAAAATAAATGTAGGAGGACAAATACCTAAAACCGAACAAAACTTGGGCTCATGCCCAAGAATATTTATCATGGTAACAGCTACACTGCCTGGTAGAATGTGTTACAATACACATTTTGTTGTTTGTCACTGGCAGTCCTGAATGCAGTAAAAAAAAAAATAATAATAACAATTGAGAGAGAGGAAAAAGACTATGGTAAGCATCAGTGGTGCCATCAAAAAAGAAAGAAAAATCAAGACATTCTATACTTCCTTAATGAACAAACCAGTAATGAAATATTCTTGCCAAAAAAAAAAAAATGATAATGAGTTTGATAAAGCCTATCTAACCACCAATTTATAGGAAATAAAAAGGACCAAAAAACATGCTAAACCATAGCAAATCAATCAGCGAATCTCAAACTGTAGGAACCTCTACTAGACATATGACCTACTTTCTTCAACAAATGAGTTGCAATAGTTACAAGGAGAGAGGGGAAGAGAGATGGAGACGGAGGAAAATCCTAGAGATGAGACTGTATCAACCAACTCTAAGACTGGACCTTAGATCTTTATTCAAACTATCCTACAACGTAAATTAAACCTTTATTCCATTTGTGAGGCTACAAGAAAACTGGATAATTGGTATGAAAATTTGCATTTTAAATGTGATAACTGTATTATGTTGATGTTTCCTTTTTAAAGGCCTTTATCTTTCAGAGATACATACTGAAATATTTACAGATTAAACAACACACTATCTGGGACTTACTTCAAAATAACACTGAGGGTGGGGGTTGGGAGGTGAGGGAAGAGAGTATAGGTACAAAGAGACTGGACATACAACTCTTAAAACCTGAGCAATGGGTGCACAGGGCTCCTGTCTACTCCTGTTTATGTTTATATTTTCCATTTAAATGAAAATGGAGTGAATGGCATTAAAGACCATCTGTGGGGCATCCACCTTCAAGATTACAAGAACTTCTCCCAAGAAAACCCATCAAACATAGATCATTTACTCTTTCTTAACCCCCCTCCATTTTAACCTGTTTGCTGTACCACTTAATCCTAACCCTTAGCTGTCTTTTAATCCCTCCGTAATCTTAACCAAATTAACCTCGCCAGTTTCGTCTTCCCTAGCTCTCCAAGGTCAAACCTGCCCAGATTGCTGACTCGGTGAGCCTTTCTCAGTTTCATCCCTTGATCAAGCTGTCCTGATCTCAGCTCTAGCTGCACCCCTGGCCCCAAACTGACACTCTGACCCTTATTTTGGTCCAGCCTCCAACACGACTTTTCCAGCCACAAACCCCTCCAAAGATCATGAACCTTCAAGTCAAAGAAACCCAAGATCAAATTCCAACTTCTAGACTATTCACTAGCTGTGTGACCCTGAACAAATTTTTCGGTTCAGTTTCCCACTCTAGAAACATCAATATTGGATTGAGCTAACCTGGGAAGGCTAAGGGTACAACGTGCCCTTGACACCCAGGGCTCATGTACATGAGCAGTGCAGTGCTCTGGGACTAAGGGCTGAGAGGACGTTTCACACCCGTGACAATTAGTATCTGTTTAGGATACTGGTAAGTCACGTTAATTCTCTTAAGTCCATACCAGTACTTTCCCCTGCATTGACCTTTAACCCTTGCTCCAAAAATCTTTGATAGCAGATTTAAAAATCACATGACCAAAGCTCAAATGGTTTTTGACTGCTACTGATTCCATAGGCAGATTCTCAACTTCAGGTAAGTAAAGCCACATAAACTGGAATATGCCACACACACTGATTGAGTATAGATCCGGCTAGATTCAGAATGCTGCGCGTTTTCTACCAATTCAAAGGCATAATTATTTCCAAAACTTTAAACCATTCTAGGAGAAGGACAGGCCTATACAAGCGACTTTATATTTTCTTACTGATGTGTCTCATCATCACTGACAGCAGCATCAACACCACCGTTGTAGCCTGCTGTTGAGGAGGACGCTGCCCTGGCACAAGACCCCCGTGTACCTGAGGCTGGGGCAGCCCCTGGGCTTGCAGGAAAGGGGAGCTCTGAATGGACTGGAGAACAGAGGGAACATGGCCACTAAGAGCAGCTGCCTCCCCAACTCTACTTAAGCCGGAATCCTGGAGGCCATGTCCTCTGGCATGTAAGACTTTGGGAGAGCTTCTGGCCTTCTCTCGGTTTTTGCCAGAACTTCTTTCTAAACTAATAGGGGACCCAGAATGCAAAGGGGAATGTGGCTAAAATGGCATTTCCTAAAATACCAAAGAGAAATAGGAAGATACTCAACAGCTAAGGACTAAAATAATTAAGATTTTTAATAGACTAATATATTTTAAAAAATCACAAAGCCAAAGGAGACACAGTAAACGTCCAGTTATGCTTTTTGTTACACACACACACACACACACACACACGCACGGATTAAAAGAGAACTCGAGCTCTTTAACTTATTACCTAAAGAATTACCTTCCTTATCCACAAAACCAAGACATGAGGACCTACCTCCAAGAGCTGTATTAACAATTAAAGGAGAGGCTACCTTTAAGCAATTAGCACTGTGCCTGGTACATTTAAGGCTCAATAAACGTTAGCCATCGTTATTTATATTCTTTAAAACCACACTGAAGAAGGAGAAGCAAAGTTTTCATGGAACCGCGGGGGCTTTACCTTGTGACAATCACACTGATGGTGATGAGGACAACAGCAGCTAACAATTATTCGAGATTTGCTATTTGCCAGACACTAAGTGCTTCATTCATCGAAAAAAAGGGTCTTTTCGTCTGACATGAACCTCATGAAAGAAGTATTATTTCAGAGAGGAAGAAACTGAGGCACAGAGCTTGAGGAACATGCCTACGGTCAATCAGTTAGCAAGCAGTAGAAGTGGGTTGGGAACCAACATATTCCTTCCCCAGAGTCCTCACATTTAACCGCGCTCCCACTCTGCTCCTCCCACAAGGGCTATTTTCTGGACGCCACCCCATAGCTGCTAGTTCTCAACCTGAGGTTGGGGTTCAGGAATCTCCACTTTTAATGCACTGCCCAAATTAGCCTGCAAAGTAAGAACTGTTGACTAAAGACAATGTAGTATTTTCATTAAAGCTTGATAATTAAGAAATTGCTACGTTGTGGGTTTTAGGGTATTATGCCATCACCCAGCAGTATCCTTGGTGGAAAATTTTGCTGTGTCATTAACAAGAGCTGGTTTCCCATGCCTTGATGGTTGGAAAATAGGTAGAACATGAGTCTATCCAGCCCTTACCTATCCTGCTGTCAGGAATGGTCCTATTACTGTGACCACAGGAGCAGCTCAAAAAGGTCACCATCCACTTTGGAAAGAAGCAGAGTTGGCACGGGCCTCACATCCTCTCTGACCACTGACTCTTACTGCCAAATCCCAAACCCCTTCCTCCCTGGACCAGAGAGCTGACCGCTCCAGGCACACGAGCCAGAGACCTGGACATTCAGGGCTGCAACTCACATTTAGGGCCCGAGTTCTCAAGCTGGAGGGAAAGGGATTTGAAAACTCCCCTAAGACGGATTTTGTGTGGTGTATGTATTTTTCTGGGAAGAGGATCCCTAGCTTTCACCAGATTCTCAAGGACCCTCCAAAAAGCTAAAGCCTAAAAAACTAAGAGGGATAATAATACCAAAAATGGGACTCGCCAGTAATGAGAACATAACTTCATAAAGATTTAAAACCAGAGTAGCTACAATCTTTATCTAAGTAACTGAAATAAAAGTATAATTACTAAAAATTCCCAAATACAGTTTGTGTCCAAATTGTATATGCAATAAACCTTAGGTTGCCTCCAGTCTAAAAAGTTCTCTGATCAGGACACCTTGCATTGTTAGACACAGGCTTTAATT
This sequence comes from Panthera uncia, assembly GCF_023721935.1. Taxonomy (NCBI): domain Eukaryota; kingdom Metazoa; phylum Chordata; class Mammalia; order Carnivora; family Felidae; genus Panthera; species Panthera uncia. The sequence continues at coordinate 109,023,842 of NW_026057580.1, read as the reverse complement.
AAAGGAGTAGCATGAGGGACGCAAATGGCATGATCACAACCTGCTGAAACAGAATTTATGAAACCCATATGCTGTATAAACAGGTAGAGTTTGTTTTCGCCAAAGAGCGAAGGAAGGTGCCAGAAAGATCCTGCCTCGTGCCTGTCTTGCCAGCTCATCCCTAAAGCTGTACAGAGAATCACTTTTAAAAAGTTCTCCCTGAAATGCCTTTGGACTAAAAGCTAAAACTACCAAAGGGCAAAAAAGAAAGAAGGCTAGAAAACAAACAAAAAGTGGGGTGCCTGGGTGGCTCAGTCAACTAAGCATCCGACTCGACTTCAGCTCAGGTCATGATCTCATGGTTCCTGAGATGGAACCCTATGTCAGGCTCTGTGCTGACCACGCAGAGCCCGCTTGGGATTCTCTCTCTGCCCCTCCATATCTCTCTCCCTCAAAAATAAATAAATACATATTAAAAAAAAAGAAAAAGTAACAGAAAAGACATAACAAAAGAAAACAAGAGCCAGCTCTAGAGGACTTTGTGGCTGTTGTTTTGCATTGTACCGGTAACACTTTGAAAACTCAAGAAGCAAAAAGGATTCTGTTGAATTTTTTTTTTTTACCATGAACACGTATTACTTTAATAACCTTTAAAAAGAAGTAAAAGGGATCATTCATTTGGTCTATGAACTTAATTCTCTTTCCCCATTCCAGTTGTCATTTGTAGAGTCCCCTTCCTATCACCTTTACTAATCTTCAATGAAAAGTAAACAGAATTCAGGCGCTCCTTCTCTAAGAAATAACAAAAATCATCTGAATTTTTCAGAGGTTCCCTGATAATTTTAAAAATATATATTCCAGGTAAGTATTGTTAGTGACTATAGGAAAAATTTTACCTTTAAAGAGTCAACTAAATTTCTCTTTTGAAAAAAAGAGGAAAAAGGAAACAGCAGAAATTTAGGATTACCATCAATTACGTTGAAATTATAGTAAAATTTATTAAAGCAAAATTTATTTCTTAAGCCATTTACATTAAAGCAAACCTTGGGGCACCCAGCTGGCTCAGCGGGAAGAGCACACGACTCTTGATCTCAAGAGTTTTAAGTTCAAGCCCCATGTTGGGCGTGGAGATTACTTAAATAAATAAAATCTTAAAAAAATAAAATAAAACAAACACCTCGAATTCCCAAGGACATTCTGAGGATAATCCTCCCACTGCCTTTCTCTAGAGGAAGCGAAGGTTGAGAACGACAGCTCTAAAGCAAAGATGATATTCCAAATACTTGCCAAGTGGTAAAATGGTGGGCGCCAGGGTCTTGGAGTCCCCTGCTGTGCAGGATATTAACCACACAGCTGGAGAATCCTTGGGTCCCAGTAAAGAGAGGGAGGACCCTCTGAATGTGCTGGGCCCGGGGACTATTCCCGAACAACTCTGAACTACTGAGTTTACACAGTGGTTCTCCGAGGACGGTCCCTGGGTCAGTAGCAACAGAAGCATCATGTGGGAACTTGTCAGAAATGAAAATTATCAGGCCACACTCCAGACTGAAGAAGCAGAAACTCTGGGAGTAGGGTTCAACAACCTGTGTTTTAACAAGCCTTCCAGGGCATTCCAATGCACAATGCACTTGAAAAACACTGGGTTAACAAATGGAAAGCCCCACACCTATGGCCTTAAGGCATGAATATCAGCCTACCTGGGGAGCAAAATGTAGCTCTATTATATATCAACAGTAGTAAAGGAGATAGTGAGCCCTTAGATTAAAGTCGAATTGAGATCAAACCCAAGCCCTACCACATTCAGGGAAAACTTGCTTGCTATATGATCTCTCAGGGTTGTTAATAAAAAATGAAATAATATCCGTGGGCCATGCAAAAATAAAAGATTGGAAAGCAGTGGCTGGTATTTCTGCTCTCCAATGGTGCTCAAACATTAGGATGCATCAGAATAGGCTATAAAGTTAAATGCAGATTCCTAGGTTCCCCAAAGACAACAGGTTTTTTTTAAATATTTATTCATTAGTGAGCAAAAGAGACAGAGCGCAAGTAGGGGAGGGGCAGAGAGAGAGGGAGACACAGAATCTGAAGCAGGCTCCAGGCTCCGAGCTGTCAGCACAGAGCCCGACGTGGGGCTGGAACCCACGAACTGAGATCGTGACCCGAGCTGAAGTTGGACGCTTAATCAACTGACCCACCCAGGCACCCCGAGAACAGTTTTAAAGAGAGAATTGAGCAAATACACCAGGTGACTTTTTTTAATGTTTACTTATTTTTGAGAGCGAGCGAGCAAGAGCGTGAGAGCAGGGGAGGGGCAGAGAGAGAGTGGGGGGGGGGAACAGAGGATCGAAAGTGGGCTCTGCGCTGACAGCAACAGCCCAGTGTGGGGCTTGAACCCACAAACTGTGAGATCCTGACCTGAGCCAAAGTCAGACACAACCGAATGAGCCACCCAGGTGCCCCACCAGGTGATTCTGATGCAGATAATCCCCTGTTTTTCACTGTAGAAAACCGTGGCTGTACAAAGGCAGTTGATGCCCACCCTAGTAAATTGTAAAAGTCACCCTATCATTTCAAACATCTGCAGATACTCATCTTATGGAACACAACATACAGAGACCCTATTACTCTAAGATTTGTTAAATCAAAGAAATTAATGAAGGAAGAACTTTAATGCCATATATAAGTTATGTTGTAGTTTATTCTCTGTACTTTAACAAATTGAAATGAGCACTGATAGACAAAAAGGCAGCTGAGAGTAGCAAAAAAAAAAAAAAAAAAAAAAAAAAAAAAAAAAGAAGAAAAGAAAAGAAAAAGAAAGAAGAGAAGAAAAAAGAAAAGACCCAAGAAAGAGAAATTCCCCAGTCTCCCTCATGTCAGAATTAAATTCAAGGAAAGACGACTGTGTAAAAAAGAGAATGAGCCTTGACAACACTTTAGTTGCACATCCTTTTCTGTCCTCAACCTCATCCCTGACTCCCGACAGAGGAGGGGTATCGGACAGGAAGGGGAAGGGCCTCACGCAGGTGCACGTGAGAGGTCTACACAGTGTCCCCGTCTATGAAGGGACAGGCTTCCTCCTCCACCAGCTGAGAACGCGTGACGGGGGCAGAGAACCAGAGACCACGTCCCCAGTGCAGCCAAGGGCCAGGACATCTCGTTCAATCCCGTAACTCCGTGTCTATTAGAGGAACTGAGGGAGATGAGGACAGAAGGAAAAGAAAGGAAGGGGAGGAAAGGAACTTGGAAAGCTCATGAGTTAGAAACACAGGAAAGGGCATGGAGTTACCTGATATTTAGACTAAATCCTGCTCTTAATGTGTTTGAAGTTTTTCTTCAGCTTTTAATACAATGTCTCTTAAGCGACGTAGTATTTTCCTCTTCTCTCAGTACTGCAGACGGTCACGGCCAACTGATTCGATCTTCCGCACATTTCTAAACATGCCCCATGGTCTGGTAAGCAGATGCCCGACAGCATATGAACGAGCCTGAAACCAGGACCAGGCTTCCCCCACACTCCAAGCCAACTGCTTCCTGGGTTGTTCTTCTCAGGAGGAACCTTCCATCACCCTTCTAAGGTAAGGTGAGTATTAAAAATATTGTTATTATTGGGGCGCCTGGGTGGCTCAAGCTCAGGTCACGATCTTGCGGTTCATGAGATGGAGCCTCGCTTTGGGCTCCACGCCGACAGCAAGGGATTCTCTCTCTGCCGCTCTCTTTCTCTCTCAAAATAAATAAACATCTTTTTAAAAAATACTGTTACTACTATATAATCCCTAATGTCCCAGTTTTATTTTCCTTTGATTCTGGTAATTGAAAGAAAAAAATATTTTAAAAATATTTTTAGGGGCACCTGGGTGGCTGTTGGTTAAGCATCCGACTTCGGCTCAGGTCATGATCTCACGGTTCACGAGTTCAAGCCCCGCATCAAGCTCTGTGCTGACAGCCCGGAGCCTGGAGCCTGCTTCTGATTCTGTTTCCCTCTCTCTCTGCCCCTCCCCCACTCATGCTCTGTCTCTGTCTCAGAAATAAACAAACATGAAAAATTAAAAAAATTTAAAAAATTAAAAAAAAAAGAAATCAGTCTAGGACTGGGCCTTGCTCAGACCTCAAAGCAACTTAAAAGTTTTCTCCTTAGGTGCTCACAAGCTCTTTAAACTTAAAAGGAAATCCCCCCTAGCAATGGTTCAAAGCCTAAGACAATTGCAGAGAGGGTAAGCAAGACCAAAGGAGGAGATTCAAAATTCAAACATAACCCAAGGCTGCACTAGTATTCTCCTTTAAAACAGAATAATTTGTATCAACCTACATTCCAATAGTTTTTATTATCAAGTTAATTAATAGACTCCTGTGTTAATATCTATCTAAATGCTAGGCAATTAATGGCGACAAACTATAGATGTCCTTCTCTTTGCTTTTTCGTAACAAAATCCCACAAATGAGGTGAGCACTAGAGCGACTTGACACAGGGCTCGTACGAGTAATTTCCCCCCAAAAGCTGAAAAAGGAGCAGCTTATAAATTAACATTGTGTCACAGAAGTAGGAAGAAACATAGGTTAAATAACTAACTAACAATAATAATAAAGAGATATTTGTGCCACAATGGATCACTGCCAGTATTCGTAATGAAACCTCAGAACTCCTTTTAAAAAGTGACTTGAGTGGCAAGTTATTAATTCTAAAGTATTTTACACTCATGCTTAAATGCTATCTTCTTTTCAAAATGATGCCCATTTGCCAAATACTTTCAAGTTTACCATAACTCCTTTTGAAAACTGCTGACCGTGAAGATGTCTAAATAAAGCGGTATTTTAGAAAATACGATCGAAATGCTAGTACCAAAGTAGACTTAAGAGTTCCACGTGGTTCGATGTTTGGTAATCCAGTGCTAAAAGTTAACTGCTCAGTTTGTACTATTTTCTGTTTAAAGAAATTATTGAATAACCTTTTATTTCATTAAAAAAATTTTTTTAACGTTTATTTATTATTGAGAGACAGAGAGACACAGAGCATGAGCAGGGGAGGGGTAGAGAGAGGGGGAGACACAGAATCGGAAGCAGGCTCCAGGCTCTGAGCTGTCAGCACGGAGCCGGACGCGGGGCTCAAACTCACAAACTTCGAGATCATGACCTGAGCCAAAGTCGGTCGCTTAACCGACTGAGCCACCCAGGCGCCCCCCAACCCCCACCTTTTATTTCATTTTTAATCAGTGAGGAAAAGCGGCCTAAGTCACCAGTTCCAGGCACAATTAACACGTTCCTTCTAAACGACCCTGACTATTTTAACCAGACTTCCAGGCTAATTCAGTTCCATTCATGGTTGGACGTTACCTCTCTTCTCACTAACAAAGAGTTGGTCCTGCCCCAAGATCATTTCTTCTCTCACCAGAAAACTCTTACTCATCCTTCAAAACTTCCTCTGACACACCTTTACCAACATCCAGTCACAGCTTGAAAACGCACGTCTCCCACCGTACTGTCATTTTCTGGCCATGCCGACCCTTCCTTCAACCAGCAGCTCCCTCAGATGAGATACGTGATTGATTAATCGCTGAATTCCCAACATATAAAACATTCTCAGTCACAAAGGCCTTCAGTAAATGGTTTATGTTCTCCTTTTTTCTTCTTCAATTTTCCCAATAAACCAGAGGTAGAAAAGGGAAAAAAATTTAAAAGATAAAGTTGTACCTTGTATGCATTCCTAATACTCAGTATTTTTCAAGAGTCAGACAGCTCTATCAGCTAGAAGAAAAACTATACCTAAAAAGGCAAAGTGCGAAATTCTCTCACTGCTTTATACTTGGGTTTTCAAAAAGATTCATCCTGATATATTCTCTTTAAATAAACTGGAACTTATCTGAATGGAGTTACTTCCTACAAATCTTCTCTAAGGAAAGAAAAGATTGTTCTGGCTATGAAAACAACATTGTAGTTCAGAGCCACGAGAACAGAGAAAAGGTTCTGGCTGCCAAACGTCACAGTCCTAGGGATGGAGCTGAATCAACAGAAGACCACTGTCAAAGGAAAGGGGGTGGACAGTCAGGCTGGTTTCTGCACCACGCGGCTCCCTGCAGGTTACCGGATTCTTGGAACACTGCCTCTGACACCTAACAGGTGCATCCAGTAGGAGCCACTGGGTGAAAGGCCCCCGAGAAGCCGGTGCCACAAGAGAAAGCAGGACCACTTTCTTCTCTAGCATCTCTCGACACTGGAGCTGAGAGGAAGAGGGATTCGAGATAAAAAGGAAAAGATTATGAGTCTACAGGTACAAGGAGGAGAGAGAAAGGTGATGAGACTTTGCCAGGAGGGGACAGCGAACCAGGAAATAAACCGGGACATAATACTTCATGACCCGAAATTGATAAAATGGAAGGCAAGTGGAAACTTTAAAACAAAACAAAACAAAACAAAAAGTAAGAACTTTTGGCATTAAAGGAGGTTCTCCCTCCTATACAACAATATCAAATCTTAGCTAAAGCAGTTTGAGGAAGTAAGCAAGGATGCAAAAACACTTTAAAATGGAAGCAACTTCGTCAAATAGCTATTCTTTAAAAAAAAAAAAAAAAGCCTTAAAAATGAATACCCTTTAAGAAGGAAATGTCAGAGGGACGCCCTGGGCGGCTCAGTTGATTGAGCATCCGACTTTGGCTCAGGTCATGATCTCACAGTTCATGGGTTCGAGCCCCTCGTTAGGCTCTGTTGTGGACGGCTCAGAGCCTGGAGCCTGCTTCGGATTCTGTGTCTCCCTCTCTCTCTGCCCCTCCCCCCACTCACATTCTGTCTCTCTCTCTCCAAAATAATAAATATTAAAATATTTTTTTAAAAAGAGAAGGGAATGTCAGAGGGCTGAGTAAATACAAAGTTTGCCAAATGAAGAGTCCACTTCACTGTTCACTAGTTATTCCCTCAGTCTATGACAGGAAGAATCAAGCAGGCCTATTCTTACATTGTAGTTCTAGTTCTGCCCCCCTAAAATGAGCAGAGAAAAAGAAACAAATGGTAATGGAAGCAAACAATAAGAATCTGGGATAATTTAGGAGCCTCTGAGTTGAAGGTAAATCAAAAAATTATACATGTCCAGCTGTGCACTTCTTGTTGATGAAATCAAATTTCTATGATCTATTCAGTCTATAACCACAATAACACATCAGGCAAGTTCTATATCTAGTTCAAAATTCTGTGAAGTCTCTTTAACACTGCTGGGGCTCAAAAAACAACTATGTAGAATCCTTACTAAAAATAATGTAAGTATTATTAGAAAAATAAATATTAAAATGTATATAAGTGAGCTGGCTGGGGATATCACTTCTTAAAAACTTCTGGAGAGGAATTTGGTAAAACACCATGTCTTTAAAATGTTCTTTTACCCAGAAATACCACTGGGGAAGTTTACAGGAGGTAAAAATATATGCATGTGGGCACACACATACATGCACACACAGGGCATAATGGAATCACCTATAAAAATGTCCAATAAAGCACTGTCTGCAATATCAAAAGAATTTTCCAAGTCTAAATACTTGGCAGTAAATGTTTATCTTCTTCAACACTGTAAAGTCCACTTACTATGTACTAGTAAATTTTAAAAAGTATATATTTTTGAACAATTAAGTCAAAGGATGCCTGAGTGGCTCAATTGGTTGGACATCTGACTTTGGCTCGCTCAGGTTGTGATCTCACAGCTCGTGGGTTGGAGTCCCGCATCGGGCTCTGTGCTGACAGCTCAGAGCCTGGAGCCTGCTTCAGATTCTGTGTCTCCCTCTCCCTCCCTCCCTCCCTCCCTCCCTCTCTCTCTCTCTCTCTCTCTGCCCCTCCCCAGCTCATGCTCGCTCTCTCTCTCTCTCTCTCTCCATCTCTTTCTCTCTCTCTCAAAAAATAAGCAAATAAACTGAATGATTAGGTCAACATGTAAATCCTGTGTTTCTACTTTGTGCTCAGTACTGGGGACACAGTGACGACAAAACAAAGTCCTTTCCCTCATAAAGCTTATATTCTAATGGGGGAACCACAGAAGAAAACAGGGGAAGTATGTAATATGCCACATAGTGATCGGGGCCATGGAGAAAAGGAAAGCACGGTCAAGTGAAAAGGAGAAAGAGGGTTGCTTTGTTGTACACACAGTGGTCAGGGAAGGAGGCTTGCCTGATGAGCTATCATCTGAGTAAAGACCTGGAAGAAGTAAGTCTTCCTTGGAAGACTTCCAAGGAAAAGCCCTGTGGCCATCTGGAAGAAGAGCCTTCCAGACAGAGTGAACAATAAGTAAAAATGCCTTGAGATGAGCGCAGCAAGATGGCCAGGAGGGGACGGGGAGGGTGCACAACCCGGTGGCACCAGGCACCATAAAGCATCTATCTGGCTGCTGTATTCTATAGTGAATAAGGGCACTAGAAGGTGGGGACCAGTTAGGAGCTACTGGAACACTTCAAGTAAGACATCATGGTGCCTCGGCCCAATATGGTAGCAATAAAACCAGCGAGAACTACTTAGATACTGACTATATTTTGAAGGTAGAATGGGTTGGAAAGAAAGAGATTATGAGGCACCCAGGGGGCTCGGCTGGTTATGCATCTGACTTTGGCTCAGGTCATGATCTTACGTCTTGTGAGTTCAAGCCCCACATGGGGCTCTGTGCTGACAACTCAGAGCCTAGAGCCTGCTTTGTAGTCTGTGTCTCCCTCTCTCTCTCTGCCCCCTCCTCCACTCATGCTCTGTCTCTCTCAAAATAAATAAACATTAAAAAAAATCTTAAAAAGAAAGAAAGAAAGAGATTAAGGAGTTCAAAGTTTCTGTCCAAAGTGTTACAGAAAATCTGAGATAGAGGGAAAATACAGAAGACCAGGTTTGTGGAGGAAGAAGTGAGTCCTGAGTATTACTTTGGATATACAGAGTTTCAGAAGCCTGTTTCAGAGTTTCAGAAGACATTCATTTGGAGATGCCAAGTAGGAGCTGGGCACACAGTTACAGAATGGAGGAGAGAGGTCCAAGTTGCAGAAATAGATTTAAAAATCATAGCCTCTATCTAGACGACACTCCAAAGCCACAAGGCTAAATGAGATCACACAGGTAAGGTGTGTAAAGACAAAAGAGAAGTGGCTCCAACACTGAGCCCTGACCACAGGCCAACATTTGAAGGTCAGGGAGACAAAGAAAAGCCAGCAAAGGAGAGCACAGAGTGGCCAGCAAGGTAAAAGGAAAGGCAGGAGAGAGTGGCATTCCAGGAAACAAGCAAGAAAGGTGCTCCAAGAAGGAAAATGCCATCACCTGCATCAAATGCTCCTGACAGGCGACATCGGGAAGCAAGACAATTGCCGGCTGGACTGCACAACAGGTAAAAACATGGGCAGCTTTGAAAAGAGCTGTGTCAGCAGAGTGGGCAAAATAAAAGCCTGTCCGGAGTCAATTCAAAGGATAAGCAGTAAATGGCAACGGTGACTGAAGAGAGAACTGTTATTGGTTCGGTCAAGAAAGGTGGGTTTTTTCGGTCACTCCTATTATAGGTGTTCAACCACGCAAGGCTGAACGCGTGCATGGCATGGTTGAATTCTGATGGGAGTGACCAAAAGGGAAAGTGATGGTGGTGTTAGAGAAGGGACACGGGAAAGCTATATGCACACAGAACGTGAGATTTCAACCAGAATACACCAGAAGGCACAGGGTATGTGCAGACACAGGTTGGTTGGTACATTAAGTTCTCCTGATTGCTTGTATTTCTTCAACGAAGAAGGAAACAACATCACCAGCTCAAAACGTGGAGAGCTGAAGACCGAGGGGAACGTGCAACAGCCCTGGGGCAAGTGGAGATACAGGACACGTGTTAGCTGACATCAGCAGTCATGAACTTAAAGCAGTAAGAGTCTTCCCTGTGTCCTTCCCTACCCCATGCCCCTGGAGGAGGCAAGGAGATGGGTTTCACCAGGGTTGCTTAAGCAGGTTTGTAAGACCGGGAAGGGAGGGGACGGCATAATGTAATTAAGAGTAGACACAAAAGAGTAAGGACGGTGACAGACTTGGAATTTTTGCTGGGCAAGGAGGGTGGCACGAGAGCTGTGGGAACCAGTGAAAACGAAAGAGCAACTGACTGTGTCTCACCAAGCTCTGAGCCACCCTAGAGACACTCAGAATATCTAATCTGCTCCACGGCTGAAACCGGTAGTTCCACGGGGCGCCTGGGTGGCGCAGTCGGTTAAGCGTCCGACTTCAGCCAGGTCACGATCTCGCGGTCCGTGAGTTCGAGCCCCGAGTCAGGCTCTGGGCTGATGGCTCGGAGCCTGGAGCCTGTTTCTGATTCTGTGTCTCCCTCTCTCTCTGCCCCTCCCCCGTTCATGCTCTGTCTCTCTCTGTCCCAAAAATAAATAAAAAACGTTGAAAAAAAAATTAAAAAAAAAAAAAAAAAAAAAAAAACCGGTAGTTCCTTTTATTTTGTCATTAATGTAGCATCTTTTACGCAGTATTTTAAAATATTACACACATTACAGGTTTACTGTAGATCATTTAAAAGATACACACAGGGTCAAAAGAAAAGCTTCAACGGCATAGATAGCATTCTTACTGATTTGCACTGTGTATGTGTACTTCATTTTCAAGTTTAGGATACACTGCCTCACTTGGCGGTAACTTCCCTTTTTATTGAACATCTGTGAACATGTTACTAAAATGTCCTATACTTTCATTTTATATAATTGCTGTTGTGTGGTAATAAATCTCATGGATTTGAACCCTGCTCATGATTTCGAGTTGTCCATGCAATGTACCTGTAAGGCCTCATTAGCTCAGCAGAGTTCACGGACGGTTACTACACACACAGGTGCTGGCCTCTGACTGTTACACAAGTCTGCTCACATAGACATGTCTGTGTGTTTACTTAGGAAACACAGTAGTTTACTATGAACTACTCTCCACCCTTCCCATTACATTTGGGACATCAGACTGATGTCTGAGATTTTATTAAGAGGCACCTCATATTACATATGAATTTTATTTCAGAAAAAATAAGGAAGCATAGGAGTTATATGTGTTGACAAGATTTCAAGACAGTTGTCACAAGTTTAAGAAACTCCAGTGAAATGTAGTGGGTGGAGGGCAGGAATGTGAGGTTATCCTACAACATGACAAGATGTTCCACACTACTTTCAAAAGTCCGCCTTTCATCTAGATTTAAACAAAATCACACAAAAAGCTAATTGTTTGTTGGAGCTTAAAACTGAACTCCATTTTGCATATAAAAACAAACTATTCTTAAAATAATTTTATTATAGGGCACTTGCATGGCTCCGGTGGTTAAACATCTGACTCTTCAATTTCAGCTCAGGTCATGATCTCACAGTTCGTGGGTTCGAGCCCTGCGTTGGGCTCTGTGTTGACAACGCGAAGCCTACCTGGGATTCTCTGTGCCCCTCTCTCTGCCCCCTCCCCCCCCCGCCAACTTAGCATGCACACACACACATGCTCTCTCTCTAAAATAAATAATCATTAAAAAATAATAATTTTATTACACACTGAAATTTCCAAGACTAAAACTACTCTATATATTAAGGGAAGATTATACTTTGTTTTGTTCAGATTTTGACCAAGAGTTGCTCGCCATCTTAAAAGATGAATCACCACTGACAACCCTGCTGAAAATACTGGAGTTGCCGGGACGCCTGGTGGTTAGAATCGGACTCTTGATTTCAGCTTAGGTCATGATCTCAGGGTCGTGAGATCAAGCCCTTTGTCGGGCTCCACACTGAGAGTGGAGCCTGCTTAAGTTCTCTCTCTCTCCCTCTGCCCCTCCTCCACTTGTGCTCACTGACATGCTTGCTCTCTCTCAAAAAAAAAAAAAAAATTATATATATATAAAAAAAGACATCAGAGCTGCTAATGCAACATTCTTCTCGTAGCTGCCAAGTTCAGTGACCCCACAGACACATGTAAGTGCCTATGTGTAATCATGCTTAAGCATTTAATTTATATAATAGTTTATTCACATAGTTAGTACATCATTCTGCCTTGCTTCAAATTTTGTGTAGGTAACATATTATCTACAAATTTTATGTAGCTAACGTATTAACTATGAAATTTCCAAAGAACAAAGGAGACATTAGAAAAATTTCATTACAAAATGGGAATGTACTCTCTGTATGTTATAAACTACTATATTACATGCTTATTATCATCTTAAACTGTGTTAAGGATATCCAAAAAAGAACCAGAAAAATGGAAGAGGACCAGTTCCAGCCATATGGCAGATTAGATATTCTAAATGTCTATTGATTTAAATATCTAAAATACTAAAAAAATGCCTTTTAAACGGATCACAGACTTGGCATGAATGCGATTAAAACCAAAAACAAACAGAAAGTAAAGCAAGAACACAGAAAGTAAGAGCGGTACAGTAGAAGCTGGCTTGCTATAGATTTTAACTTTCCATTTCTGGACTATACAGGGAACAGAGAAAAGGAAAAGTCTATGGCCTGCCAAAAGGGCGTAAAATATGAGACCATACATCTCAAATAAATCAGGGACTAAGAGGGGCTATGCCCATTATTGGAGAATATGAAAACCCACTAAAGAGAACAGAAAAATACCTGTCTTGAACTTGATACTCAGAGGTAGGAGGAATTTAAAAATGGCTCCACTGAGAATTAGCAACCACAGACTAACCTTCATCAGGGTTTCTGGTCAAAATTAACACTTAATGGTGTGGTCTGCAAAAACCTCAAGAAGATAATTCTATGTAAAGTGGTCCCAAAGGCCATCACCACCTGAACCCACTGATCAATCTTAACACCACTACTGTGGGACAACAAAACATTGATGTTTATTCTGATGTAATACACTCACCGCATCGCCTATGAGGTACTCAAATCACGTTAGTCAGTAATGATGTGTAACAAACTGCCTGAAACTTGGGTGACCTAAAAAGCCACCGGCATGTTCTATGCTCACAAATTTTGTCAGTAAGGAATCTGACCCGGGTGTAAAGGCGAAGGCTGGTCTCGGTCATTGGACGAGCAGGGCTAGAACCACTTGGAGGCTTCCTTACTCACAGAGAGGGTCGTACACCCCTCATCTGAACAGAAACAATGCCCTACATTTTGGGGACATGATTTACCACAACCACACGCACAAAAAATCGTTGACCTTACAGGATTAGAGAGGCTAGATGAACACATTAAACTGCAGCAAAAGAAAACTCCAAGCCAAGCCATTTCACAAGGCAGTTGACTCAGTTTTCCAAGGTGTCAAAGGCTCTAATGGGGATGGGGAAGAAGAAACCGTTCCAGATAAAAAGACTTAAGGACCAAATCAATGGATTACATGTCTTTCTGAATTCTGCTTGGGGAAAAAAAAAACCCAAAATACTATAAAGGCATTCTGACAACAACTGGGGATATCTGAACATGACTAGGCTAGTAAGTGCGAGACACCCACTGTATCATTCTGTTTATCAGCCCAGTAAGAATTTTTGTACAATAAGACTCAAAATGTGGTTCCAGATGACTGGCGTCCACAGGCAACTGGCAAAAACATACATCGTTCTTTCCTAGGGAACAGAATATAAACCCAGAGACTCGATAAAACTGTCTTCCAAAAAACAAAAAATGAAGGGAAATAAGAAAATTCTTAGACCCAAAAGAAAACAAAAATAATGCACATCAAAATTGGAGACATTCAGCCAAAGCAATACTTAAGAAGAAATTTTTTGGTCTTCTATTTTGCTTCATCAGACAAACATGTTTTGAATAAGCTAAGCATTCACTTGCTTGAAAAAAGAACAGCAAAATAAACATCAGTAAAATGTAAAGCAGGACAGGGGCGCCTGGGTGACTCAGTCCATTAAGCGTTGGACTCTTGATTTCGGCTCCGGTCGTGATCTCCTATTTGTGGGATTGAACCCCATGTCGGGCTTTGCACTGACAACAGGAAGCCTGCTTGGGATATTCATATCCTCTCTCTCTCTGCCTCTCCTATGCATGCACATGCTCTCTCTTCACACACACAAGATAAGTAAACTTGAAGGAAAAGAATATTAAAAAAGGAAAATGTTACGGATTAAATGCCTTTAACTCTGAATGTCATAGAAATTAATGATGACTATTATATGAACAACCTTCTTAATAAATTTGAAAAACTGGATGAAATAAATTTCTAATGTGTAGGAATATACAAAGTGTTGTGTATACATATATACACATATACATATATACACATATATAAATATAATCTATGTAGATATAAAGGCAGAAAGCTGACTCAAGAAGAAATTGATTACGTGAATACACCTATATTCACAAAGGAAATAAGACCAAAGTCAAAAGTCAGGAAAGGGACAAAAGCTAATAATCAAGAGGTATACCTTCCTTTATGGTTTTACAGATAACTTCTACCATTCAAAAAACAGATAATTCCAAACTTTAACATAAACTCTTCCAGGAGATTTACAAAGGGACTAGTCTCCAATTCATTTTATAAAACTCCCTAATACAGACACCAAAACCTTACTAGGATAATTACAAGTCAATCTCATTCACGAACACTGTCAAGAAACCTAAAGAGAGATCCACAAACTGAGCTCAGTGATGTATAAAAAGATTAATACATCATGTAGCTGGGATGATTCCAGAAAGCATGTTTGGTTTAATACTTTAAAACAAAAAGACACACATAATATACCCCCAACGATGGATTACAGGAGAAAAACAAAGTGTTCATCTCAATAGTTATTAAAATAACACATAAGATAAATTTTGGCATTCATTCATGATAAAATCCCTTCGCAAACTAGAAAAAGAAAGGTACTTCGCTACCTAGTGGTGGGCAGTCACTAAATTAAATAAACAAGTAAACAAACATTATACTTAATGATAAATGCTGAAAGCCTTCTTTTAAGTCTCAGAGAATACAAGAATGGATAACCCTCTCCAACAATGCTTTGGGGAAGCTAGTCTGCAAAAAGATAAGATGAGGGAGAATGGGGTGATTTCTTTTAAAAAAAAAAAGCAGCTTTGTTTTAAAAATTAAGAAAACCTGAAAGAACCTACATGTTGTTAGAATTAACAAGAATTTAAAGAGCTGCTAAACAAAAAAAAATTTAACATATAAATTGCACTAGATTCATATACACTGATAACAGTGAGAAAATGAATTTTGAAAAGGACACAATTTACAGTGGCAACAAAAATATAAAATATAGACAACTAATTCTAACAAAAAAGTACGACTGTTCTTTTTGAAAGAATGTTCTAAAGGAAATTAAAAACACCTAAAAACAATGAAGAACTGGCGTACATTAATAGAAGGACCAAAGAGGGGCACCTGGGTGGCTCAGTCTATTAAGTCTCCAACTCTTAATTTCAGCTCAGGTCATGATTGATCTCATGGTTCGTTAGTTCAAGCCTCACATCGGGCTCTGCGCTGGTGGCACAGAGCCAGCCTGGGATTCTCTCTCTCTCCCTTTCTCTCTGCCGGTCCCCATGTGTGCACTCTCTCACTCTCTTTCTCCAAAAATAAATAAATAAACTTTTTCAAAAAGGGACCCATGAAAAAGAACAAAAACCCCAGAATAACCCCAAACATTATACCTACGGGAATCCAAGCAAATAATAAAAGGGGCATCTCCAATCAATTGGGGAAAGGTAACTGTAATGGTTAATTCTATGGGTCAACTTGGAAAGTGCTTTTGGATGAATTAACATTTAAATCAGTGACTTTGGGTAAGGTGGGTAGTTGAAGCATGAATAGAGCAAAAAGACCAACCTGTCCAAGTAATTCCAGGAATTACTTGGAATTGCAGTCCAGCAGACTGCCTTCAGATTTCATCACCACCATCAGCTCTCCTGAATCTCCACCTGCTGGCTCACAATGCGGGCTCTGGACTTGCCAGCTTCCATAATTGTATAAGCCAATTCCTTACAACAAATCTCTTTATCCTAACCAAATAGGATATGTGAATATGTGTACACACACACACACACACACACACACACACACATTCTGTTTCTCTATAGAGCCCTAACACAATAGCTTACACAAGAGAAGGCACTTAAAGATCTGGCCAAAAAAAAAAAAAAAAAAAAAACAGTTAAGCTGGATTAGGGTAAGTGAAATGTAAAACTGAATCCATAAAAATACTCCCAAAATAACATGGGAGAGCTCCTTTGTAAACTCTGGAGTGTGGAAGGCTCAAACTCACACTTTAAAAAAAAAAAAAAATCCAGAGATCTTAAAAAGAGTGATAATTTTGACTACATACATACCTTTTAAAATTTAAAAAGCCCCTCTGCAAGATCAAACAAACAAATAAACCATAATTAATGTCAAAAGATGAATGACAAGGTGAGGGAGGGTGGTTGGTAACTCATATCACAGGCAAAGATCCAGTCTTCCTAATATATATAGGTTTTTATTAAATCAACTTTTAAAAGACCAACAATTGAATAGAAAAATTCGAGATAAAAAGGTGTGAATTCACAATAAAAAAAAAAGAAATGCAAATGCTTTTAAGTATATAAAACATTCAACAGAACTCAAAACAAGATAAATGCAAATTAAAATTACATTATCAGACTGGCAAAAATCCAGAAGCTTAGTAAAAACCATGCTACTGGCACAAGTGTAGGGAAACCGGTACTCTCACACACTGATAGTGTGAGTATACATTGGTACGACCCCTCAAAGAAACAATCTGGCAATATTTACCAAAACTGTAACTGCATACACCCATTGACACACTAGTCCCACTTCCGGGAATTTATCCTACAGATAGACTCGCACATTAACAAAATGATACATATACAAAGTTCATCTTGGCAGTCTCGTTTGAAGTACAAATAATTTAAACTAATCTAAATGACCATCAAAAGGGAACTGGTTAAATATATCTCGGTGTGTCCATAAAATGAAAGGAAGCTATGAAAAAGAATGAAGGGTTACTTTAATGTGCTCCTTGGGCAAGTTCGACAGAAACCACCCTTAAGTGGGTGGGAGAGGACAACAAAGAACAGAAAAGTGTGCATGTTACAGTATGCCACCATTTGTGGGAAAGTGGAGTAAAAATTTAAATATGGAATCTTGGCACCTGGGTGGTTCAGTCAGTTAAGCATCTGACTCTGGGTTTTGGTCATGATCCTGTGGTTTGTGGATCGTGTCAGGCTCTGTGCTGACAGCATAGAGCCTGCCCGGGATTCTCTCTCTCCCTCCCTCTCTTTCTGTACCTCTTCTGCTTGCACACATACATGTCCTCTCTATCTCAAAACTAAACAAACATTTAATAATTTAATACTAAAATACGGTATCTTGCTCTTTTGTATAAACATACTCCAGAAAGATGCAAGATAACCTACTCACGTGGTTATCTGGCAAAGGGTGAGGTGGGGCTGAACTACTCAGGAGGACTGTGCTGGGAAGCTTATCTGTATCCTTCCCTCATACTTTTTGAAATATACGAATGTATTGATTATTCAAAACATAACACGTTAACAAATGTTAAAGACACAGAGTGAGGTGTCTTCATAGAACCCGAAAATCACTTTTTGTATCAATCCTATTAACAAAAGACACAAAGTATTATTTGCTGACTGATTCCCTAATATAAAAATCAATAGACCACGTTACGCTGTTTGGAAACGAGAAAGTGTACAGAAAAGAATGTTTTGTCTGTTAGGAAATACTGGCTCACTACATTAAATATAGTTGAGCTTTCTGTGGTTTTTAAATGTATGTGAATTCAGAATTACAAATTCTTATTAAAATTTAGCTTGATTTTGAAAATATCCTGTTGGTCATTGTTACGTTGTTTTGGGAGGTGCTAGCCATATCCAAAATGCTAACTCTAATTTCCTAGGCAAACTTCCCAAATCTATCTGAACGTCTAACTCCCTAAATACCGAAGTTCTTCCTGTCAAACAAGACCCTCTGATTCAGCCACATAAATGTCTCTGATCTCCACCTCTTTGTCCCATAATGAACTTACCGAAAGTTAAAAAACATTCTACAGGTGGGGAGTATGAAAACAAGAAAACCTTTCTCATAGAGTTCAAAAAATGTTTTGTCTCCCTCAGAACATACAGGAATGACAATAATTACATTAGAGAGCCATGGTTCTACATATAGTATTTCCTACCATATAATCTGCCACACTCAAATCAATAAAATAATGGTAGTAGCAAAGCCTAAAATAGTCCTAAACCAAGCACATTAAAATAGTATTCATTAAAATAAGATTTCACCTGTAGTATGCTTTAAATATTTAAATGTGAAGGCTATTAAATAACTAATTGCCACGTGACAGAAGACATCAGTGAATGCTTCATAAAGGAAGTAAATTTGAGCTTGGTCTCCAAGGAAATGCCAGGCACTCAGAGTCCTTAATCAGATTGGTTTTACAATCAGAGATTTATTTTAGCACACCAAAGTAAAATACTAACGTAATCTCTCTATTCAGTCCTTCTTAAATTTTGATGGCATGAGAAAACGTCCTGTGTCTACCAAGAAGTTCAATCAGGTGCTGAAAGCCCTTGAAAAAGCCTAGAACTTTATATATCATAAACTCAGACACTAGTTTCTCTCACTTAAAAAAACGATACTGGAAGATTATTTAATTTTCCCACATCTTAATACAAGACTAGACCAAATAACTGAAATATACATTCCTACCTCCATAAATTCCTTCATCTAGTATCAGGATTTTGAAAACATTTACAAAAAAAACCCACAAGATTCTACAGGATTTTCAATCTCTGCTGTTTTAACATGTTTTGTTTAAAGTCATAAACTCTTTAAAACTCTTAAATAGAAGTCACAGGGGAAAAGATTCCAAAGAACCCAAGAAAATACTTAAGAAATCAGCTGAATTAAAATTAAGCTTCCAGGGTGCATGGGTGGCTCAGTCAATTAAGCATCTGACTCTTGACTTAGGCTTAGGTTATGATCTCAAGGTTCATGAGTTCCAGTCCCTCGCTGGCTGACACGGAGCCTGCTTGGGATTCTCTCTCGCCCTCTCTCTGCCCCTCCCCTGCGCACATGCACACGTGCTCTCTCTCAAAATAAACAAAATAAACTTAAAAAAATAAAAATAAATTAAAATAAATTAAGCTTCACATATTTATTTCCTTAACTTTATTTTATTTTTAGAGAAAGAGAGAACATGACAGCACGAGAGGGGAAGGAGGAGAGACAGAGAATCCCACACAGGCTCCGTGCTGTCAGCGCAGAGCCAAACTCGGGGGCCCAACATCACAAAGCGTGAGATCACGACCTGAGCCGAAACCAAGAGTTGGCCACTTAACGACTGAGCCACCCAGGCACCCCAAACTTCATGTATTTTTTTTCACCCTGTTTAGCATCAACAATCTCTTCAACATGTGCAAGCACTTTGAAAACTGAATCATCAATGTCACTGCCTTCCCTCTCCACCCCATGAAAAGAGAAAGAAGGAAAATATGAAATGGAAAGTTACATTTTGACGCGTATCACTGGAAGTGCTATTAAACGTGTATCTGGATTCAGAGTAAGAGTCCCGAGCTCACAGAGCCCTTTCCTATCACTCCGTGTCAACCTCTAGAAAACAAGAGGAGACTGAATCACTTCGCCACGTGCGTATGTACGATTTTTCTACCGATCACGGGAGCTGAAATACACAGCCCGATAACATAAAAGAGTATTTAATGAGGCTAATTTAAACTACACACTGCTCAATATCCTTAAAGTACATGATTCCCTCTAGTATTTTGAAGTGATTATCCGTTCATGAGGTAGCTTAAGAAGAGTAATGTTGCACAGGCAACGGTGTTTGATAGAGTAGCACTTACCATTAAAACAAAAACCCCCAAAAAGCTCAACATGGGAATACCACGTAGGTGCCAACTAGCAAGATGAAATGGTCGATAAAACCATTTTTTCCGAATAAGCGTATTCTTCCCACTCTACAATTTCGAACATCCATCCGTAAACAAACGAGCAGTTCCGATCTGATGTACTTCGGCATTTTCTCAATATTACATCCCCCCCACCACCACCACCACTGAAAACAGACTCTTTCAGGCGGAACGGGAAGACGCGTCAGAGCCCAGTCTGGCCTTGGGACACAGACCTGGAGGGCCGGGCCGGGGGCGGGGCCCAGCGGCTGCGCTCACCTGCTGGGGCTGGTACCGCTGCTGGGGCTGGGGCGGCAGATACTGCGCCTGCGGGGTGAGGTGCGGGGGCTGCGGCTGCTGGTTGTAGTAAGGCTGCTGGCCCTGCTGGCAGTAACCACTCACGCCTTGCTGTCCATACTGAGGCGGCATCTGTCGACAAGACGAGCAAAACACAAGCGAGAAAAGTCAAAATGTGCAATCCAGGGCGGTCAAATACGGTTTCGATTCAGCAACGTGCGGGGGGCTCTCGGCTAAGCAATTGAATTCCCTCCATTACATAAATCGCCATACTGTCTTCTGGACACATATTATCAACGAAGTAAAAAGAAAATTTGTTTTAAAAAATAATATTTCAACAGATATCAAATATTGATAACCTCATAAAAATCGGGGGGGGGGGGGGGGGCATTTTCTAATACTGACATTAAGACACGTCGGCCTCTGCTGAGTTGGCGAGGTGTAGACTGTACATGTGAAACTAATCAAATGCTGTTATGTTAAGAAAAAAAAAACAATTAGCCTCTAAGAAAGTCAAAAGAGCATTATGTTAATCCATTCTTGTGCCAAGCTCAAAATGAAAATGAACTCCAACAGTCCAAGCGCACTTACTACTATTTTGTAGGATGCTTGTGGCTTGGGTACCTGTATAGGGCGTATTTTTGTTTCAACGAAGGTCAAAAAGCCCCAACTACATAGCAGCAGATACTACACCAGTTACATTAGCAATTCTATTTACTGTTTTTGCTAAAAAGAAACTACGTCACTTTACAATCAAATAAAACCCTTTTAAAAGACAGTACTATGCATGTAACACAATATAACCAACAACATGAGTTCTTGACGGAAGGATTCGTATCTAATAGTAAGATAGTATTTTCCTACTTGATGAAACATGTGATGGTGTAAAGCAGAGTGCACTACCCTGCAAAGGCCAAAGACACAGGCAAAAATGTTCTAGATGAGTCTTCCCTCCCCCGTCTCTAATTTGCACAAACCTAAACATCCTTATAATCTTTGCTCAAAGGAAAGTCCTTCCTCATGTAATACACCACGGATGATACTTTTAAATTTTTTTTCAAATGAAAACTCTATTGCCTTATTTTTCCCCTCTAATTGGAAGAGAGAACAACAGAGGAAAAGGAAAACGGGATCAGGATAGCAAAAAGCACCCCAGAGACGAGGATGACCAAGGCACTCTTAATAACAACATGGTCCATCTGAAAACCCTCAGAACTAGAAGCCCGTGAGCCCACATACTCAAGGATTCAGTGATCTGTTCCAGACACACATTTAAAAACGCAATCGCTATAAAATACCAAATGAGGAAAAAGAAGGAATGGTAAAGGGAGAAAAATATTCAACGCTTTGCCTCTAACACCAATTAGAACGGTAATTTGTTAAGACATACAATGAAGAAAAAGGAGAAAAATGCCAAAAGCTAAAGTTCATTTTCTTTCTGACCTGATCTAGATTATCGTCAAGGCCTGTCGACAACGATCACGAACGTTTGGCCACAATGGCTCACAAATGCCTCATCACGCAGACCCTACGTTAGTAGAGCAGACAAGTTTGTGCTGAAAACCATTTAACTGCACAGTTGAATTCTTTGCTTTTATTTATTTTACAGCTTGATATCTCATAATGAATGTATGTCCCTGCCATAAGCCAAGCCAAAGAATTTCCATAAAATACAACTCCACATGCTAGAATATCGTATACTACCACAACACATATCCTTCCGTTCAGCACCCATATGTTGATTTGATATCTAATACTAGATTTCACACAAGCATCTTTGCAGTTTGATTTGAAGCAGTTAGGATAACACTTTTGCCAGTGTTAAAACTACTGTAAAGCTCAATCAACACAGCCGGCGACTCCCCTGGGAATTGCACTTTAATATGTTGACTTTCTGGTTTACAGAAACCCTTACACACAGTATGAATGTGCCGTTTGGGGAGCGGGGCTCTACTTTCTAAGAAGGACAACAACAGAGCGTGTTGTAGGCAGCGACTAACACTGGAGCAGCCATGCACGTGTTAGACCCTCACGGTCTATTCGAGCTCTCCAAAGGCGGCGGGGGGCAAGTCAGGGTGCAGGGGAGCCCAGGTAGGCTGCTGGGACTACAAGCAAACGTTCAATGGAGCCACGGCCGCAGTCCGCAGAAACGGCCAACTTCGGAGGAGAAACCATCCAAAACTTCTGCTTGGGAAATTTTACAGCGGTCTTCCACCATTAAACCTATTTGCTCTCCTTTTAGATACATGGGCCTAATTCGCCTGGTACTGACCTAACTGGCAGCTCCCCCTCCGAGAGCCTGGGGTGAGGTGATTTACAACACGGGACAATCAGCCTGTCAGTGAGACCTGGGTCCTGGTTGCCCATCAACTGAACCCCGTCCCCTGTCCTTCCATGGCAGCCACGTTGAAGCAGAGATCACTGAACTCTGTTTAGCTGAAGAGTCTTTGGGTTAGAAACGTGTCAAGTCCAAATCCGAGTCCTACTGTGCCTCACTTGTGTGAACATGGTCAGTCCCGTAACCGTATCTGTCTCACACCCCTATCTACAAGATAGGGCCTACTTTCTCTATTAACTCATGTTCCTATTATAACCAGCAATATAATAATCCTACCTGGAATTCTACACAGATGCCATTACTTCTTAAACTACAAGTTGCAGTGCTCTCTCTAAAATATTAAGTATTTCCTAAGTTTTTCTTTCAAAACTCAATTTCTAAATCTAACGCCTCAGTTGTCTGGAACTAAAGTCTACGTTCTTTAATCATCAACACTGCTCTTGCTTTAATCAATTCAGAGGCATGGCTTTCAAAGATCTATCATATACTTTTCTAAAATCTTAAGCCAAACAATCACCATCATAAAACATAAATCAGCAGGTTGAGCCAGGATACACTAAAGGCCCCGGAGCCTCCTGCCGAAAGCCGTCTGCACAAACCCCACTGGGTAACTATGGTCTCGCTCTGCCGCCTGCCTTACGTGCCACCCAGGCACCCGGCCACCGCTCACCACTGACCTCCATCCTCAACGGAATCTGCTGAGGACTGAGGAGCCCGTGACACTGGTTAAAAACACGAAGGCCCAGGGGACTCGTCCATGAGGGGAGCGTGGGAGCCGTTACCGCCTCGAATCCTGTAAAATCCATTTTGGCTGCTGAGGGTCTTCTCGCGTACGTCTTGGTTCTCAAACACCTTCAGGAGAAGTGACATCCCCAGAATGTTGGGTGCAAGGGAAATGCAACCAAGACTTCACTGAGGACCAGGGACCAAGTGCCGGGAGCTGGGGTCACGAAGCACTTGTAGCTCAGATCCACCCTCCCCGGGCCAGCCTAACTACACAAGCACAGCCCCAACCGTCTTTCTCATGCCAGTTCCAACTCCATTTCACACGGCAGAGATGGTCTGAGTCAGTAAACCCCTTAATTGGGTGTTGTGTTTACTGTTTGTCCTCATCACTAGACATTAAGCTCCCACATTCATGGAATGTCTCTGGGGAGAGGGCCTGCCAGTCAATAAATGTTTGCTGAATGAATGGATGTTGTTCAGTGGATTCCTGAATCAAGTTATTATATAAAGAATTAAATTAACGAAGGAACATCTTATAAAACTGAAATCACTTGTACCACCCAACTCTTTGAGACGCCTACGTTCAGCTTCATCTAACAGGCAAACCAGTGAACTTCACGCTAACAGCGGCACAGTGCTCGGCTATTAACCGCTTACCCTCTAGGCCATTATATACCCAGCCAACGCTCTGGACCTTTATCACAGTTTGAATAAAAATATCACTAAGCTAAACCAAATGGAAATCTCCAGAAAATGCCTGAGAGCAGAGCTTTTCTGTTTTTTAAAAACAAGAATTTATTTCACTCATTTCTAAATAAAGAAGATCTTACAGTGGAGCGTGAGCACACATAATAACAAAAAATTTATTCCAATTTTCAAAGAGATATGAATACTTTCCTATATTACTGAAGAGGGAAAAAGTATAGCTAAAAATGATCCATTTACTTTAAGTGTTTATTTTAGGAAACCACTCTGATAAAAAATGGGAGTATCAACTTTCACATCTCTGTATCATGTTAGATGTACAGAAATTCTGGGCCCCGTTTTTCACTATACCTTATCCTGAACCCTTTGCTCATATTTCAAAATTGAAGAAATAATCAAGGTTTATCTTCTCTCCAGTTTTCATCCTAAAGAAGTTTTAGAAAACAGTTTCCTCACCAAGTTTAAAGGTGCACTGACCCCATAATCCAGCAATTCCCCTTACAAATACATGCACACGAAAACACTCACAGGTGTCCCAAGAAGGATACTCGATGCAATAGTATTTACAAAGCCAGAAAGAGGACACAATCGAACTCTGACAAGTAGATAAATGGAAAGAAAACATACTTTGCTATAGCTAGCCATACAATGGAATTCTATACAATTACAAAAAAAAAAAAAAGGATGTAGTAAGGCCCAAAGATCAAAATGGCTCAAATCTAAACAATATAATGCTGAATTTTTTTAAAAAGCAACAAAAGAATGCAATATAATAGCATTTGTCTGAATTTTTAATACACACAAAAAATACTGTTCAGGGGTTTATATATATATAGTTATTATATATATATATATATATATGTGTATATATACATATATATATATATGTATATATATAGTTAAAGTATTCACTGAAAACCATGCATTGAAAAGGAAACAGATGACACTCTCTGGAGGGGGGAGAGGGGAAGAGATGGGATGGCGCTCAGTCCTGCATTTTTTCCTTTATAAAAAGACGGAGATATGGAGATGTGGCAAAATGTTAACACCCAACCATTTTGGTGTAGTTACACAACTGTCCATTATATTTGTTTCCGTACTTTTCTGTATGCGTAAATTGTTTCATAATTTAAAATTCTGAAATAAAGAGCTCACCTCCCCCCATCCCACATCTCCCCTCCCCCAAAAAGGCAGAGGCATAGACGTCACCCCAGCATGCACACAAAGCAGGAGGCAGGCCCCATGAAGGGGCTGGAGAGGAAAATGCCTTGGTCAGCTGCTTTATTTAAAGAGGCCCAGCTAGATCTTTGCTCCAGAGACCCATCCCTGACTGCTAAGTCAGGTCCCCTAATCTCTTGCCTTTCACAAGGGGCAAGATGAAGCCAAAGACTTCACGAGGGTCTCCTACCTTTCCTGAAGATTGATAAATCCCTGACAGGAAGGACTTTACGCCAGCGAAACCTAATGGCACCTACAAGGGGCACTAATCTGGCAAGTTAATTCACAGAAATGAATCCTATAATCGAAAAAATTTGAGAAGTAAACATAAAAATATAAAACATAACGTACAAGTATATTAAAAGGTGTGTTAAGTATATTAAAAGAAGTTAGGAAACACATCCACCTTTAAATCTGGGATTTCTCAAATGTATCTGACTACAAGCATATTATCACACTCACTGGAATGTAAATCCCATAGAAAATGGGGTCTTGGCAGTTTAGTTCATCACTGCACTCACAAGGCCTGGCCCGCAGTAAGAGCTCAATGAGTATTTGTTGACTGAACCTCCTGGAATAGGTATATAAAACACATACTATAAATCACACACCACCGACATATAAATGTAAGAGCTTTCCGCCTTGGGCTACACAATCGTCCCGTCCAATGTTCTATCTCCACAACAGCTTACAAAAACATTGGGAACAGATATTATAATCCTCCTTGATTAGGAAGTTATGTTACTAAAATACACTTTGGTTTCTATTACAGATCTGTCACCTCTGGATTATCTGAATCTATTTACATTATCACTTTTGTCCTTCCTTTTAGAGGGAAACAATTTAAGATCAAAAGAAATACTTTACATCGTCCTAAATTTATCACAGACACGTTAATATAGGGAAATCATCTTATCTAGTCATCCATCATGGACACTTGGGTTGTTCCTATTTTGGGGTCATTACAAGCAATGCTGCCATGAAAAAGGACACATGAACATCTGTTCAAGTATTTACGGATAAACACCCAGTAGTGGAATTGCTGGATCACGTGGTAGTTCTATGCTTAATTCTGTGAGGAACCGCCATACTGTTTTCACGGTGGCTGTACCATTTTATATTCCCACCAGCAGTGCACAAGTGTTCCAATTTCTCCACATCCTTGACAGCACTTGCTGTTTTCTGCTTGTTTGTTTGTTTTGTAATAGCCATCCTACTGGGTATGAAGTGGTATCATACTCCTTGTGTGTCTGACTTTCATTTCCCTAATGATCAGTGGTGTTGAGCACCTTCTACATGCTTACTGGCCATTTGTTTATCTTACTTGGAAAAATGTATTTATCTCCTTTGCCCATTTATTAATTAGATTGTTTTCTGTTGTTGAATTGTAGGAGTGCATTAAATATTTTGGATATTAATCCCCTATGTGGCATAGGATTTGCAAATATTCCATTGTATTAGTTGCCTTTGCATTATCTTTTTTTAAGTTTATTTTGAAAGAGAGAAGGAGAAAGAAAGAGGGCACACACGCAAGTGGGAGAGGGGTAGAGAGAGAGGGAGAGAAAGAGAGAGAATCTCTGGTCCAGGCTCCACACTGCCAGCGCAAAGCTAGATGCAGGGCTCAAACTCACGAACTGTTGGGATCATGACCTGAGCCCAAGTCAGACCCTTTACTGACTGAGCCACCCAGGTGGCTTGATTAGTGTCCTTTGGTGCACAGTTTTTCATTTTGATGTAGTCCAATTTACCTATCTTTTCCTTTGTTGCCTGTGCATTGGCTTCACATTCAAGAAATTACTGCTATATCTAATGTCATGAAGCTTTCCCCTATGTTTTCTTCTAAGAATTTTATTTCTTAAATATATATGTATATATTTATATATATGTATATACTTTTATATATGTATATACTTTTACATATGTATATAGGTGTATATTACATACGTATATTACCTAAATGTGCGTATATGTTTGTATATAAGTACGTATGTATATGTGTGTGTGTATATATGTATATATATGTGTGTGTATGTGAGTGTGTGTGTGTGTGTGTGTGTGTGTATTTAAGTAATCTCTATGCGCCCAACGTGGGGCTTGAACTCAAAATCCCAAGATCAAGAGTCACACACTCCACCGACTAAGCCGGCCTAGGCACCCCTCTTCTAAGAGTTCTATAGATTCTGGGGCACCTGGGTGGCTCAGTCAGGCATCCAACTCCTGATTTCGGCTCAGGTCAGGATCTCACGGTTCATGAGATGGAACCTCATGTCGGGCTCTGTGCTGACAGCACAGGGCCTGCTTGGGATTCTCTGTCTCTCAAAATAAATAAATAAACTTTAAGGGGGGAAAAAAAGGGTTCTATAGATTTTAGCTCTTATGTTTAGGTCTGTGAATCCATTTTGAGTTAATTTTTTGTGCACAGTGTAAGTTAAGGGTCTAACTTCATTCTTTTGAAAGACCTACTGTTCTTAATACAATTTTCACATCACCCTCAGATCCTTTTGTTCTAAAAAGTATAGTCTGGTTTGGTATCTACAGTTCCCTCCAGAACTATATTAAGTGTAGACACATTCAACACACAGTATTACCTGTTTATGTGAAATTCGAAATCACACGAACTTAATATATGGTAATAGAACGATCTTAACATCGGTTGTGAAATATGGAGAATGGCTAAAAACAGGCATGAAGGAATTTGTGGGAGTGACAAAAATATTCTGCATCTTAACTGGGTTGGTAGTTTCATGGATGTACCTATGTGTCAAAATTCATCAAATGGTACACTTAAGATCTGAGCATTTTAGTGTATGTAAGTTATACCTTTAAAAACCACTAGCAGAACATGTATACTTAACAACTAATGTATCTAAAGTTTTGACTTCACATTTTATAGCATATTTATGTTAAACCATCACTGCCTTATTTATGCCTACATGTAAATTTCCTACTTGACAATGACTGTTCCTAGATACTTAACAAGGAGTTTTCATATTTTCACTTTATGTAATCCAAAACAGTACACTGCAATTAGGTATACTGAAATAATCATGGTGCGTATGTAAATTCAAACATCTAGGGCAAGTTACAATATGTACAGAAACAATTCTACTTTTAAGAAGATACCTTGAGAAAAAATGTGAAACAAGTATGCAAAGATACGTGTAGCAAGCTCACTGCACCCCCATGATAGCATTGCCACTGAAAATATGTAAATAGCCTAAATGTCTAAATGTCCGTCAACAGGGATTGGTTGGGGTGGGGGCAGGATTCAAGAATATATCTGATTTTTAAAAATTTTTTTAAATGTTTGTTTTTATTTTTGAGAGAGAGAGAGAGAGAGAGAGAGAGAGAGAGAAGGGGAGGGGCAGAGAGGGGGAGACATAGAATCTGAAACAGGCTCCAGGCTGTCAGCACAGAGCCCGACATGGGGCTCAAACTCATGAACTGTGAGATGGTGACTTGAGCTGAAGTCAGATGTTTAACTGACTGAGCCACCCAAGCACCCCATATTTTTTTAAATTTTTTTTTAACGTTTATTTATTATTGAGAGACAGAGAGACATAGAGCATGAGCAGGGGAGGGGCTGAGAGATGGAGAGACACAGAATCCGGAGCAGGCTCCAGGCTCCGAGCTGTCAGCCCAGAGCCCAACGCGGGGCTCGAACTCACAAACTGTGAGACCATGACCTGAGCCAAAGTCGGACGCTCAACCAACCGAGCCACCCAGGCGCCCCATAATTTTTTTTAATGTTTGTTTATTTTTGCTAAAGAGAAAGAGAGAGAGAGAGAGAAAAGAAACATGAACAGGGAAGGGGCAGAGAGAGAGAGGGAGACACAGAATCCAAAGCTCTGAGCTGTCAGCACAGAGCCCGACACAGGGCTGGAACCCATGAGCCATTAGATCATGACCTGAGCTGAAGTCAATGCTTAACCAACTGAACCACCCAGGTACCCAGAACATATCAGCTTATTAATGAACCTCACTGGAGATAATATGTATTTAATAGCAAGAATGATTATTAAGGTGGGACTTAAGGGATAACAGGGTACAAAATAGTATATGTAACAAAATGCTATCCTGTAATATGAAAAATCTGTGTGTGTGTGGTTTTCTGAGTAAAGAATTTGTAGCTTAAAGGAATAAACACCAAAATGTTATCTACCATTTCTTAAACAAACTCCGTGTTTTTCACAAATCTAGAACAAAATGCAATTAATTGATTTGGGATTATTTATTGTGGTCTATTTAAGAGTTATCAGAAGAGTGTCTTATAACAATTTGCCTTTAACAGCAGAAAGCTCCTTAATTTTTGTTTGTTTTCCATCATAGGCTTGAGCCCCTCCAGGTAAATTCCACAAAATGGGAAGGGAAAAGGCACAGGACAAATCATAAGTACACAACAGTTACATTTTTTAGTCATTACTGTGGCAAATTCTGCCGGCTTCTGATTTCACAGAAAGATCAAACACTGTTTTTCATGCATAAGAGTCAGACTGAAAATTCCCTACAGCAAGGAATTCAGATGTTAAGCCGATGTGTGGTTGAACCAATTGCATGAGGAAATTTTATTATGTCAACATGTCCAGTCAAAAAGAATGTGCTAGAAGGTAATAAATAAAGTTTACAAGGTCAAGATTCTACCTACCACTGCCCCATAATCTACAATCCCTTAAGCTAAGTCCCCAATTGAGACTTCTAAACAATTTAGGTCCCTTTTTTTTCTTACTTTATTTTAAAAAGAAAAATAAATCTTGTTCTTAGGCTTGTCTTAAGAAAAACAGACGAAACAACATACCTCCACAATTTCCTGAAATTACTCCTTCATGCTTGAAAAACAAGAAACAATCAACGAATGTGTACTGAGTGCTTACTGTATGCATAGTACACTCAAGCTAAGTTCCTTCAAATTCTGTCCAGCTTCCCTTAAGAAAAAAAAAAAAAAGAGTACCCAGATTTGAAGAAGGAGTTGGCAAAGCATTCAGGGGTCAAGCAGTGTCTTAAACACCAGAACAGGCTTGATGACCAACCACACAAACAAGCCAGTTACACAGTTCACGTTGCTATGGAGCACACTTCCGTTTTTGTCTATGCCCTTGTTCCTAACAGATAACTTCCAGGCCGCAAACACTGCTGTTTTATGGCCTGAAAAATAACCAACATTATCTAGGCTGATTTAACCCTCTCCTTTAGCTTATTTTTAAACTACCAAAAGATACTTTTTTTTTTCACCAACTTAACTCACTATATAAAATTTTAAACACATCCAAGAGTGGAAAGAACAGTATTAAAACCCACAGTTTAAGCAATTACCAACTTAAGACCAATGCTATTTCATCTACAGCCCCACCCACTGTTCCCCAGCCCAGCATCTATCCCATCATATCATCTCACTGGAAAATTTTAGCACCCTGCAGCTCTTCGGTCCCATCTGGGAACCCAAAATAAATCGCATGCAGGGAACCCAACCCAGATGTCTTGCCTGGACCCAGCGGAGTCCACCTCAAAATCGGCCCAACCAACCCACAGACCCATGAGAGGAAAAATAAACATCTGTTGTTATAAACTACTGAGACTTTCAAGCTGATCAATATGTAGCATTATTTGTCAACAGTGACCCGAAACTTGTGACAATTACTAACAGTGGATTTCTTTGGATGAATAGAATATGGTGATTTTTCACTTTCTATTCTGAGCTTTTTGGGTTTTCCACATTTTCTTTTTCTCTTGTATTTTAATTCCAGTGAAGTTAACACACAGTATTAGTTTCATATGCACAGTACAGTGAGTCAACAATTCTATACATTCTCAGTGTTCATCACAAGTATCCTCTTAATCCCCTCCCCTATTTCACTCACCACCACCCCCAACTCCCCTCAGGTAACCATCAGTTTAGTTTGTTCTCTACAGTGGAGAACAAATTGCTTTTTGATTCATGTCACAAAGCTGTAAAGTTCTCATTGGTCGCCAGTGTAGAAGTCTTTTTACATGAAAAATGTGTTTTCTAAAACCCCTTGACAGGTGCACATACAATATTAAGGTTATAAACATAAGCACAGTGAAAATAATATACATACAACCTCCCTTAGACTTCTTTACAATTATTAATTGCCTACAAAATTTCACTGCTTAATTCTAAGTCTAACTGCTCTATATTTAGCAAATCACAGCTTCAGCGAATACTAGGTCAGACAATGTTCTGCAGAGTGAATATTCTGTATGGCTGTGGGAACTAAATGGTAGTGCCTCTCATGACCTCAATTTCCAAAAGTCAGGGATATGTCCTGAACAGCCTTTATTTCCGCTTTATAATCATTATCATTCTATTATCCATGAATTTATTTATACCCTTCTTAAATTAATTTATATTTCTAGCCCATGCTACCTCTTGAGGGTAACTACTTCTGGAACATTATTATCCATTTCATAAAGTGGTACATCCTTTTTCATAAAATTAACTCCGAGCTTCAAGGAGTGCCCCCTAATGCTTGCACGCAGAATCTGAGTAACAAACGTATGGTCGACCAGTGCAAGCCGAAGCCTTTATTCTATCAGATCAAAGATTCCTTGTCAACTATCTCTCTCACTCTGTCCCTTGATTAATTTCGCTGGCTCATCAAAATGCTTGTAAGTCAGCTAGTCTTTATTGTGGAATAGCAACTAAAATAGCATGAATGCTTCCAAAGGCACAGTGAGTATGGCTCACACAAGAGTTAAGATTACTTTTCTGGTTACTTTTTCTTTTTTTTTTACACATTTTGTATTCTCTCCTCTACCTCCTAACTACAGATGTTTTCACCTTTTCTTCCAGGTCAGCCAATTAGAGAAGATGTTAAGTATTCATAAAATGCAGGCATTCACTGGCAGTAAAATGCTTCCTCTCTCATTTACAACCAGTGTTGAACTAAAGTCTTACTGTACACAAAATTAACACACAAGTGTATAATTGTAGTTTTATGCTCAAGTACCCTAATTATGCACTTTAAAACACTTTCTTCCCAAGGATCCATCGAGGGCATTCGATATCACAGATCTATAAAGGCTACAGTATGCTTTTTGATAAAACAAGCATAACGGGAAAAAAATTGCAGCTTCAGAGAAAAAGTCTGCGTGTAATGCACAACATGATAAATCTCATTCCAAAACTTTGGGCTGAAAAAGATAGCATATTTCCAACGTACATAAACTTGGTCTTAGGGGAGGGAAAGGAAGGGTGTGCTAAGAGCAAAAGACATACTACACAACATCTCTTCTTGAAGAAAAGAGAAGCAACGCACAAAAACAAGTGGTCTGAAATCTTCCATAAACTATCACAGGGGAGAAAAACCCATCTAGGAGTCTACATATCTTATTTCAATAATAATACAAGCAGCAAAAAAACTAACAATAAAAGGACGATGCTCGTTTCTAACACGGAAGCCTGCGACATCGAGGTTTCCAGAGTTTGCATTTAACACAAAATCAAAAATAAGTATTTTCCACACCCAACATCTGCAGTCGTTTTTAAATGAGAGAATCACAACTGGAAATACGCTGCGGTGACTAGCACACAGCTCTACTTCTGTGGAGGCCACGGTGCACACAGAAAGCAGTGAAGGGCTCTGAAGGCAATCTCTAGTCACAAATAGGTCAATTCGGCTAAGAGAAGCAACATTTTCCTAGAAAAAGCTACTTGAAAAGAAAAAGGCTTGTGCTGCCTCACAGGGAGTCAGTCGTCTCCATCCAAGAGAGCAGCACGTTCCCAAGAAAACAGGCGCCTTATGTCATTTAGTTCGTAAGGAATTCACCTCACTGGAAAGCCGTTCGGAGTTTCCATCTTTCTTGTTATACTACCGCTCAAAAGGCAACAGGTAGTTTTGGATCAGTGAATATCATCTTCGAGTCGTTCAAAAATACAAGACAATGACAGGATCAGAAGTCAAAACAGTACAACGGTACCTCTCACACATGTCAGAACAGCAGGGTTTTCTAATAAGACTTTAAAGTATGTGTCGGGCTACAGTCTGCTCATGTTTTTAAAACCCACCCACTCGGGCCCCGGGTCCGGGTGAGGTCGCCACCGCCAGCAGGTAAGAGGGAAAACACTCAGCGAGGGCAGCTGATGGGAACTGACCAAGGAGCTGCTTGCCCAGCTGCCCTGCTGGCCAGAGATTTCTATTTTTGTAAAGCACAAAAAGAGGAGCCAAGAGCTTTACCACTTTCCTATATAAACCCAGCTGCCAACACGGATGTGCCAAAGGGGAATTTCAGAGAATTTTAAAGAGATGACCTTTGCCGAGGCTGCAATGTCAACTTTGGAACCGCATGGCTGGAACATGTGCAGAGAATGCCAGATTGCGAAGACTGGTCTGCTCGAGAGAACCACGGAGAGGGGGAAACAGGGACAACAGGCCTTCACCACAGCACGACTAGAATGTTCAAACAGCCAACAGAGAGACAAGTAACTGGTATCTTCTGTGGAGGAGAAGTCAACGGTGGAGGGACAGGAGGAGAAAACTGTGCACTGCAGACTCTTTCTAGCTTGGAGATTTCACACCATGCGTATAAATGACTTGGGGGTGTGTGTGTGTGTGTGTGTGTGTGTGTGTGTGTGTGCGCGTGCTGTTTTTTTTAATACAACTTTTAAGTTTTTCCTAATTTGTTTTTTTTTTTTAACGTTTATTTATTTTTGAGACAGAAAGAGACAGAGCATGGATGGGGGAGGGCCAGAGAGAGAGGGAGACACAGAATCCAAAACAGGCTCCAGGCTCTGTGCTATCAGCACAGAGCCTGACGCGGGGCTCGAACTCACAGACCACGAGATCATGACCCGAGCCGAAGTTGGACACTCAACCGACTGAGCCACCCAGGCGCCCCCCCAATTTCTGCTTTTAATGAAAGATGGGTGGAATGCTATGTGATTATACTGTTACTAACTAGCACTAGGGTGCTAGCTGCTTCTATAGCCTTTCTATATCTGTTTTTCTATCCTGCCAAAAAAAAAAAAAAATTTTAAAAACTATATTGTATTAAAACATGATCCTTTAAAAAATATACAATCTAGGGGTGCCCGGGTGGTTCAGTCAGTTAAGTGTCTGCCTTCGGCTCAGATCATGATCTCACAGCTCATGAGTTCGAGCCCCGCATCGGGCTCTATGCTGACAGCTCAGAGCCTGGAGCCTGCTCGGATTCTGTCTCCCTCTTCCTCTGCCCCTCCCCCGCTCGCTCTAGTGTGCTATCTCTCTCTCTCTCTCTCTCTCAAAAATAAATAAACATTAAAAAAAATTTTTTTTTAAATATACAGTCTAGGGGCGTCTGGGTGGCTCAGTCGGTTGAGCGTCCGACTTCGGCTCAGGTCATGATCTCACAGTCCATGGGTTTGAGCCCCGCATCGGGCTCTGTGCTGACAGCTCAGAGCCTGAGGCCTGCTTCGGGTTCTGTGTCTCCCTCTGTCTCTGTTCCCCCCACCCCCCACTCATGCTGTCTCTCTCTGTCTCTCAAAAATAAATGTTAAAAAAAATATTTTAAAAAACATAGTCTAACTAACTGTTCCATGAGATTTTTTTTTTAAGGGAGAAACATGTACTCATTAATCTATCTATCCCAAATTTCAAATGACACATATGGTGAAAAATGTATGAATGGAGAAAAATAACAGCACTGGTAATGCAAAAGGGTCAGCCTTCCCTACATACCATGGCCAAGACCCAAATCTGGCTATTAAAGTCTTCCTCTGAGACTCTGAGAATTCAGTAGGCTGCAGAATCTAAGAATAGGAAGTCCCAAGGGAAGAAGGAGTGTGGGGACCATCACTGGCATCCTCCCGGAGTGGAGGCACTGACACTGACTCAGAGGGTAGCGAGGTTGTAGGCTTTGTCCTGTGCTTCCCAGGGACAGAACAGGCTCCCAATGAGCAGAACTAGCCGGTCGTTTTATTTTTTTTAACTTTATTTATTTAGACAGAGACAGAGAGAGAGTGGCAGAGGGCCAGAGAGAGAGGGAGAGAGAGAGAATCCCAAGCAGGCTCTGTGCTCTCTGCATAGAGCCTGACACAGGGCTCAAACTCACAAACCGTGAAAGCACGATCTCAGCCAAAACCAAGAGTCGGATGCTTAACCTAGACTGAGTCACCCAGGCGCCCTTCAGTCATTTCACTTTTGGTCCCAACTTTCAGAATGAACCCATAACAAATAAAGAGGAGTGAGTTTATAAAGGACTCTCTTTTTTTTTTTTATTAAGTTTATTAATTTATTTTGAGAGAGACAGAAGTTGAGCACGGGAGGGGGAGGGAGGGAGAGAGGGAGAGGGAGAGAGGGGGGGGGGGGGAGAGAGAGAGAGAGAGAGAGAGAGAGAGAGAGAGAGAATCCCAAGCAGGCTCTGCAGGGTCGGCACAGAGCCCGAGGTGGGGCTTGAACTCACGAAACTGTGAGATCATGACCTGAGATGAAATCAAGAGTTGGATGCGTTACCAACTGAGCCACCCAGGCGCCCCAATAGAGGAGTCTTTTTGCATTAAAAGATGTTTCTCTACTACTAACTGACCCTCTCTCATAAAGCAGTGATTTTTTTCCCTGAACCCCATAGACAAAGGTGAGACTAAAGGAAACAGTATGCACATCAGTGGCTGAAAAACTGACTTCATGCATTTTATTCACTGGATCATAGTCTGAGCTGGGGGTGGGGAGAGAAGGGAGTAGAAGATGCTCGAAAACATATCCAACACACAGCGCACATATCTGGACCAATAAGCTATTGTTTTAAACTACAAATACACGTGCGTTCCCCCATTTTCAGAAGGCTAAGTCTAATGACATTTTATTGTGAATTACTTTATCATGCACTATCAGAACGGATAGAGATTTCAGAGATCACTGGTTCAACCCTCTCCTAGGTCAAGGTCAACGAAGCTAGGTCAAGAAGCTAGATCAAGGGTTAGGAAACCTGCACAATTTCACCCAAATGGAGTAACAAATAGAACTCAACTCTCTCTCCCGGCGCCCACCCAGCCACTGCCACCCTCCATGCTCGTGTCACTCTCCCATGACCCTCAATCATGGAACAGCAGACTGGGGAATAACATGCAAGTGAAATATGGAGGACAAGCTGTAAACGGTCACTCGGGCTCGAACGGGAAGAGCACAGGACATTTGGGAGACCTCACTCTATTCTTGAAGAGGGTAGTGTGAACAGACAGGAGTACCAGGGTACCCAAAGAACATACAAATGGGAAGAGGTCATGGAAAAAAGAGACAGGTAAGTAAAAGGACAATGGCCACAAATGAGAAATGCACAATTTTAAGTTTTAAAAACTGAATTTTAAAAAATCTAGGTGGTTTAGATGAATTCAGAAGGTACTGGGATATAAAATTTCTACCAACACAGACAGCATGCACTCAAGACAAAGTGGGGAGGGGGCAGGGGCTCTTCTTTTTGAGTCATTTAGCACATAAACATAACTTACGTGACAACCCTGTGACGTTGGGTAATAGTTTAAAAAAATTTTTTTTTCAACGTTTTTTATTTATTTTTGGGACAGAGAGAGACAGAGCATGAACGGGGGAGGGGCAGAGAGAGAGGGAGACACAGAATCGGAAACAGGCTCCAGGCTCCGAGCCATCAGTCCAGAGCCTGACGCGGGGCTCGAACTCACGGACCGCGAGATCGTGACCTGGCTGAAGTCGGACGCTTAACCGACTGCGCCACCCAGGCGCCCCGGGTAATAGTTTAAAGAGGAGTTCCATTCTGACGTTGAGGCAGTAGGAGGAAATGATGCTTTGGATAAAAATACCAAAACTCTTGAAACATAAATACATTTCAAAGCAAATGTTTATATAAAAAGAAAATAATATAATTATTTCCCTTGAGAAAGAAGATCTGCAATTTTTTTTTATTTCATCAGCTGGAACAACATGTGCCAAATATTCTCCAAAGACTGGTCACAAAAAAAATAAAATAAAAAAATAAAAATAAAAATAAAAATAAAAATAAAAATAAATAAAATAAAAAAAGAGGATGTTGACATTTTAAAATCATTAACAGAAAGACACCTGTGGGTGGATGGAGGAGGATTTACTCAATATAGAATTTTCAACAAATTAAATGTTTTGCTTCTTTCTACTACCTCCTCTGTGTATATTAACAGATCATTAAAATTAGTCTCACCTATTCATTCTGAAAATCAATAAATAATCACAAAATCATAATTATCTCCCTCAAAACTATATCTCAACACAGACACAATCCCAGATTGTCCATTCTAAGCACCTCTGCAGGTAAATCAGTAGACTTTAGGGAAACACAGAAGCCATTTCACTGTTTGACTAAAACATTAAGGGGTATAAAATAATTATCTTAAGACATAGCCCTCCAGTCCAATGACAAATAAGGATAATTGGGCCAAAAAATTCCTTATTACTCCTAAAATTAAACCATATTCTAATTCCACTTTATTTTAATTAAGAAAAATCTTTCTTCCATTACCGTTAGGAGGAAAAGGCTAGGCTTTAAACAGTGTCCCACCACAATTTCACCTTAATAAATCTTTAAATTTAAAAGATGCACCATAGATACAATGTGGGGGAATCCAACTATCCATTTGATGTATTCCATCGCCTTTCAAGAATGTTGCTTATGGGACCGACGGAAGGCAGTAAGACGAGGCAACGCCAAGGTCAGACTCTCTCTGATTCGAGGTAAGGTGTGTGGAATTAGTGAAGAATGGTCATATTTTCTAACCAGAGATGCTGTGTTCAATAATCACTCACAATCACTTAAAACATAGTTATTTCTTACTGCCATAGAAAACAATCAGCAACTCTACTATCTGGTCATTTGGTGGTTCCTGAAACTCAGGACCTCTTTCCAGTATACTCCACTCCCTGTACCTGCAGTAGCCTAATCAACCCAGAAATCCCCGCTATCACCTTAGCAGCCTGTGATCATCACCTCATTCGTCCAGGACAAATCAATCAACTGCTGGGGTTGGGGTGCCCCACCTTTACAGGTGCTAATGCCCCTACAGAGAACTCCCCATCTACAGAGGAATCTCCATCCAGCTGGCTACTCTTGTTGTAGGCTCCTTCTGGAGCCTTAGACCCAGAGCTTCTAGGGTGGCCATGCCCTGACGGAATGTAGGACACCTGCTGTGCAACAAGTAAACCACTTTACTGCGAGTGTGACTTTCCTTTAGGTTGC
Source organism: Panthera uncia (assembly GCF_023721935.1). NCBI lineage: Eukaryota > Metazoa > Chordata > Mammalia > Carnivora > Felidae > Panthera > Panthera uncia. The sequence continues at coordinate 108,985,577 of NW_026057580.1, read as the reverse complement.
CCCGCAAAGAAACCATATTCCAATTCTACTTTATCCCAACCACAAACAAACAAATAAATAAAACATTTTCTTAAGTCTCCATTAAAGCAGAAGGGGCTGGGGAACCAAAGGAGCTTTAAAATATCGAAGGTTAACCAGAACAATGGATTTCAAATGTTTTAAGTCCAACTCAAAAGGGGAAATATGTTTGATATCACAACCATGGATATATAGGCTACCCTTACTACACGTGATACATTCATGTCTTCTAACTGTTTAGAATCCAATTCTTCCCCTTAAAAAAAAAAATTTCTAGTTGCAGCCTAATACATTGCTTTCATGTTCCCATAAATGGATCACAATGAGCAGCTTTAAAAAAGACTGCTTTGGAGGATGATATTTTCAGAAAATCTCTGGGAAAACCGTTGCAAGTGATACTGCAAGAAATCTGTGTCCACAAATACTGGCCCCTGAATTTCCTGTCCCCAGACCTACAGCTGCTGCTGACATACCACGCCACTGCCGGAGAGGCACAGACCACTGCTGGCGTGCACAGGTTAAACGGCTAGAGCAGTTCAACAGGACACAACTGGCGAACGGGAGAGCCGGCCAACGGCCACAGAGCAGGGTGACTCAGACGGAAGGGAGACAGTAACTCCTGGAAGCGATCGGGAATCAAAGCAAGAGTGAAGACCACAGTCAAAGCTGGGGTCAGCCAGGTAACGCTTCTGAGTGGAGAATCAGGAGAATGAGGTCATGCCGTGGAGCAAGGAGCAAGCGTCAGAGACGGTGTGCATCAAACTTACAGGCGAGGAAAAGAAATGAATTTGAGACTATGGAATGAACTGAGTTCCAGAGGAGGCAAAGCAAGGCAGACGAGATGGGAGTCAATTTTAAAATAAAATAGAATGAAGGAGGAAGGGCTGGGACGTCTTTTGGCTTTCTACATAGGTCACAGAAGAAGTAAAGCAGCCCGGGAATAAGGTCATCTGTTTACCCAGGGGTGGGGTGGGGGGGTGGGGCATGGGGGACCCTCAGGGTGGAATCCTGATCACCATGTCCCTGGGGTAATTCTCAAGTTCCCTAACAGTGAGCTCTTTGCCAGGTTTGTATTAATATTCAGGCTAATCCTCTCTCTGGGAGAAATACTTGGCAAAAAATTATTACAACTACTACCTGAAACTTGCAATAATGCGACTAAGAATAAAAACAGTGCACACATTAACACTTAGGAGAAAGAATGAAGCAGGCAGAGGGGCGCTGGGTAAGCTGCTGCAGGGACGGAGAGCCCGAGGCTCCTGTCACACGCTCCCTGACCAACAACACAAGGGGACAGGAAAAACTAAAGGCAGTTCTGCTAATTGAGTTTACACCCTTAGAAAATACAGAAATTAAGCTGCTGAACTCTCCCCTCTGCTCAGGTTCCCCTCATATTCCTTCATGGTAGCCTGACTTTGTGCCCTACCCTAGGGCCTCAGTGTGACAGCCCCCAGAGCACAAATCAGCCCGGACTCTTCTCTCCAAAACAACTGACTGTAGTAACTAGGAGACAGACCTCATTATAAAATTTCTTCATCGAGGGGCGCCTGGGTGGCTCAGTCGGTTAACTGACCGACTCTCGATTTCGGCTCAGATCATGACCTCACAGTCGGTTGTGAGATCAAGCCCTGAGTTGGGCTCCATGCTGGGCCTGGAGCCTGCCTGGGATCCTCTCTCTCTCTCTCTCTCTCTCTCTCTCTCTCCCTCTCCCTCTCCCTCTCCCTCTCCCTCTCCCTCTCCCTCTCCCCTCCCCCCCACCAACTCAGCTTGCTCTCTCTCAGAAAAATGTTTTTTCACTGACGGTATTTACAACAACACAAATACATCATATTTACACCATGCTTTTAAACTTTTAAAACTGCTTTCACATAGAAGATTTCATTCAAGAGGATCCATGAATACTATTGAAATGGGTAATGCGTAAGAATTAGTCTCCTTTCACAGAGAAGAACCTTAAAATGTCTAAGAGCATGTGGCTGACTGGCGGCAGGATCAGCGCTAGATTTCTCGGCTCCTGATCCAGCCAGACCACGGCACTGAAGGACGAAGCAACAGCACGGCTCCTTGCAGACAGCGCTGTATCTATGCTTTGTTGTCCCAAATGCATTTCAAACTTCTCTATATTGTCCATTGTATCACACGTATCGATCCAGTATTTTATAAGCAATAAAAGTGTCAACAGCATCGTCCTAGGCCCCATAGAAGATACAAACAGGAAGACGACAAAACCCCTGCACAAAACCCCTGCCTGCAAGCAGAGAGACATGATACATGTTTACAACTCAGAATAAGCAGGGAGATTCTTAATTTTTTTTAATTTGTGTTTCTTTTTGAGAGAGAGAGAGAGAGAGAGAGAGAGAGAGACAGAGTGTGAGCAGGGCAGGGGCAGAGAGAGAGTGAGACACAGAATCCAAAGCAGGCTCCGGGCTCCAAGCTGTGGGCACAGAGCCCGACGCGGGGCTCGAACCCACGAACCACGAGATCATGGCCTGAGCCAAAGTCAGATGCTTACTTAACCTTGAGACCAAGCCACCCAGGCGCCCCAACAGGGAGATCCTGAGCAGTAATAGAGCAGGAAGGCAGAGAAGGGAGAAGGCAATTTCCACTGGGAAAGCCGGGGATACTAGGGCTAGAACACTAGGAAATGCCGTTCAGACCAGACCTAGGCCTGGAGGGAGGACTCAACTTTCAAATGGCAGAAAAAAGAAGACGAGGAATCTGTTGAGTAACAGAAACCCAGTTGGGGAAGACAGGAACACATTAAGGACAGAGGAATAAATAGCTCGGTACAGTATGAGGTAATGATAGGGAAGAATTTTGATTAATTCCCAAGGCCACGCTATGCATACGGCAGATGCTTAAAAAAAACATACTGGCTGTATGAAGAGCTGACTCTGTAATAAATTAGTACATTTTATTTTAAAACACAAACATATGAGTTACCACCCCAAGTTAATGAGTTATGATGAATCCTTAAATGTCCACTGTGGATTGTCCAGGGAAAAACTTTCAGCCCATTAGGGCTTTCCCCCTTACCACACACACCTTCAGGATGTCTCCTTACAGTGCCAGAGAGGAATGTATCTTCTTCCTATTAACCCAGATATGTCATCATTGGACGGAAGTAAGTTTTCTGCGCTCTGAAATCAAGTATTGCGTTCCAAAACCATGCAGTAATTCTTAAGGAACACCTACCGTTTAGAATTATTGCTGTAATTTCTCTTCTTTAATCAACATACCCCAATGTGTACCACTGAGACTAAATTCCAACAATGGTGACAAAAGTACCTCAAGGATTGAGGGACGGAACCCAGGCAGTCAGACCTCAGACTCCCTAAAAGGGAGCGACGCAGAACAGAAGGCAATACACCACACGTGCAGGCATTAAGAACCTGACTGTGTTGCGGGTGACAGTTTGTATATTATGCACACACGCGTGTGTGTGTGTGCATATGTGTGCACACATATGTGCTTCTTTGAAAAACAAAACTTAGTACTGAAATTATCCAATTTCTTCCAATTTCTTCTGGTGCACTATGTCGGAATTTCAAATCTGGTATATCCAAACTTTCAAATAGCACATACTAGACCTCAGTCTGGGTCCAGGTAAGCAATGGGAAGGCTGTCCTGGTGAAATAACAGACATCAGCCTGCTGAGGGGAGAAGCGAGGACCACAGAGAGGCTGTTCCAGACCCCACAGGTGGGGTGGGCTGGCTGGGGGGCAGCTGACTCAGGCCAAGTCACAAGTCACCCGGCAGAGCCGTGCAAAGTCCTGCAGGCTCAAGGCAATCCAGGGTGACACTGTGGCCACAGAGACAACGGGCATTTTAAATCCCTTCTAACCCCCATCAAGCCACAAGACAGTACATGCTCCCAAACCCCTCTCTTTAGCCCTTTTCTCTACATCAGAAATAGGAGAAAATGACACACAAACTGTTGTCAATGTAAAATTTGTTTGTTATACAAAATTATCAAGTATTTTCTAAAATAATAAACGTTAGTAACTACCATCCACCAAAATCCATCAATTGTTTTTTCTTGTACAAATACACAGTATGCTTTTCAAAGAGACACTTAACACTTTCTTACACTTTTAAATCATTATGCAAATTTCTTAACCGATATAAAGCATTATGTTTGACACTTTAAACACTACACCAACTTATCAACTACCTCACAAAATACTCTGGAGTGAGCCTGTCTCTCACACAATTCTGCCACATTCCTTCCCCCTAGGCCTCTCTTTCTCCTCTTTCCCTCTGACTCTCTACTTGTAACAGGGTCACTCTTCACTCTGATGTCTCCCTCCCCTCAAAACACATCTCCTTCTGTCTCTCCCAACTCCCAGCCCTGTCCTCTCCAGGACATTAACCTGCACCTGGACATTGAACCCCCACCTCCCAGTTCAATGCACCATCCGGGGCATCCGGGCTCTCCCCAGCCCCACACCTCCTGCAGAAGGGACTTCTAAAATCTTTTAACCCAGGGTGCCTGGCTGGCTCAGTCAGTAGAGAGCATATGACTCCTGATGTAGGAGTCATGAGTTCGAGCCCCACGTTGGGCGTGAAGTGTACTTAAAAATAATAAAATAAAATAAAACAAAATCTAACGTGGAAGGGGTCTCCTCCTCCGGTGACAGTGTGCCATCTGCTGCTACAGAGAGAGTTTGAGATTTTTGCTCCTGCTGTTTTTTGCTTTCTTTTCCTCCTACCATTATGGAAGAGTTGACTCTCAGTTTTCCAGTGAGATGTGAGAGCTCACTACTCTGAAACACGGGGACGCTGAGCTTCACACAGGCACACACACACCACCCTGCGTGTATATGCACACCTCCTTCACGTTTACCTTAATTCACAATAAGAACTGATGTGATAGTTTATAAAAATAGTAAGATAGAAACTCTCTGTCCCTATGACAGAAAAACTACTTCACACCCTTAAAATTCTTAAGAGTTTGCAGAAGTTTTAACGTGACGTGAAACAAAAAAATCCAGAACACCTCTTACCACTTGTTTTGAGACAGTTCATTCCCCAGACACATTCCCTATTGTCATCATCTTTTAAAGTGCTCATCCGCGTGGCTCCGCTCACAGTCCGCAAACTGTGAAACAACATACAATTAATTCACAGAGGGAAACACTACCAAGGCTTAATCTACTGCATTCCCATTCGCCGGAGTGCAGAGTTGTGGGGCACGGCCGCAAAAGCGCCTGTGAACTCCAGTGGCCTAATGAACACATACAGTTTTCATAATTTTTATTGCTGTACTACACAGCTGAGTGACCGTCAGGCCAATGCCAAAGTACAGGTTCCATTTGAATGACATATGGCTTCAGTCAACCAGAGAGATGTTACAACACTAAACAACACAAGCGGACCGAACAAGAATACAAAATGCCAAATTAGGCCTCGCAGAACCAGACAGGCTAGCGCACATCTCTGAACTTGGAAGAGGCTGCGTGTGAGTGTATATTTTGTGGCCACAGCGCTCTGAGCCCTCACGGCCGCGCACCTGGGCACAGCGTCTTGCCAGCCAGTACAACACGAACAGCCCGCATGGGCCCTGGGGCCAGAAGCAAGGGGGCAAGCTCTGGTTCCGCCCTTACCGGTTCCGCGTCCTATGCTAGACGGCACTGCCTCTTTGCCCACCAGTTTCCTTAACTCCCTCCTTAAAAAATGGCATTAAAATCCTCCCTCCGTCTCACTGAATGAGATGCCGATGTGAAAACTTGCTAAATGATCAACTACTATGTAAGTAACAACACTGGTCTCATAATAAAAACTTCCTGGGGCGCCTGGGCGGCTCAGTCAGTTAAGCTTCCGACTTCGGCTCAGGTCACGATCTCAAGGTCTGTGGGTTCCAACCCAGCGGGTCAGGCTCTGTGGGGACAAGCTCAGAGCCTGGAGCCTGCTTCGGATTCTGTGTGTTTCTCTCCCGTTCTCTCTCTCTCTCTGCCCCTCCCCCACTCACGCTCTGTCTCTCTCTCGCTCTCTCAAAAATAAATAAACATTTAAAAAAAAAAAACCCAACTTCCTAAAGCCTAGCCAATCCACGTGGCAGAGCTGCAGTGTGGTGACCACCTGCTTGTCCCCTCGGCTGCCCGGGGCCATGCGCGCTCTTCATGTGGAAGACATGGTGGACAATTTCTCACCTCACGGGTCTGACAGGAGGCCGTGATACGGTGATTTGTAATAAGAAATACATATTTGGTCTTCATTCCCATTTCTGGCACCAAGCTCCTAAAACTCTTGGAAATTTCCTAAGTGATGAGAGCCATAAAAGGCGCCTTTTGTGATGTTAATGAGGCGGCAGACAAAACTCATCTGAGGGTGGGGACTGGTTGCCAGGAGAACCACCACGTGACTAGAGGGCCCACCCCCTGACTTCCCGGGAAAGGAGGGGAGCGGGTGGAGGATGAAATCAATCACCCCAGGGAGTGGAGATGAAATCAATCACCCACGGCCACTGATTTACCCATCATACCTACGGAATAACCCAGAGGATGGGTTCCAGCGAACTTCCAGGTTGGTGAACACGTGGACACTCAGGAAGAGCGCTGTGTTCGGAGGGCACGGCGGCTCCACGACCCTTCCTATGCACCTTGCCCTATGCGTCTCTTCCCTCTGGCTGCTCCTGAGTTCTACTATTTTACTATCAACCAGAAGTATAGCAAGTAGAAATGCTTCTCTGAGTTCTGTGAGCCGCTCTAGAAGTTAATTAAGCTCAAGCAGGGAGTCATTGGAACCTCTGGATCTATACCCAGTCTGTCAGGAGCACAGGTGACAAAGAGACAGTATCACCTGAAGTCGGGGTGGGAGACCTGACTTGCAGGACTGAGCCCTTAACCTGTGGGATCTGATGCTTTCTCCAGGTAGGTGGTGTCACAACTGAGTTAAATTGCAAGACACCCAAATGGTGTCTGAGAATTACTTGGTGGCAAGTGGGGAGAAAACCACATTGCAACTGGTGGTGGAATTGTAGAGGCTGACTCGGCCTCCCAAAAGAGAGGCCGAAGAAAGTACACAGTTACTTTCCCAAACTCCCCGGCAACTGGGTATTGGCACGTGACCCAGGATCGGCCAATCAGATGCACATGCACTGATCTTTAACTCAGCCGGTAACACAATGAAACAAGGTCAGGAAGCATTCTTCCTGGCAGTACACCCAGCAGCACACAACTTCAGACTGTGTGTCACAAGTGTCACCAGGACACCAGTAGGGGCGATGATGGACAAGCTGTGGGTCATGATGTTAGGCATCATGCTAAGTGACAGTGGATACTTCTGTCCTTGTGTCCTAGTTTTAGCATCAGTCTCCCTTGTGCCCGCCCTTCCTGCTGGCCCAGTTCTTCAGCCTTCGTGGCGATTCTGTAGGCTTCCCAGTAACCAGTCTACACTTCCTTTCCTGCTTGGAATGGCCAGCCTCGGTGTTCACTGCTTGCAACTAAGGATGCTGGCTGATACAAGCCGTTTCTGAAATGGTAGGAAAGATAAATAGAGAGACCACATGAACACTTCCAAATGAGTAGCACTGCACAGCAAAAACAGAAGGCAGAACGTGATACCTAGCTGTCATGATACAAATGACGAAGGGCAGTTGCTTGATCAAGACCATAGGGCAGGAGCAAGAAAAGAACCAAGCTCTTCAAAATATTTGAAGAGGCAACTAATCAAAAGTCAAGAATTTATAGAGTTATGTGAGAAGGCCCACAGGTAACTGGCAATGAGACTTAAGGGACAGACAGTTCCTCTTTGTTTTGAGAGAGAGAGAGAGAGAGAGAGAGAGAGAGAGAGAATATGAAGGAGAATGAGCTAGGGAGGGTCAGAGAGGGAGGGAGACACAGACTCCAAAGCAGGCTCCAGGATCTGAGCTGTCAGCACAGAGCCCGACGTGGGGCTAGAACCCACGAGCTGTGAGATCATGACCTGAGCTCAAGTCAGACGCTTAACTGACTGAGCCACCCAGGTACTCCAGGGACAGGCAGTTCTAATGTGTTAAGTGAAGATCACAAGTTCAGGAGTAGACACCTCCAAATACCAACCAGGAATTTCAACACAGAGAAGTATCACTAAAGTGGGGGCCAGTGGACAAGGGAGATCTCACGGAGAGAGAGACATGAGAAGCAAGGAGAGAAGGGGAAGAAGGTACAGATCCTCTCCGACGGAGGGAAGGGTGTAACAAAGCACGGATGAAACCATACATGGTGAAATCTCCAACGGCAGGTATTTCAGGAAACTGATCCAAAGTCTAGGGGAAGGGGCCAGTAGGAGCTAAGACTGCAAAGCAAGACAGGCATCAGATCATAAGGGCCATGCCACCAGGTTGACAAGTTTGGATTCTACTATTAACAGGAATTCACTAAAGAAATGCAAGCAGGAGACTAACACATCAGATGTACATCTGAACAAGATTACTGTGATGACTCCATATGAAGGAAGAACTAAACAAAACCTGGTTCTCAACCACCTGAGATTCATAGATGCTTTGCAAACATCATGGCCAGAAAAATGCACCCACCCAGATACAGAAAATTTTAATATTTAGCTCCCAATGGTTCACAGCTTCCTGCAGTCCATCTATGAACAATCTGGGGTCCATGGACCTCAAAATAATAATGATCTAGAAGCAGGAAAGAGACAAAGTCACTGTTTGGAAAGCTAAAACAACTGCCCACACCAGTGATGGCAAAGAACTCAACTTACAGAGAAAGGGGTGTGGAGCTGGGGGGGCAGGGGGACACAGAAGAGGTCTGAAAAAATCTGCAGGGATTAGCCATCAGTGGGATGTGGGCAGTGAGGGGATCACCAGGCAGGTGGCTGACTCCAGCGACTGGGCAGTGCCAGGACTTTATGGGGCTAGTGACAGACCCGGGTAAGAAGCCAATGAAATAAGGGCGCCTGGGTGGCTCAGTCAGTTAAACGTCCGACTGCGGCTCAGGTTATGATCTCGCGGTTCGTGAGTTCAAGCCCCGCGTCGGGCTCTGTGCTGACAGCTCAGAGCCTGGAGCCTGCTTTGGATTCTGTGTCTCCCTCCCTCTCTGCCCCTCCCCTGCTCACGCTCTCTCTCTCTCCCTCTCAAAAATGAACATTAAAAAAAAAAAAAAAAAAGGGCACCTGGGTGGCTCAGTTGGTTAAGCGTCCGACTGCAGCTCAGGTCATGATCTCGTGGTTTTTGAGTTCAAGCCCCGTATCAGGCTCTGCACTGACAGCTCAGAGCCTGGAGCTGGCTTCGGATTCTGTGTCTCCCCTTCTCTCTGCCCCTCCCCTGCTCCTGCTCTGTCTCTGTTTCTCAGTAATAAATAAGCATTAAAAAAATTAAAAAAAAAAAAGAAAAGAAGAAGCCAATGAGATACTCAGAACTGAGCTGCGAGAGACACACACAGGTGGAGAGGCCCCTCTAACAATTAGAAACTGGAATCTCAAACTGAATAAGCTATAGCACTGGGCAGAATCATTGGACCAACACAGAACAGCAGAGGCTACAGGAGACAGCTAGACATGGCAGGGTCTAGAAGACAAGAGCTAGGCCAAGATCACAAGCGGAAGCCAGGACTCAACATGAGTCCACAGGCCGGAAAGAGACGAGGCTACCACGGCCATGGGTTTAGGGTCAGGACATACATAACCACAATATCACTTTATAAACAGAAATACAAATGGACTAGTCTGTGCATGTGACATGAGTGTGATCTACTCTAAAAAAAATACAGACCCTGGACACATTTCTTTAAATAACTCCGTTCACTGGCCAGTAGGTTACAAGAAAATCAACAGTACTATCCAGAGATGCAATTCTCAATCTTTTCAGAACTCTGACTTCAAAAATGATTGTGTGCGTAAATAAAAATTTTTAAGGATGTTTTTAAAATACCCATGTAATTTGGAATATTCAACAAAATATACTCCAGTAACACTAAAAATCGAGAAGGAACTTCCAACCTCCTTTCAAGAAAGCAATTCTTCCAACAGAAGTATTTAGCGTGTTATATAAACATGTTATTCAGACAATGTACAACATAGGGGATTTTCATCACATTTACTACGTTTGTAGCCAAAATGCAGCACTCTTGTAATCACCAACAGAGCCGCAATAAAACCTCTATAATATTAAACAACAACAAAACATGGCAGTAAGCCATCCTTCTATTAAGAAAAAGAAAACAAAGAAAACATTCTCCATAAGTACAGCTTTCTTTGTGACTTTTTTCCCCTAAAGAATTCATTTTCAACAATAGCACATTGGCAAAAACATGATACTTTTAAATTTGGGCCGAGTCTGGCATCTTTACTTTGTGAGGGTGAGCTGGCAGGAGAAAGACTATAGTAATTTCAAGGTTCTATTATTCTCACGCCGAAATGCAAAGTATGGAATGAAAATAACAAAAACATTATTCCAGAATATAATTCAGCTTGCCTTATATCTCTGTTTCACCTCACTCAACTTTCACCATGGAGTATTATAAATGCAATTAATTTAAATAAATGGCAAATGACTCTATACTTTCCTAGAGAATAAAATACAGATTTCACTAACTGAATTGAAAGATGAACACAGATATGAAGAAAGCTTATGGTTCTCGACAATTTGTAAAGCTCTGAAATCTGATCTTCTGGTCCATACAATCATTTCCTATGAGACTGAAGAATTCTTTACTTCTAACTAATGGGTTTTCTGCTATATCACACACTACGATACAATGGCACTTAAGGTCAATTTAATGAAGGAATGAGGGAACAATGAATAAGTGGTTATCAGTCTCAAATGTTCGTCTAGGTACCACTCTTGAGCTGTATACAGGCACACGTCAGAGACACTGTGATGCGGTTCCCCATTAGTACAATAAAGTGAAGACTGCACGAAAGCAAGGTCAAATGAACCCTACGGTGTCGCCGTGCACGTAAAAGTTACGTTCACACTTACACAGTCTAGTAAGTGCGCAATAGCGGTAGGTCTAAAAACCAACGTACGCACCTTAATTTACAAATTCTTCATTGTTAAAAAAAATGCTAATCATCATCTGGGCATTCGGTGAGCTGTGATCACTGATCACAGGTCATCTTAACAAATGATGATACTAATAATGAAAAAGTTTGAAATCTGCAAGATTTAGCAAAATGAGGCAGAGACGTGCAGTGAGCAAATGCTGTCGGAAAAAACGGCACCGACAAACTTGTTAATCGCAGGGTTGCCACAAACCTTTAATTTGTTAAAAAAAAAAAAAAAATACAATATCTGTGAAGTGCCATAAAGCAAAGTGAGATAAAACAAAGTATGGCTGTACTCAAAGTGGCAAGTTAAAGACGATCTTTCAAAGTACACTGTAAATTTTAGCAGGTAAAAAAGGAGATATTATATGCCAACTAAAGTCAAACCTTTAACTGATCAGTTACTACGGGGCAGGCTACTCTGCTGGATGCCACAACAATGAAGTCAAGATACGGCTCCTGCTCTCAAGGACCCTCAAGGATCAAAGGACCAGTACTCAAATTACCCAACACACTGTGACCGAGATGAAATACACTTTAGGCACATTCTGGAGACACAGACAAGCTCCATGAAGGAAATGGAGTCGAGCTTTGAGGAGAGACCCCGGCAGACAGAGATAAGTATGTAAAGAGAATAGGACTTCCAAATCAAAAACAGCAGCACAAAAATGCAGGATATATTTAAGAAGGCAGATTTTGTCTAAGGGGAGGAACAAGAGACAAGGACAGAAGGAGGGGAGGGGCAGGCCAGCACAGAGAGGTCCTGTGCAAGAAGAGAAGGCGCTGAAAATGGTACCCAAGGCCTCGGAGAACCATCTATCCAGAGACAGGAGGGGGGGGGGAGGTGGCATCCCAGTCCGCAGGTCTGCTATACGACGGGCACTAGACCTTATACGCTAGGCCTTGTGCCGTGGTGTTTCACTCTCCTGCCAACCTGGTAAGGTAGAGGACGTCATCCTCTCACTTCATAGATGAGGCGCCCACGGCCGGGCAGGTGAGTACCAGCCACGTCACACGCCTAATGAACACGTCAGACGGGAAATCTGGTACACCTGAAGCCGGGGCTCCTACCCTGAAATAAACTAAACCCGAGAAGTTAACCAATACTGAAACCAAGGCCACCTCAAACATGACTCTTTGGCCATGGCCCCATGAGGCTGGGGACACCACAGCTTTGGGAGGAGAGACAGGAGAGCAGATGGAAGAGTCGGCTGTTTCCGAGGAGGCCTGAGAAACTCTTTGCGAGGCAGCGGAAAATGGCACACAGTTTGCAGACAGCAAACGTACTGCTGTGGGTCTTCACGGACATATATTCATATTTTCACTTCTCTCGGAAATCACTCTTTCTCCCTTTCAAAACAATCAGTCTCTAATTTTTATACCAGAGTTCACAAAAATATTCTTGTCCAAATTCTTTTTAAGTTTACAGTAAGAAAAATACGTTAGTATGAGTTGTCCTCTACTCAGAGTATGATCACTGCTTCACTAGAAGGATGTTTTCTAAGAAAAAAGAAACTACAGGGGCACCTGGGTGGCTCAGTCAGTTAGGCCTCGGACTTAGGTTCAGGTCACGATCTTGCGGTTCATGAGTTAGAGCCCCGCGCTGGGCTCTGTGCTGACAGCTCGGAGCCTGGAGCCTGCTTAGAATTCTGTGTCTCCCTCTCTCTCTGCTCCTCCTCAACTCACACTCTGTCTCTCTGTCTCTCTCTCTAGATAAATAAATAAATAAACATTTAAAAATTAAAACAACAAAAAACAAAAAACTACTTACTTACAAAATATATCTGTAACTTGAACTGAATTACTGTGCAATCAGAGTGACAGGAAATTCTACACAAGTGGCCTAACTCAGAATTTTCCAACTGTTAAACCTATAGGTTGGTCTTACATGGATACCAAAATTTGTGCCCAGGTCCCATTTATTCAACACGTGTTCCCTAGGGGCGTCCTATGTGTCAGGCATTGCATGGGGTGTCAGGAACAAAGATTTGAAAATCCATGATCCCTGGCTGCCAATCCACTCAGAGTCCAACAGGTAAAGAAAATTCCAATGGCATTTTTCAGAGAAATAGAAAAATCTATCCTAAAATCTGCACGAAAACAAAATAGGCCATAACTAGTCAAACCAACCTTGAGAAAGAAGAACAAAGCTGGGGCACCACACTTCCTGATTTCAAACTATAGTACAAAGCTACAGTAATCAAAACAGAATGGTAACTGGAATAAAAACAGGCACAGAGACCAACGGAACTTAATACACAGCCCTGAAATAAATGTACGCACACACCCTCAATTTTTGACAAGGGCATCAAGAACACACAATGGGGAGAAGATAGCCTCGTCAGTAAATGAATATCCACAGGCAAAAGAATAAAAGTGAACGCATACACACCATGCACAAAAATTAACTAGAGAAAGATTGAAGACTTATATGTTAAGACTTGATCCCATAAAACTCCTAGAAGAAAATACAAGGAAAAGGCCCGTTGGCATTGGTCTTGGCAATTATTTCTTAGATAAGAGACCAAAAGCAAAGGCAACAAAGCAAAAGTAAACAGGTGGGACTACATCTGCTCAGCAACGGAAATAATAAATTGAAAAGGCAACCTACACAGTGGGAGAAAACATTTGCAAACCGTGTATCTGATAAGGGGTTAATATCCAAAATATATAAAGAACTCCAACAACTCAATAGCAAAAAAAGCCCCAAATAATCCAATAAAAAATGGGCAAAGGACCTGAATAGAGATTTTTCCAAAGACATAAAAATGGCCAACAGATAAATGAAAAAGTGCTCAACATTACTAAGAATCAGGGAAATGCAAACCAAAACCACAATGAGACATCACCCTACACCTGTTAGAATGGTCATTATCAGAAAGATAGGAAATAACAGCATTGGCGAGGATGTGAAGAAAAGGGAACTCCTGTGTGCTGTTGGTGGGAATGTAAATTGGTGCAGCCACTGTGGAAAACAGTGTGGCAGTTCCTCAAAAAATTAAAAATAGAACTACCATTATGATCCTGCAATCCCACTCCTGGGTACATATCCAGAGGAAACGAAAGCAGGATCTGAAAGGCATACCTGCACCCCCCGTGTTTACTACAGCTTTATTCACAATGACCAAGATATGGCAACAGCCTAAATATCCATTGATGGATGAATGGATACAGAAAATGATACACATACAATGGAATATTATTCAGCCATTAAAAAAAAAATCCTGCAATTCGCAACAACATGAATTAATGTGGAAGTGAAACAGGCCAAGACAGAGTAAGATAAAAACTGTAGAGTGTCACTTATACGTGGTATCTAAAGAAAAAGAACAAAGAAAAGCCAATTTCATAGAAACAGAGAATAGAATGGTGATTACCAGAGGCTGGGGAAGGAGGAAATGTACCAAGGGTGTAAATTTTCAGTTATAAGTAGTAGTTCTGAGCATCTAATGTACAGCATGGTGACTATACTTAATAATACAATAGAGTACACAGTTGAACGTTGCTAAGAGTAGATCTTAATCATTCTCACCACACACACACACACACACACACACACACAAGTTAACCAGATGAGGTGATAGATGTGTGAATTATCTTGATTTTGGGAATCATTCCACAATGTGTGTGTGTGTGTGTGTGTGTGTGTGTACACCAAACCACTACATGGAACACTTTAAATATATGCAATTATATTTGTCAATTATTCCTCAATAAACTTGGGCGGGGTGGGGGGAGTAATAACGTACTACAGAGAGGGGGGGGAAAAAGAAACATTAACTGTCCAGTGTGATCACTGCCTCACTGGAGCTGAGCATACAGTGATGCAAAGAGTGGTGGAAGGAGAAAGGGAGAGTCCCGGAAGGAGGAGCCTGGCCATTGTACCATATGGATGGGTAGATGCCTGGGAGCTCTAGGCAAGAAAGAGCTTGTAGAAAAACCAGGAGCCAAAAAACAGAAAGCGTAAGGATAACCACACCAGCAGGTTTGTGGAACATCAACAGCATGGCAGGAGCAGCTGGGGAGAGAAGTTTGTGTGGTCTTATTATTTCCGAAATGCCTACCTCCCCCTTAACCTGCCCCTAGAAGGCTCTGTCTTGCTGAATGGAAACTATCGATAAATGTTTATCAAGTCCTAAAACAAGACAGGCAAGGAACTGATGGGCTAATGAGATCAGCCAGGATTCCAAGAAAGGATGAAATGAGGGGAAAGAGCCTTTACTAAGCATTTAATGCCAGGTCCTAGGCTACCTGCTTCCACACATGAGATCTCATTTAGTAATTACAGCTATCTTTTAATAAGGAGGAAATTGTAATATAGACTGGTTAAGCAGCTTCCTCAAGATCACTCACCTTAAGAAGCAGCTGATGCTTATATCCAGGTCTATTCTACTCAGCATAGACCCTACTCCACCCACCCTGTCATACGGTACTTCAAGGTCATATACCGTTTGTCTTCATGCCACATTATATAAGCATATATTTATTATTTTTTGAATCTAAGAACATGGAGAAAAACAGAAAGCAAAAACTTAAGTGTTCAAGTATACATAAGCCATTCGAACACCAATAAGCCATCAGAAAAAAAGCACATTGTTGTTCCTCAAGAAAGAAAAAAAGAAGGGGTGCCTGGTGGCTCAGTCGGTTAAGCGTCTGAATTCGGCTCAGGTCATGATCTCATGGTCCGTGAGTTCGAGCCCCGCGTCGGGCTCTGTGCTGACAGTACAGAGCCCGGAGCCTGTTTCAGATTCTGTGTCTCCCTCTCTCTCTCTGACCCTCCCCCACTCATGCTCTGTCTCTCTCTGTCTCAAAAATAAATAAATGTTAAAAAAAATTTTTTTAAAGAAAGAAAAAAAGAAATAACAGCTTCTGTAACTCCTAATGAGCCAAGTACCAACCGGCCCTAGAAGGTACTAGCATTCTAGGACACAGGACATACATACATATACAACACTACACCTGCATGGTGATGCTCCCGTAACCATGTCACAGAGGCGGCTCAACAAGGACATGCAAGCTGTCCCTGCAGTCACACAGTCCCAAAGACTATGAGCAAGTGAGAGCATCTAGAGGAAAGATATTCTCAAACCAAAATAGGGCCTTCCCCATGGCACTTACAAACTCACAAAAGTAAGATAAAATAGTAATTAAGTATCCTATCAGACCAGGATTCTCATCTGGCCCCCATCACTTAATTATGTGACCTAGAGTAACTTCACCGCTCTTAGTCCCTCATCTGTATCGGGCCTTCTCCACCGCACCCTGTATAATAATGTTCAAGAGACCTGTCCAGGGGATCTGATCTTCATTCTATCAAAGACCTTTTTTCCGCTGTCCGTTGCATAAGTCAACACGACCATTCAGTGGGCTTCCCTCAATGTTCTGTTACTACCTTCATTTAACAAATTATTTAGCACCCCCTACTTGTCAGGAACTAGGCCAGCGAGGTGCCTGCACATAAGACATGAATAAGCCCTGTTCTCCAGAAGTTTGACTTTTCTATCCCACAGACTGTAGTTCATATGGGTACACATAAGGAACACAGGCTGTGTGATAAAGAAGAAACTGTGAAAGTCATCATAGTTTCTAACTTGTTTGTATATCGCCATCAATGGGTAGTCTTTCCTTCTCCATATTAATGACAAGGGAGAAAAAAAACCCTTCAATTCTAGTTACAAAACTTACTGAGATACACACTAAAGCCCCCTCAAGCATAATACTAGGAAATCCAAAAATTCTAGAATCACAGAACAAGAATGAAAATCACAAATATGAAATTGGTTCAGACATGATGACTGTTGTCTGTTAGATGTTATTAGAGAATTTTTGAATACAGACTCATCGCTGAATACGGTTACAGATAGGTTTAACAAAATATTAGCTATAGGTCTAGAGTCCAATGTCATACAATTTTTTGGAACTTTAAACATACACGTAACGTTCAAATACAATATACCTAGCGGCTCTTTTTCCTATGTATGGGGACATACACTACCATTTCAAGTACTGCTTAACGTATTTTTATTCTCCCAGCAAAATCCAGAATCCACGTTTTTCCACCAGAAGTTCTAAGCTACCACACAGACTCAGTCTCTGACGGGACCTACTTCAAAGCAAGGTCCTCAATACATAGCCACCAAAGCAAAAGACGCTTTTGAAACTACAGATGTGTAAAGGACAATGAATGAAACCAACCTAGTGAATCTGTTAGATGGCAAATAGATCTGCTCCCTGTTATCCTGAGCCCTGAAGTTAGGACACTTCCACGTGTCCTTGGCCTCGGGCACCAGGCGGGATGCACTGTACTCAGGGTCAGGCAGGGTCTAGCTATAAACAGCCATCAGAATGTAAGCTGGAGCTCCCTGCCAGAGTCCCATCGCTTAGCACAAGCCAGGACTGGGCCTCAGAACTGGGACTTGCTACCCTACCATATATGCATCTAGCTGGGAGAAAGAAGGGAGATTGATGGAAATTCCCAGTGAAACAGGGAGCTCTCTCCGGCCTCTCCCACTGTCACCCAACAGAATGCAGCATGATCATGTCCATTAACAAGGAGAGGCCAGGGAGTGGGTATTCCGGCCACTGGCTTTCCAACTTCTTCAAAGACCCCGTGATCCAGGGTGTTACAGAGCTGGGACCCTCTGGAATGAAAAGGACAAGTAGGAATGACGACAGAAGCAGAGTGACCCAAGCAGTCCTCAGGGTGAAGATGGTCCTGGAAAAGGCAGACAACATCGGGACTGGCTGCCCTCCCCCTGTCCGACTCCCCTCGCTCCCTGATGGGTAGGGAACATTCACCAGGGCAGTCAGTAGTATCTGTAATTATCAACTACTCTGTCTTGTTACTATGAGTATTAAAACATTATTGGAAAAGATATTTAAATAGGCATCTTCAACAGATGTCTGAAGTTGAGTGTGATTTCACTACTAGTTTTCAAAACCAATTTCCCCCCATAGGAACGCATCACTTTATTTAGTATTTCTTACTTCTTTAAGGAATCTCAATGGGCACATGAAATCTGACATAAGGAAATTCACTTTACGGCTCACTTTGGACAAACCCATTCCTTCACTGTTACCTGACACGCATATTAACTCTTGGTGGCTTCCACACGCATGCCTGTAAGCCTACTAAATCGGTGTGACCAAAAAAAACAGCATAAGATGAAGTCTTTATCTGTCCCAACCCCTCAGAGTAATTAATATACATCACTGACACTCTTCTTCTTTAGTTCTATTTTCAGATAAATCAAATGTATGCAGACTAGCAGCTTAAAAATTCATTAATTTCAGCATAAATTTAGTCAAGATTTATAAGATGGTTGTAGTCTTCAATGTTTATCTTCAAATGATACTTTTCATCCAAAAATGTAAAATGAATTTCTATCAAATAAATACTATTATTCACTTTTTACAGCCAGATGCTGAGCCAGTGGAAGATGAATGAACTATTAAAAACAAAAATGATCTGAGAGAGATACAGAAAGTTTTTGTTTAGTCTCTTTGTAAGAATTACCATTAGGAAAAACAGCTAGAATTACTCAATCTGAGAATTTAGCCACTTCTGACACAAATTTGAATACAGATTTCCAGATTTTCAAATTCTTTTTGAAAAACATATATACAGTACACCTATTAAAATTAAATAGAAAGATTCAGCTGATAAGCCGGATTTAATGCACTGAAGAGAAAAACTAAATTCATTTTTTTAATCAGAAAAGCTTTATAAACCATCCAGTGCCTCTTTCTTCAATCACTTCAAATTAGATACCCCAATAATCACTATTCTTCACTAGTCTGTCACCTCTTCTATTTTGTAATAATTTTGATGAATTCCTCTTCAAAATCTTTCAATTTCACATTGATAAAAAATACCGTATTTAAAAAGTGACAATTAAAAAACCCCTTCTAAATCCTGTTTCTAAGTAGCATCATCTACTGTCCTGAACAGTTTTGTGTTTGAATACTGAATATGTTATTTGGTTGTGTTTGGTCTGAAAGCCTTTCAGAATTTTTATTTTCTAAGGTCAGTTCTTCACCATATTTTGTTTAGATCATTAATATTTATCGTAATGTTGCAATGATAACGATGGGGCATCTAAGTCCGTCAGTCACAAAAACTAAAGAAACACCATTTTCTCTAGGAAGGAAGATTAGAAGTAACTGAGCTCATTTTTTGAAAAGTTACACTGAGGGCGCCTGGGTGGCTCAGTCACTTAACCGTCTGACTTCAGGTCAGGTCATGATCTCACGGTTTGTGGGTTCCAGCCCCGCGTGGGGCTCTGTGCTGACAGCTCAGAGTCTGGAGCCTGCTTCGGATTCTATGCATCTTTCTCTCTCTCTTTCTCTTTCTCTCTCTCTCTCTCTCTCTCTCTCTCTCTCTCTCTCTCCCCCTGCCCCTCCCCTACCCATGCTCTGTCTCTCTCTCTTTCTCTCTCAAATATAAATAAACATTAAAAAAAAAAAGTTACACTTTATCCGAACCACCCAACAAATAGTAAGGGCCACGAGGAAGACTGATCCAAAGGAACAAATCAGATAGCCATTCCTGGTTCGGCACTGACACAAGCATTCATCTGGCAGCTTGCTACGAGTTTCCTGCCTCAGAGATGCAGGATGAAGCGGCTGCTCAGCATGGACGGACCCGCAGGAAGGGCGGGAATGTGTGCAGAGCGCCGGGAGGAGTGGCAACTGCGGCAGGAGCGCGAAGATAAAGTGAAGAAGACCCGATCACTAACAGCACAGCAACCCATCCCGAATGTTCAGTTAATTCCTGAAACAAACGTCTGTGGGGGGTTTTCCATCTGTCTTTTTATGAAAGATTATTTTGTCCATAGAGCACTT
Organism: Panthera uncia; assembly: GCF_023721935.1. Taxonomy (NCBI): domain Eukaryota; kingdom Metazoa; phylum Chordata; class Mammalia; order Carnivora; family Felidae; genus Panthera; species Panthera uncia. The sequence continues at coordinate 108,965,729 of NW_026057580.1, read as the reverse complement.
GTATTTTGCACCCAAATGCGCAGAGTGAGATTTTAGGGGAGGGCGTGTGAAGAGAACAGTTCGAGACCTGCTGCTCCACTTCTGAAATGAAATACTATTTTTAAAAAGTCACATTGCAAGTAGATTCTCATTCTTATTCTTAATCTGTAAAGACAGACATTTAGAAAGCCTAAATGAAAAAAATAAAAGTATTCCAAAGCATTATTTTAAAACTTCAAAATAATATGTTCAGATACTTTTCACATATAACCAAAGTGAAAAAAATTATATATATTATTATATAACATAATATTCATATTATATTATATTACGTTACATTACATTATATTATATTATACTATATTGTACTTCTTTTTTTTTTTTTAAATAGGCTTCACACCCAGAGCAGAGCCTAACACGGGGCTTGAACCCACAATCCCGAGATTAAGATCTGAGCTGAGGGGCGCCTGGGTGGCTCAGTCGGTTGAGTGTCTGACTTTGGCTCAGGTCAGGATCTCGCGTTTAATGAGTTCAAGCCCCGCATCGGGCTCCGTGCTGACAGCTCAGAGCCTGGAGCCTGCTTCAGATTCTGTGTCTTCCCCCTCTCTCTGCCCTTCCCCTGCTTGTGCTCTTTCTCTCTCAAAAAATGAATAAATGTTAAAAAAAAAAAAAATTTTTTTTTAAGATCTGAGCTGAGATCAAGAGTCAGGCGCCACCCAGGTGCCCCAGTATATAAAAGTATTTCTGATAATGACACCATCCAGGACTCTTTAGCACATTCGGTTGAAGAATCAAATATTCCAATAAAATCGCTACATCAGCTTTCCCCAGGAAGCAGTTTGTTCATACCTCTAACACCATCGAGGTGGGGAAACTTCTGTTCTTAGCAGCTATGCCCATGGAAAAGGAGGCCAGCAAACAGTCTTCCATACTCTTCCGGTCCCCTCAAGCAGTGAGGCCTCTGCAGCTCTTGGCTTCCAGCTGGCTTTCCTGCATCTGCTGGCCAAGCCCCCAGGACACCAGAGCTCGCTGGCGTGGCCAAGGACTTCCACCAGGCTCTGACTGGACTTCCACAAATTTTTCCACGAAGGCGCGTCACACTACCATCAAACTTGTATTTTAATATCCAGCAAGATAATCTCCTTTGTTCCTCTTTAGTAGGTCCAGAAATGTCATTTGTACACCTTCTGTTGGTCATCAGAGATCAAAGCTGTCCATCAGAGGGTGTAATAAGGGGCAGAAAGAGAGGCCCCAGAAGACTCTAGCGTGCAAGCCGCGGACCATGTCATCGCAAGGTGGCTGAGAGCATTTGCAGGACGGTGTGGGGGGGCCTGCTGGCTGAGAATGCGGCCTGACACGCTCCCACTCCCAGGCCGAGAGCATGCCATACCCTTGAAGCACGGAAGACACGGCAAGAGTGCCATGATGGATTATTCGTATGTGCACGCACCCACACTGGCGTGTGTACATACGTGTCCTCAACGGGAAATAAAATTTCTGAAACAAATACCATTTTAACAAGTCAGCACTGCACTAAGCCATGCTGCACGGGGTATTCATGTACAGGGAAAGACTGTGGTCACAAGTCATTTTCAGATGTCTACACAGAAAATAAGATGCACTAAGGCACATTTAAATGAAATAATTTCCATGATGCTTGCAAAATCAACCACGTTTTCAACTTGTGAACAGTATAAGCCACTCAAAAGAGATCACAGAGTGTAGACAGTTCTTGAGCTGTTAATTACATTTTAATGTCTGTGACAATTCTGTTTATGTATTGGACAGACTATAACTCACAGTTAAGTACATAGTCACATAAATTACAAAGGAATTTATAAAGTAGCACACACAGGTCAGACCCACAAATGTAAATGTACTATTTATAACCTAGAAGGACGCTGGATAAACATCGCAGATTCAACACTTACATCTAGTTATCATTCCCTCCCCCAAACAAAAATGACAGTACGGTTTGCCTTTTCATTCATTTTGTTTGTTTGTTTGCTTCCCACAAGAACAGGAACAACGGCAACAAAATTTTGGATGCAAGAAACAGATGGACAATTAGGAACTAACTCAGCCAACACAGTTGATGAGGGAGAATCTTCGAAAGGCTCGGAAATCGGTGGTACCAGATACCTCTGGGCACAGAGTGGGTTGCTGGGGAGGTGGGGGTGGGGTGTCTCTCCCACTAAGCTCAGCATCTCCCTCAACCTGGCAGAAACCCAGAGATTCATTCCCAGACGAGGGGAAACACAGCGGTTCTGCAGAACCACTGCTATAGGAGTGCTGTGGTTGATCAATAACTACTGAATACGGAGACACCTTCATACAACCCTACCAACTGCCCTCTTCCCATGGTCAATCTGAGGCCAGTCCAACAGGAAAACTCTAAATATATACTGGAATAGGAGTGGGGGCGTCCTAAATTCCCCTAAACAGCCCACCCAGGTACCTCACCAGTAGATCTTATGGTCAGCAAGCCCTCCTGTGGCATTTGGACAAGCAAGAATCATTGGTAGCTGAGGAAAGCCTTCAACAGGAAAACAGAGACCAAAATAAACCGGGAGGCTGGGGGGGGCAGGGAGGCAAATTAGAAGGCAACGAAATGATGCAAAACACACTACAATCATTAACATCTCCATAATATAAAAAATAATCGTGAAACAAGAATAGGATTCTATTAAAACAAAATAAAAAAGAACTAAGAAAAGGAAAAAAGAGGGAGGAGAAGCAGGGAGGAAGGAGGGCAGGGGTGGGGGAGGGGCTCGGAGAGGCCTAGAAAGAGCCTTGCAAATTAAAAATGCAATAGCACAAGGAACCCTTCCAGAACCGGGAAGAAAAAGACAAGGACATACAAAATAGTAGAAAAGATCAGTTAGAAGTCTGGTAAGTCCAGTATCAGGTGACAAAAGTCCTAGAATGAGAGAAGAGGGAAAATTAAGGAGCAAGGGAGATAAAAGAAGTAATTCGAGACATGACCCCAAGGCTGAAAGAGTACACAGGGCAGTGGGTAAAAAGGGATCTAGGTGAAACTGAAGGACACTGGGGAAAAGGAGGTGCTACATCGGTCAGGGAGTGTGGACAGGCAGCATCTAGAAAGGCCCCACGCAAAGAACCAGGAAGCAAGACGAACAGCTTCCTTCAGGTCTCCTAACGGCAACACCAGGGGCTAAATGACAGTCAAACAACTGCTTCCAAATTCTAAAGGAAAATCATTTCCAAACCCCTATTCCCAGTCAAGCGGTAAGTCACGTATGAGGGTAAAATGAAGACATCTTCAGACATGCAAGATCTGAACATCTTACTTCCCCACAACATTCCTGAGAAAGCTACTGGAGGATGGGCTGCACCAAAAGAAGAAACACACAGAATCCAGGAAACCAGAGATGCAACACAGGAAGAGAGGTGGAAGGAAATTCCAAGATGAAAGTAAGTAAGGGGAGATCCCCGGAAGTGTGCACTTGACACAGAGGTAACCCAGGGAGGGCCCAGCCAGCCAGAGAACCCACCAGAGACGCCTCTGCAAGATGAAACTGATAACGTACCTGTTGGAACTGAACATCTTACAACAAAAGGCGGGCGGTTGTAACTAATTAAAAATCCTAAGTGGAGTGAGTGGTAAGTACATGTAGAAAAGTAAGCAAAAACCAACTCTCAACTCAGAGAAAAACAAAGAGCTGAGCAGGAAAGGAGAAAAGTTTACTATATGGCTCATTTCTGAGTAAGTTTCCCCAGTCTCAATAATGTCAATACAACAGTGAGCAAACCAAAGTCACGAAAAAGCTATACAGGGAGAACGAGCGGGCATGAAGGATCCATGCTTATGATGAGGACAGAGTGAGAAACTGAAGGCAGCAACACAAGTAAGCGTTATTGAAAAATATGGAGGCATCCTCGAAAAATCCACTAACTAAAAGAGTTCAAAGTGGTTGCCTCTGGGGAAGTGAAATGGGGGAAGGAGGGCGGTGACTACTGTTTTTCTACAGTAGATCTTGTAAAACCACGGTCTTCGTAAACCATTTACATCTGTAACCTTGATACAAATAAAAACTTTCTTAAAACTAGGCCAAAAGAAAAGATTAAAGACACCACTAGAAAAGTACAGTATCATAAGCCAAAAAAAAATTTTAAAGCCATACTTTATATATTACCATTACTTAGAATCGAGCTAAAAGCCCAAGGGAGGCATTGAGGGTATATTCACTGCTCAAAGCACACTTCTGAAAGACAAGATAACAATTTGTCAGAGAGCGTCCTCTCCTTATCTCCCTCAGAGGGTTGCAAGATTATTAATCTTCAGAACACAAAGAAGTGGAAAACTACAATTCCCAGTATACCCTGCAGCCCATTCAATTACTTTACGTACATGAGGCTTTGCTATGAGGGAGAAGATTAATTTTAAGAAAATACAGAACTAGTACTCACAAGCCATTTCTAGCTCACTGTGTTCTACAGACATAATTTTTCCATTCTCTACTTGAAGAAAAAAAGGGTAGAAGATAAATCACCTGTTAGGGGTTGCACGTTATTTTTTAGTTACTTTAGAGAACAATCTCAAGATGATGGCACTGAAAGTCTAGAAACACGGAATGTTCAAACCAGGAAGGGTCTCTTTCTTCTCCCTTCTGCAGGCCCCACGCACCCAATTTTGCAGATGAAGAACCGGAGGCTCAGAGAGGTGCCGTGCCCAACCAAAACGCCCAGGAGCTGTGTGCAGCATCACGGAGGTCACGACAGTTCACTTGTCATCCATTCAACAACTGAAAACACATTTTTGGCAATTACTATATGCACACAGAACTGTCCACACTATACGAATACAGAACTGGGGTGGGTATTCATTAACCTACGTTCCATTTGCTGTTCACGCTTTTGGGAAGTCACTTAGCATTTTAGTTGCTTCAGCTCCCCCATCTGTAAAATAAAGAAAACGACTACCCTGTATCTATCTCACAGGGAGGTTTATGAGAACGGAGCGGATCCGTTTCTTTAAGATTCTTAAAGGGAAAAAAGGATACAAAATACTCTCTCCACTATCCTCTGATACACAACTAACTGCAACCAAGTCAAACTCAATATTTCCAAACTCAAATCCATCATCAGTCATCACCATCACCCACAAAATTTGCCTCTCCTTTTGTATTCAGGCTCTTGGCTTGGAGCCAAACTCTTCTCTTCCGACCAAAGCAGGAATGTGGAGTCATCCGACACTCGTCCCCTAGCACCCTGCACCTTCTTACCCCAATACGATCAGCCTCTGTGCCTCCCGCCCGGTCTCCCTTCTACACAGATTTACAGCAACCTGTCTCGGCCCCTTCAGACTATAACAGAATTATCATAAATCCAGTGGCTTATAAACAACAGAAATTTATTTCTCACAGTTTTGGAGGCTGGAAAGTCCAAAATCAAGTCACCACCAGCAGATTCAGTGTCTGGTTCATAGGCAGCCACCTTCTCATGGTGTCCTCGCATGGTAGAAGGGGCCAGGGAGCTCTCTGGGCAGCTCTACAGAACACTAATCCCATTCGCGAGGGCTGTGTCCTCAGGACCACACCCCAAGACCCCTCCTCCTAATACCACCACACTGCGGTTTAGGATCCAACATACGAATTTTGTGGGGACACAAATATTCAGTCTCACCCCTTATTGTCCCTACCATACAAATCCACCGGGGTCCTACTTTACTCTGCTCGGAACAGGTTGTTCCCCATCTCCAGGTTCTCTCCATTTCAGTCCTTCTTCCTCATCGGGCAGTGGGCAGAAAATGATCGACCTAAAATGCTAATTTCAAGGTTCACCCCTGCTCCCCCCTTGAACTAGAAAGGCTCCATATTGCTTACAGGATCAAGTCAGGCCTCCCAGCTTGGCATTCGGAGTTCTCTGGGACCCAAGCCCATCTTCCAGTATCACCTCGAGTGAGCTACTCGCATGCAACTAAGGGCAGGTCCCTCTAACAAGCAAGACTGCCTGGCCCCCCGACCCTGCCCCCTGGTGCTACCCTTTCCACCTGAGACACAAGGCCCACCTTTTGAGACACAAGGCCCACCTTTCAAGTGACTTATTCATCTTATGAAACTCAACGCATCATCTCGAACTAAGTCGTCCCCTCTTCACCTGCCTCCTCACAAGACCATAAACCTCCCGGGGTAAGGAAGTAGCTTAGTCAAAACTGAAACTGCTGGGCCCCAGCACCCAGGTGGGCACAGAGCAGGCATTCGACAACGCAGAAGCAACCAGGACCTCACGGGACAAGACGTGCAGACTCAACGAACAGTCTACATTCACCGCTTCCTTGCCTTTCTTCGTTCACTCCTCAAACCACTGCGATTTAGCTCTATCAAATCACAGCCAAAAAAACCAAAAAAAACTCTGGCCACTTCTTAATCCTTCTTTCTTCTTGACCCTTCCACGGCACTGGACGTCGCTGGCCATCTACACTCCTCTCTACCGGCCCCACCCCCATCTCTCTCACGGCACAACTCTCCGGTGTTCGTCCCAATGCTCTGCCTTCTGTGCCAGGCTTGCTCACTATCTCCTGTTTTGCCATTCACCCCTTAAGTACCTGGGTAACAAGGTCCACCCCCCCTCTTTTATTCTCCTTAGGCAACGCACATCCTTTCCTGGGGCTTCTACTATAAACCCACCATCGAGATTCTCAACCCAGGTTACACAGGGTCAAGGACCCACCCAAGACAAAGTAAAATAAACCTGCTGGGGATGGGCTCACCATGTACACTTTATGTTAAAGTTTCCCAATTGATTCTGAAGAGATGCCAGGACTAGAACCACTGAGCCACACAGTAACCCCAGAACGGAACCTCACATTTCTCTCTCAGCATCCACAACTCCCCTGACCCTCTTTCCACCTGCCCATTGACCACTTCCGCTTCCTGCAGGCTCCCACCATAAAACCAAAGTCACTACCTTCTCTCAGATCTGCTGCCCCTCCTGGATTCCTGCATCTCTGTACTGACATCTCACCAGGTGCCCCAAGGCCCTCCCTTGCCTTGCCTGAATCTGGTAACTAAGATCCGTGTATTCAACCTATTGAATGCACCCTGGACCAAGCGCTACCCCTCCAGCTCTAGTAGGGTCGCACTTATCGTTCCCCCTTCTTCCACTTTCCGCATCTTCTGACCTACGGGTCTCCTTCTGACATACAGATCTCCTCATTCCTTCCCAGCTTAAAACTTCCCACAATAACAGAAAGCGCTCTTATTTATTTTAAATTGAGACAGAGAGCAAGAGAGAGAGTGCGCATGCAGCAGAGAGGGGCAGAGAGAGAGAATCTCAAGCAGGCTCCATGCTCAGTGTGGAGCCCGACGCGGGGCTGGATCCCACGACCCCGGGATCATGACCTGAGCCGAAATCAAGAGCTAGACGCTCAACAGGCTGAGACACCCAGGTGCCCCACAAAGAGCTCCTATTTAGATAGGGTGAAGTTCAAATTCCTTGGGACGGTACATAAGACCATTCCCATTCACCATCTTTCTCTCCTCTTCCTTCCCAATCCAAACTTGTACCACCTTCTCCAACGTCTTTAGCCCTAGGAGAATCATGCTGCTCTTCAACACAGCATATAAGTTTAAGATCATAAAACACCAGATATACTGTTTCCACTGTGGAGAGTGTGACCCACACAGGGGTGTCTGGGTGGCTCGGTCGGTGAAGCGTCCGACACTTGATTTCAGTTCAGGTCATGACCTCGAGGGTTCGGGAGTTCGAGCCCCACACGGGCTCCACGCTGACAGTGCGGAGCCTGCTCGCGATTTTCTCTCTCTCCCCCCCTCTCTCTGCTCCTCTCCTGCTCGTTCTCTCTATATATCAAATACATAAATAAACTTAAAAAAAAAAAAGAGTATGATAGGCTCGCGCACACGCAACACACACTCCTATTATTCTCTCACTAAAAGTCAGTTTAAATGTGACCTACCTTCCTGTCAGGCCTACCCACTTCAGCCTCCATAAAATCCCTATATCCCTCCCGCTCTTCTATATATAAACCTCTATCACACTCATGACCACACCATGTAAGATTATTGACACAGCTGCTCTCTGGATCTCCATTTGTTCTCAGAGGCCTAGAACATACGTCTTTTTTCCAAAGCAAGTTTTTGTGACATTAGAGAAATTATAAAATGTGGCTGTACCACAGGCAAATACCCTGGCACAGACAGGGCGCTCAGACAGACAACGCTTTTTCCTCAAGAGACAGATTATCACAGGCTAGGAAATACCAAAGAGAGAGAGAAAGAGAAAATATCTGCTTTCAGCCCACTGTTTTAATTATGAAAAGCAGAGAATGCTGTTCCTCAAAAAATCAGTCACTGACAAGTTAACTAACCATCTTTGGTGGGAATTACTAAATACTCTATTAAATGGAAGTCAGAACCAAATTTTTCCAACTGAAGACTGAAATTCTTTACTTCTCTTACAGTCATCCCCAAGTAAATAAAAGGGTAGAAACTATGGTCTTCAGCTTGGGATGGATGGTAGATAATGAACTTGAAGGAAAATCAAAGTTTACAGCCGTGGACTACAGGAAGACTATCATTTGATCTTACTACCTTTTTCTTGGCATAAGTCCCATTTTCTAATGGTCTTCTTGTTCCTGACTATTAGAAATTATTGGCAGTTTACACTAACAGGCTTCCATCATGTTTCATCTCCAAATCCTACTGTGGCTGTTCATTCCAATCAAAACCAAAATAGATCAATTTTTGAGATTAAAAAAGGAGGGACATTAAAAATATAAATTACGCTTCCTTTCGGCCGGAACCGCCATCTTCCAGTAATTCGCCAAAATGACCAACACAAAGGGAAAGAGGAGAGGTACTCGCTATATGTTCTCTGGGCCTTTTAGAAAACATGGAGTTGTTCCTTTGGCAACATACATGCGAATCTACAAGAAAGGTGATATTGTGGACATCAAGGGAATGGGCACTGTTCAAAAAGGAATGCCCCACAAATGTCACCGTGGCAAAACCGGAAGAGTCTACAGTGTTACCCATCATGCTATTGGCATTGTCGTAAACAAACAAGTGAAGGGCAAGATTCTTGCTAAGAGAACTAATGTACGTATTGAGCACATTAAGCACTCCAAGAGCTGACGTAGCTTCCTGAAGCGTGTGAAGGAAAATGATCAGAAAAGAAGGAAGCCAAGGAGAAAGGTACTTGGGTTCAATCGAAGCGCCAGCCTGCCCCACCCAGGGAAGCACACTTTGTGAGAACCACTGGAAAGGAGCCTGAGCTGTTGGAACCCATTCCCTATGAATTCATGGCATGATAAATGTAAAAAAAAAATAAAAGACTTCAAGACTGTTAAAAAAAAAAAAAAAAAAGGACAGAAAAAAATATAAATTACACAAGCAATCCAAAATCCTTCCGATATGATCTATAATAAATTTTGAACATCAAATAAGATTATAAAGAACTATTAAATCATTAAATCTATGCTATACCAACTTCAGAAAATGAAATTTGTGAATATAGCATTAAAAACTTGTAAAAAAGCAAATTCTGCATAAGAAAATGGATCCATAAGTATGAGTGTTTTTATTCATTCATCTCACTTATGCCACAGACGTGGCTAGAGACTTAATGAGCAGGAAGGTTAAATGCTGAATGCTTTCACGGTTTATCAGATTCTCAAATTTGCAGCAGTACTGTGCCCCAGCTCTTAAAATTAAACAATCTCTCCCTATGCCCCCCCTTTAAAAATCAGGATAAGACCAAATGGCTGAAACCAGTCCTGCTGTATGCAGTTATGTAACTAGACAAGAAGGGTGTGAAAGTTTGAATGAAAATATTCGAAGTGACAGCTTTCCACCTTAGTCTTGCCGTGCCCTCTCCAAACTGCAGGGAGCAGATGGTAATTTTCAAGCACATTTAGACCAGGCTTGGAAGGACAACTCAGTGATAAAGAAGTAACTGCAAAGGGGAAGGTGGGGGGGGAACCCACATGTTTTGCAACCTACAGTTTTTAATCTAGAAAAGCTTTAGAATCGGTTCACACAAACGGAAAAGCTGCCATACGCACAGTTCCATATAAAAAATGCTGGTGTATAAATTACAAAATAAATTTTTAACAGTTTCCTTTTCACATTTGCACTATAGTATGCCAGTAAATACTGGAATGTTTAAGGTGGGGGGGGGCACCCGAAAGTCAAATCTAAATATTACATAAGCCACTAAACAAGGCATACTCACTCTTCCCTGCTCTCAGTCTCGTCATGGCCAAAAACCAAGACAATGCCATTGGCATCAATACCAGTACTGCTGTCCAGCATGATGGCACATCAGGTGTAAGGCCAAAAGTTTAAAGGATAACAGAAAAGAAATAAATTACACATTTTTTATTCATTTTCATTACAAATGCAAGACTGACTCCTGTACTGGTTAAGGGACAGAAAGCTCTCTGCCTCTTCTTCTCTTCAAACCACACTAAGAAAGAAAACGAAAGCAGTTCCAGAACAGGTGACCAGCACCTTTGTTAGGGCCCCTCTCCCAACTCTAGCTCCACCTTGAATTTCCAGTTCAAAGAGAAAGTTCAGGAAAAAAGCCCTCCTTCGCACGACAGCCTAGGGAGGCAAACAAGTAACAACGCTCGTGAGCAGGAGGGCCTGGCGGAACCCCCACACCAGAAGTTTGGACCCAGGCCAAGGCCACACCAGGGCCTCTGCTTCTACCCACTGGGCCACCTGTCCTTTAATTTCAAGTGGCTTATGCCTGGCATTTAAGCTTCCCAGGAGTTACATACTGCCTCTACATGGGGAGGAGACTAGGGTTCTAAACACTCCTGAAATTGTGGGGGATGGAAGAGAGCAGCTGGGTTTGTGGTCAGAAAACCCAGGTTCAGCTTTTGACACTTCGGAACTGTATAACCTTGGGAATGTTACTTAACCTACACCTCAACCTCCTCATCTGGAAAACGGGAATACCCCCGGCACTATGCAGCAGGCCTGTGACGAGGTTCAAGTGAGATTACAGATGTAAAAGCCCTTAGCAAATGGCACTAATCTTACTAAGGCGACCTTCTAGTTGTTCTCATACTTCAAGCAAGCCCAGGGCAGGAAACAGAAGTTTCCTTCCATCACAGTGGCCCTCCGCAGGACTCCCACAGATTCAACCATTGGCTTTTCTGGGCCATTACAACTTTGGAGTAAATTAGAAGTCAGAGACCCCAAATTTCTATCTCTTGGCTATTCAGTTTAGATAACTGCATCAATCATTTTTTCTAATCCCCCCCCAAGTTTCTTCCCCTTACATTTTATGCTACAGTTTCAACAAAATATGACTGACACATTTTATGAAACAAACCAATGAGTTTTTTTAAGCAATAGGGGTCCCTAGATCTAAGCATTTTAAAAGCTGACATCATTTGCTTGACATCATGAGAATATACACATATACACACACCTACAATGCAATAAATGGCCTATATATATGGCTATAAGAAAGCCAACCAGGAGCATCGTCTTAAGAATAGGACCCAACATGTAATGCTGGGGAGATGGCTTGACAAAGTGGCCAAGAGTCTGAAGCAGCACTAATTGAATTCAATTCCACCTTATTCACTGCGAATACTGGGCAATGTTACTTAATCTCTCTGTGCCTTAGTTTCATCATCTGTATATAATGAGATAGCAGTATATACCTCAAGGAACCGCTGTGAGGTTGAATGAGTTAACATATGCAAAATACTAAAACAGGCATGTGGCACACAGTGGGGTGTTGTGTTTATACTATCATTTAGTGTGTCCTGAAAAGTGTAGATCATATGATCATCATATACACATATATGATGTGTTCTACACATTCACATACCTGAATGTACATGTGTAAGCATACACACATCTTTCCATGTGGAATCTGCAATAAATTCATTTAGGTTAACATTAAGCAACATAAGCTGAGTGTTTGCTCTGTGCCGGGCACTGTTCTAGGAGGTCAATACATATGAACACGATTAATCCTCATAATAAGCCAACAAAGAGACTAAGCTCTAGAAAGACCCCAGGCCCACTATCTTACTCACTATCTATAATCAGTCTACATGGCCACAGTTACAATCACAATACATGAACACAGATTACATAACCAAATTTTTTCCCTATAAATCTGGTAAGAAAACCACTGTAGTCTTTATTTTCATATTATTTTCACAAATTGTCTTGTTTATAAAAATATCATAGCATCTCTAAGGATCCAAGAGAGAGTAGCCAGCTGGTTCCTATATTCCAAAGCCAACTGCTCAGATATAAATCAATGGATTATATATTCCCATTTCCAACTGTCAGATTTCAAACAGATAAATACACTCATGCACACTCACATATCAGATTTAGGGCTCCATTTGAAAGGATAGACTCTTTTGATGAACTTAAGGTTTCATGGTTTTAACCAATACTCATATAGCTAACTTAGTGCTTGACTTGATTATTAACATTTCACCTTAATAGGAATTATAAAATGATTATTTTACAACTTTTATCAGAAACACTGCCTACAATAGGTGATATGTTGTCAAAACAGAGAACTAAAAATAAAAATAAACATACAGTTTAACCAAGTGACTACTCATTTGTGAAATAAATACCAGTTAAACCAGGACAACATGTGAAACGCACAAAAGAAACAGGTCTGTGTACTGTTTACCGTAATCACACGCTTCTATTTTAACATACGTGTTCCACAAATGAAACAGCTTGTATTCTACAGAATGGAAACCTGTATGCACTTGTATATAGCAATATTTTTGTCGCCGAAGTTCACTCTCAATGTCAATTCAGGCTTAAATTCCCAGCTTTTGAAAATGAAAGAGCAATTTGCTTATTAACTTTTTAAAGTGCCATCCACACTTCCTGAAAGCTTAGTGCTAATTCTGAATAATAATTTAGATATTATTCTTTCCAAAACTAGATATTATTCTTTAATCTCCCTGACCCATGTTCATTTATCCCTTCATGTTAAAGTGAGCTGACCCTGAAAACGTTATCATAGCTTGGATTTTACCTTTCACACATGTTCCATTCCATAGGAGAAGCACCTATCCCACTCCCAATAGCCCTGAGCTAGTAGTTTATCAATAAAAGCCTTGTCAAATGGCACAACATGACAAAAAAAGTGTCCAGTAGCTAACTGGAAGTGAACAGGACAAAGCAATGAAAGAAAGAAAAGCCAATGTTACCACCAAACACATTTTGTTAATTTATTCTGTTGATCCTGTTTTTGTTTTAATTATTTGTGGTAATTATGGCAGTTAATGTGCTGTAACATTTTCGCAAAAGAAATGAACTCTCAATATCATAAAACCTTCCCAAATCTTTCACTGTTTCATCTGCGTCCAACACACTCAAACACAACAACTAGATCACACCGTGTTAGTTGATTTCCAGAGTCTGAACCAATTCTACGTTAATGGGATCATTTGGAGGGTGGAGAGGGGAGTTGAGTCCTCAATCATTTACATCAGTAAGATCCAAAGCACAGGGAATAGAATAGTCTAGATTTCCTCAGTCCTGAAACAATTCTGTCAATTCTGAGATCTACCCACACCGTCTGCCTTGGGTCTGAAGAGGCTACTAAACAGGCCTGAAAAAATGAACCACTCAAAACTTCAGCAGGGTCTGCTACTCCCATCATCCCTAACCCCTGCCTCCCACCCCCACCCCCACAAAGTGTCTCTAAACTGCCTCAGGTATGGGTGGTAAGGATTTCCACAGAAAATCCGCAAATAAAAATTAACACTCACTCAAGCCCAAAGAAAATAGCCATTTCAAGTTCATTCTAGCTCATCATGGCAATTATGTTCAATTGTTAACGAAAGAAAAGAAAGGAGAGGAGAGGAGAGGAGAGGAGAGGAAAGAAAAGAAAAGAAAAGAAAAGAAAAGAAAAGAAAAGAAAAGAAAA